>NW_027532196.1:2860803-3027330 GCF_008692635.1 Crocuta crocuta
TTTTTTTTTTTTTTAACACTGCCCATTCATAACCCAGACTCTCTGTCAAACAATTTAAACCACGGGGCAGCAAAATGTTTAATGTACAATATAGGATGTAATCTGAGGTTACTGAAACATGAAAATACCAAAGTTGCCTTAGAAATAAGGAATCCTATAGTTAGGTTTGACAGGATGAGTATATGTAGGTAACATATGATACATTTCAATAACTTAAAAAAATCTCACAAAATGATTTTGTAAGTCTAGATGTGTGTGTATTGTCAGTGCTGTTAGTGTCAGTGAATCTACAAATGAATTAAAGAATTTCCTCAGGAGGGTAAGAGTGTGAATCTGGTTTGAAAGTGACAAAAAAACTTGAAAATTAAAAGAAGTCACTAGGTGGGGCATTATTATAGTGTGAATAAAGATAAAGGGAATGATTTCAGAAAATCTTAATGGAGAATTAGGAATCTAGGCTGGGGGTGCCTGGGTGGCCCAGTAGGTTAAATGGCCAATTCTTGGTTTTGGCTCAGGTTACAATCTCATGGTTTTGCAGGCTGAAGCCATGTCAGGCTCTGTGCTGGCAGCACAAAGTCTGCTTGGGACTCTCTTCCTCTCTTAGCCACTTGCCTGCTCATGATCTCTCTCAAAATAAATAAATAAACTTAAAAAAATAAAGAATCTAGGCTGTTGTGTAGCTGGGGCAAGTGAGTAAATGACCGTTCTTACAAGGGGGCTAAGAAATCTGAATTGTATATGATATGCAATAAGGAGCCACTTATGGGCTGGGAATGATTTAATGAAAATGTCAGATGAACATATCAGATAGATGATAGAAGGGAAGTTCCAGAAAACTCAAAGCTTAAGAGCTGGTACTAAAATCCCATTAATGAGAAAAATAAGGACTGTAAGGATGTGACTATGAAACAGAAAAGTAAGCATCAGTGAGTCTTTAAGCAGAAAGAACTAGCCATCAAACAACCAGCAAGTCACATTAAGCTCCTCCAAGTGCTCTCAACTCAGGACCAAGCTCTGTGGGACACACTCCCAAAAATACTGCCCCTCCTTTATTTGAGAAGGGCAGGGCTAAGAGACCAACAATTAAGGGAGATATCCCCCTTTCCTTAAAATAATGTACTGTGTAATAGAAATAATATCTTCATGGGGGTAAGAATGGTTGTTCTTCATGTTGAAGTTTGGGTTTGATTAGGGCACGACGGATTTTAGCTTCGAAGATGTCCACATCTATGCCCACACTTACGTTGCATGCTCTTCTTACAATGAGACATTGACACTCCTTGAAGAGGTGGGATCTGTGCTCTCTCTCCTTAACACTAGTAGGCAGGCAACTCTGACAGAATGGATGTTGTGTGACTTCTAAAGCAAGGTCATAGAAGGCGGTATAGTTTCTGTCTTGCTCTCCTACACCAGACACACACTTTGGAATCCCCAAGTTGCCATGTTAAAAGCCCACCTTCCTGAAGCTGTCATAGTGAAGAGATGTGTAGAGAGACCACAACATTAGAAATAGATGTCCAGAGAGCTCCAGCAGTCCAAGTCCTCAACTGTTTGCTTTCTGAGTCCAGGTGCCAACATGTAAGTGAAGAAGCCTTGGTGATTGTAGCCCCAGTCTTGGGCACCTCAGCTGATGACCCATGGAGCCATGCTTTCTAGTCTTTTAGCTCAAGACTCCAATCCTGTTGGGCAGAGACAAGCTATCCTCACAGTCCTCTGTCCAAATTCCTGATCCATAAAATCCATGAAAATGTTAAAATCTTGTTTTACATCCCTGAGTGTTTGGATAATTTATTACACAGCCTTTAAGGACTCTGGGGCTTGGGAGACTATTGGTTGATAGAAAAGATGGAAATATGTGTCCAATGAAAGTAAAAGTGATACTATCCTTAGTAGAAGTAGTACTAATAGTACTAGTCACAGTAGCAGGAGACTTGATGGTAGTAGCAGAACTAGTTAAGCAGTTAACACATTGAATATAAGTATCATAGATCTATTCTTTCATCTAATCCTTAAAAAAATAAAATAGGGATTACTGTGTTGATTATCTCCGTTTCTCAGAGGGGAAAAATGAAGTGGAAAGAGATGGAAGAACTTGTGTAAGGTGTCTGAAAGTGTGGAGACAGGATAAGACTCCAAGCAGTGTGGCTTCAAAGTCTGCACACTAACCACTGGAGTATCTGAGTATAGGTATGGAGGTAGTGGGGCTCTTAGCGCTGAAACTAATAACTAGTATTTTTTCAGACACTCTGCTGGATACCAGTAAGGGCTTTAAATGAATTATCTTACCAGGCAATGCAGGTAGGATGACTGGCTAGGAGTATAAATGAACCCAGTGGCCTGAAATAGGCTCTTTAGTTGAGGTAAAAAGATTAGAACAAATACTTGTCCTTAGTCATGAGTTTCAGAAACTACGTAAGACAATGCAGAGTAGAAGTAAGCATGCAGGTCATCAAAAACCCCATAACCGGAGAAGCAGTTGGGAATATAACAGGAATCACAGTGTAGATTGTGAATTAAACCTAAGTGCTCCAAATCACAGAGAATCTATGTGGCACATAAGCAATTACTCACAGACATCTTTTTATCTTAAGCCGACATTCTCACTAACTTTGAATAGCGCTGGAAGAGAATCCAATAAAGATCCAGCCTGCAGGCTTACTTTTAAAACATCATTATTAATATCCAGTGATGCAACATTCCTTGTGAGTCACTCATAATAATCTTCAGGGCTGAGATAAAATTCTTTCTTTCATTTAGTAGAGCAACCCTCAAAAATTAAAACAGATGCAAATGTGCGGCTTGCCCACGTTCTGATTCTACTATCAGATATTCATCTGACAAATCAAAGCCTTCTCATGAATTAACATTTACTGCAAGTTGAAATCTGGGAAGATGGAATAAGAAACTTTCTCTATACAATATATGCAGCACTTTTTTAAAAAAAACTTTCTCTTGATTGTGATTTCTGGTCTCCTCCGTCATCACCTGTGTTTGATCTCTGTAGTGCCATTTGGATTTAGATTACATTGTGAACTCCCAGGAGGAAGTGCTGTCCAACTTAATATATTCTCTACAGCTCTCAACCAAGGACCATATGGAAACTGCCTTGATGTTAAGAAGAGTAGTAATGGTGGTAAATATGATGGCATTTTTACCCACAGTCATGCTCTCCTTCACCCTTCTAACAGAATACAATTTTCCCCCAAATCAACTATGCACCCAAAGCTAGGAAATATATCTTGATTTAGTAAAGGCAATTCTGTTCTCCACAGAAACTATCAATATCAGAGGGCATCCAGCAAAGATTCTACCCCTAGATAAAAAGACAACCCCTTTCTTCTTATACAGTTCTTCCTTCCCTCTTGGCATACTGTGGTAAGGAGGTGCTGCAACAGCCATCTAGCAACCATGTGGAGAAAGCCTGAGAAGTGATAGCAGTGGGCTGGAAGAGCATTAACAGTTAGAAAGGACCTGGGTCCTGGATGGCATCTCTGAGCTAATGATTTTTCCTTGAACCGCCTACCTCCGGACATCTTGTTTTCTACCTCTTGACTTTATTTTTAATGTTTATTTATTTTTATTTTGAGAGAGAGAGATAGAGAGAGAGTACAAGCGGGAATGGGGCAGATAGACAGGAAGAGAGAGAATCTCAAGCAGGCTTCATGCTGTCAGTGCAGAGCTCACTCAGGGCTCGATCTCACAAACCATGAGATTATGACCTGAGCTGACATCGGATGCTCAACCGACTGAGCCACCCAGGAGCCCCTCCACCTCTTGACTTTTCATTTGAAGCCACTTTGATCAAGTTTAAAGTCACTTATGGTCAAGCATATCCTACTTGGGACACAATACTACTCTGAATGTACAAATAAGATTTTTATTAAAATCAATAGTCAAGAAATATGGATAAGAGTTATGTACTAAAGTTATGTAGCTCCTATAGGTTTTCAGGAAATATTAGGCACCTGAAATCTGAATTAGCTGTTCTCTTTTTTAAGTTTGTTTATTTATTTATTTAGTGTGTGAGAGAGAATGTGTGTGTGTGCATATGTGTGCACCCAAGGTGGGGGAGGGGCAGAGAGGGAGAGAGAGAAACCTCAGTGCAGAGCCTGATGCAGGCTCCATCCTATGAACCCTGAGATTATGACCTGAGCTGAAACCAACAGTCTGACTGACACTCAAAGGACCGAACCACCAAGGCACCCCCTGCATTAGCTGTTCAGTTCTGGGGCAATTCCCTGGTACCAGAAAGTTTTAGTGAGTTTATGTTCTCCCCAGGATTCAGTTAATAGAGCCCATCACTTTAAAGCCATTTTGTGAGGATTGTTGTGTTACTAGAAGATAGAAAATAAGGCAAGGGGAAGAGTGCTGCCAAGGAACCTCAAACTCGCTGTGAACATATGAGGGTAGACAGGACTATGACCTGGTGGTCAGGTAGTTGAGATGGTAAGAAAGACAGCAAAATTTTAATTCCAGCTAGGTCACATACTATTTTTTTTATTTTAGGCAAAAAAAGAAAACCATTTTTTTAAAAAATGTGAGCCTCAATGTTCTCTTCTGTAAAGTGGAAATTGCATTATTTGGATATTGTTAGGGTTAAATGAAGTCATGTTCTTAGTGCAATACCTGGTGCATAACACATTTATTATGGCTTTACGAAATCAGAATTATTTCTCGACAAAGAGGTGCTTCAGCTAGAATTAGCCTTTTATCCTCCTGTTTCCAAATAATGATGACCTCCCCTCATCCGCCCCTTTTCTTTATATCTTTGAGATTTGCCTTTGGTAATATTTTCCAGCCCCCTCTTCACGATGAATGGTTGGTTTCACTTGGAGTCATTTTTGTATAAATACTGGGGAATACGGCAGTTTCATATTATTCTTTGCGCTGGTCCTCGACTCCTTTGTGACGCAGGCTGACAACACCAACTCTTAAATCTCACAGTGGGGCTTCCCTGGGAACCACAGCAATGGTAGAGGAAGGCAGTTTCAAAGTAACGTTGATTTGCCCTAGGCTCACTACAAGTTTCTTCATACCCAGCCCTGCCTAATTTTGCTTATATAGGTAATTGAATGTTTATTTATATGTTTTGAAAGGGAGAGGGGGGAGGGGCAAAGGGAGAGGAGAAAGAGAATCCCAAGCGGGCTCTGCCCTGTCAGTGCAGAGCCCAACATGGTGCTTGATCTCACCACGAGGTCATGACCCAAACTAAAACCAAGAGTCTGACACTTACCGGACTGAGCCACCCATACAGATATGCCCCTAGATCAGTATTTGTAAACAGGGGTGTAATCTCTGCAGGTACTGTGGGAGTGTGTGTGTTTCAGAACTGCATTTTGTTTAAAACTCTCAGTTTTGTGAATTAAATGCTTTTGTGATATGTATACTCCCTAGCTCTACTCAAAGGGTGGTCCAATGACCAGTAGCAGTAGAATCTCTTGAAACTTGTAGGCAGGCAAACCCTGGCCCACCCAGACCTACAAAAGCAGAATCACTAAGGGTGGGCCCAGGGCCTGCACTCAATCTGGGGCTCCCCACATTCAGATGCATACTTAACTTTGAGAACCACTGTTCTCTTTTGCTCTATTATTTCACCTTCTACTGTTTGACAGTCCATTTCCGCCTGTTTCTGACAGGCAGTTCACTTTATGACATGTACCTACTGTATACATATCCGTAGCACAGGGCAGGGCACTAAAATAGACTCCAAACCAGGTAGGAGTCATAGTAGACCAAATCATCTAATTGCAGATAGGCGGAAATGCCTGTTTAAACTCTCTTAGGAAGAGAAAGTGCCAGAAAGTTAGACGAGAAAAACCTAGTGAATAAAATTAATCAGAACTACAACTGTAGACAGAAGACATATGTGGGATTTAAGGGTGGACAGAATTTTCTATAACCTGACTAGGCAGATATTTTTATCTAAAAGTGGGTAAATAGTAGGGTACATTATGCTTTGAATCGTTAACACATATTTATTTCAAGAATCTGAATCTTGTCTCTTCTTCCCCCTCACACAGATGGAAGACACACATTATTCTCCCCACACCCACTCTCTTCTCTGAAACCCCATGTCACCCCTGGAAGCTTCCAGTTTTCAAACTAATCTTCCATGGGCCATAAAGGACCTACCATTGTGCTTTAAAGACATTTCTAATTAATAAATCGCTGTTTTTAAAAAAGTCTTGAACAGCTAAACACGTACAGGGAAGATCAAGTGTTTGGCACACAAGCAATCAAACAAATTGATGAACAGGAAGAAAATGACTCTGGAACTAAAACTGTTCTATTATTAACCAACAATCTGCATATTTTCCCCCAATTAATGCTTAGAATGGGATCTGAGTCCGTTGAAACCTAATTACTGGCATATCACTTTGTTGATGAGAAGCCTGCCACAGTCACTGCTCCTGCTTCATTTGCATCAACCCCACAAAAACCACCCCGTAGGATGCCAGTCACTGCTTTGCTACCAGAAGTATGTGCTGTAGCCAGAACTTTCTGGAGAAATGCATACCACCTTCTCTGCTGAGTAAATATTCTGTCATTCACAGTCATCATTCACTGAAGAGAAAGATATGTTTCTTGTAAAGATTCTTCCAGTAATTATTCCTACGCATTCCTGGTACAGTGAAGTACTGGGGGTTGGTTTCCAGAATGTGATTAACAGTAAGTTTGGAGGACTTGGATTCTGTAGTTGGTGTTTATCGTCTTATTAAGTATATATAAACATATCAATAAGCAAGCAAAAATACTTCCCATTGAACAATGGCACTCCTAATTTCCCCACCACCCTGTGAATAGAAGGTGCAGGTACTATTACCTTCATGGTCTAGGACAGGGGTGGGCCACTTCCTGGTATAGAGGCCTGAATGCTGACCTTGCCCGCTAGTCTGTGCTCTCATGCCACTTAACACAGGTACCTCCAAATGACCTCCCCCTGAAATACTGCATCAGGGGTTGTATTTATAGCTCCCATCCTAATTAGAGTCTTCGCTGTTTTTATTTCTCTGCTTGGCTCTTCCTAGTATGACCCAAATTAACTATGTCAGACTTCTCCATTCTCCTCCAGCACCCAAACTAGTCCACAGGGGAGGTCTCACTTTAGTGAGAAAATTTAAGTTGGTGGAGAAGCAAAGATGGCTTAGCTTTCTGTATCTGCTCAGGTGATTTCCTCAATTTTACGCCCATGTTCCTTATTTCTTCCATCTCACCATTCACCCAGGCCTGGAAAATCTCTTAGCATTTCTGGAATTTCCCTGCTGCCGCCAACCCTCTCATTGAGGCCATGGATGCCAATAGAGAGGTACCAGGTGTGTCAGAGGTTAGCTGTTCAGCTGTGTTGTGTGCCAGCCAGCTCATCCTCTGCACAGTGGCCCACCTATGGCCACCTGCTGGCATTGCTCTTCTCTGTGGGGTTGCCATGGCTTCAGGTTCCCTTTGACTTGTGTATTCTCTGTCTGGAGTCCCTGTCTTCAGCTCTTTAAATCCTATTCTTTCTTCAGGATTCAGCTCAGATGTTACCTTCTTTGAGGAATTTTCCCTGACCCTAGAGGCAATCTCTAATATCCAACTCTGCACCATGCAGTCACCCATTCCAGTACACTTGTAAGATAAACCGTATGACAATTGCCCCTTATTGCTGTTGTTGTGAGAAGTCTCTTCACCTACATAACATGATTCCAAGCAGGATCTTGTCTTCTACATCCCTAAAATTCCTACCACCATGCACTGTATCTNAATGGAGTGAGGCTCCATCCCATGACCCTGGGATCATGACCTGAACTGAAATCAAGAGTTAGAGGCTCAACTGACTGAGTCACTCAGGCTCCCCACAAAGATCACTTTTAATCTATTAGATTCAAAAGTGATTTTCAAGTTTATTCTGCCTTAGCCCATCCTCATTTTTTATAGATAGAGAAACAGAAGTCTCTGGATCTGTAATTTTTGTGGATATTTTTGTGGAATCTCCTACAAGCTCATAGTGGGCTATTGCCAGCTGTAAATGAAAAAGGCATGCTCCCTAGCAGCATGGAAAATGCTGCCTTTGGAGTTTGCCACTACCCATGTTTATTTTGAGGGGGTAACCAGAATAAAAGATCGAGGCAATGAAAAAGGTTGCAGAATGTTTACTCACCTAAAGAAATGACAGTGTCTATCTGGAAAACAACATAAGTATTTTATCAAAGAAAATGTATTCATTTAGTAAAACATGGGCCTCCATACAGAAGTATAGATTTTCCTACCAACAGACCTCACAAAAGAAGGAGCTCCTGGGAGCAATGTTAGAACACAATCATGTCAAGTCATGGGGGCATGCATTCCTTTCTTTTTCCGACAAGGGCTTTTATTGTGATCACAGTTATTAGCTGCAGCCTTGCACAGTCTGAGCAATGCTCCGAGCCAGCTCATCTGGACACCTTTACAGCCTGGGCATGTGGCTAGGCTCCTTTGCCTGGCACTTTGTATTTACGTCCCATATAACTTCAAATATTGCTTCTTTGCTGTAGGACAGATTGGTAGTAGACTTTATACACCAGACAAAACACTTAATGAACTTGATTCTTATTTTCTATAACTCTCAAATCCTGAAACACTGAAGCACCTGCACCAGAGATGTTTGCAGGTAAATTTTCTTTTCTGTCAGAACATAGAAAAGTGGGGAGTGGGACTCACCTTAAATTGCTGGCAAGAAAGGGGGCAGTGACCTCTTTTTGGTGAATTGTATCCTTCTCGTAACTTGAGCATTCTGGTTGGTGTGTCAGGAGGTGGATCCTAAAATAGCCAGTGTCCCTCTGAGCCAGAAGTCTATAATAAAATCCAATTCTACTGTGGCAGAGTAGCATCTGACTTATAGATAAGTCTCTCTAGAAAGACAGTTTAATGACATTTCAAGTATATAAAATAAAATAAACTTAGGACATTGAAAGATTGATTTAAAGGTGATTGCTTAAGAAAGACAGATGAATAACAATTAACATGCCATAATAAAGGCTTTTGAAGTACATTAGCATAATTTATTCCTTTAAATAAGGTGCCAGAGCTATGCTCCCCATTAATACATTTAGCAAACAAAAAGAATTACCCAACAGCAAGAATTGCTTTAATTTTCTGTTCCACTTCTGAGCTTTCCCCAAACCTAAATCTGGTCAGCCAGCCAATGGGATAAAAGTATGGGGCATCCAGGAGGCATGTTCTCTAGTCCAAACCATTAGCAAATCTGAGGCACTTTCAGCGAGTTTACCAGGAAGCCCCCTCTCTTTGGTAAAATCTGCTTAATACAGGGGGAGTTAGGCAGTTTATTGATTGTCCAGTTCTGTTCTGGAAGTTCTAGTTGCTACAGGATCTGGACAGGGTTCATTCTTTAACAAACAGATAGAGGTAAGTGGAATACCATACCGCTAACAACAGCATTAACCAAAATTGCTGAAGTGGTGGCTTACCAGCTGTCTTCTCTGTTGGGTGTCAGTGCAGGCATCTATTTCTCTGGGCTTTATGGCTCTTTTGTTTCATGCTGTTGATACACACTGCTTGCTCTCTACTCAGCTCTATCATTCGATGACTGAAGTTATTTGCTGTGGGTGGCACATTCTTGGTAATGAGCCCACTACCTGCACCTAAGCATCCGTGGTAGAGTGTCCTCTGTTCTCAGTTTCCCTGTTTCTCCACACACAGCTGCGCTCTAAGGCAGCTACTGACAGTGACCTGGGCTTTTTCCTGCATTTGGAGGGGTCATAGTTCAGTCCCTGAGGTAGTCTTCTCCAAGCCAAGGGTACCATCAGTGGTCCCAGGTGGGGTGTTCAAGTACCACCCAGGGCCAAGATCCTAGTGGTTGCTAAAACTCACTGGGAAGATTCTGTTTCCTGCATGATCTGATCCTAAATGGTCAATTTCAGTCTAGGTTGCTCAGAATGAGTAAAAAAGTCCCCTCCTTCCCCAGGGGAAGAAAAACCTCCAGGTCAGTGAAAACTAACTGTATTCCACTGTCACATCCTGGTATTTCCAGCCTAGAGACATTTCTGTGCTCAAGGATACTGTTGCCTAGGCCAGATCTAGAGAAAGAGACAACCAGGATGCCAACATTAGAAACAGGGCTATGCCTGCATGTTCTCTGGACCCTAATCTTTCTTACATTAGATGCTGATGCCATGAAGAACCATGTGTGATCCACTGAAAGCAGGAAGACTGGACATTAATGCTGATGGATCCAACACTACCTGGACAGCATGAACGTTGGTGCAAAACATCTATCAAACTTGTACCCCTTATTTTTTAATTGGGAACTTAAATTCTTTGGGGAGTAGAAATAGGAAACTGGCACCAATAGCAGGGGAAACCATGTCTATGGAAAATATTAATTGATGAGAACTTGAATGATGGGCTCTAGCTCTAATATCTCAAGTAGGCTGAAGGGCATAGATGAAAGCCAATGGGAGAATCTTCATATCAGAACCACCCTAAGAAAGATTGAAGAATAAAAACACTAGTTTCTTCTTCCCAACTGCTTCACTAAGTATTTTCCTCATCTGGTTGATAATTAAATCTGGGGTTTTTATTTGTTTTTATTTGTCTGTTTCCTCACCAAAACTTCAAGCTTCACTATTTCTGGGAACTGAAATCTATACTTGTGAAGTCCTTGGGGTGGAAGTTATATACAATATTTTCTTCTGACTTCAATGTCTGTGAACATGTGAGATATTTTGATCCTAGCTTGCCTCTATCTAGGCCAGATAAAATGAACCACTCAGCAACCAAAGGGAACTATAACTGCCATATTATCTAGTTGAAAGAGTTCTTCTCACCTCTCCTTTTTCTATTTCCTTGGCAGAATCATGGTTGCTTGATTGTTTTGGTTAAATACCTAGTCTCAGAGCAAAGTCATTTGCTATGAAGTAGATAAATATTGGAAATTTCCATTAGAAAAATTACTAAATGTGAAATCTAGTCTGTAAAAGATGGCAAGATTGTGGGCTTTGATTCTGAAAATAAGGATTTTGGCTAATGAGACACTGCTCTGATAATCTGCATTGTACCAGGGGCAGGTGAGATTCCTATGGATAATTCCCAGTGTCTGTGAGACTGGTTGTAAAAATCACTATGAATATGAACAGTTTTGAGAGTCAGAAACTCTGATCTTGAGCCAAGGCTCTCCACAGGCAGGAAAAAGTAATCAATTTGTGAGAATGAAGTTGAAGATGCAGAATAAAGCAAGAATCCTTGATCTTGAGATGAGCAGATGCCCTCCAGCTTGGGGCTCCTCCAATTAAATCAAAAGTGTTTTTGATTTGTATTTTCAGGTGAAGGTGAAACTGACACTGATATTTTTCTGAATTTCTTTTCAAGGTTGAGAATATGTATAGCACAGCTCAGTCATGGCTATTGGTGTCCTGATGGGCCAAAAGAATACTACAAAATAAGATCCTAGTATATGCCTCTTTGTTTCCTGATAAATTCCTTAAACTACATCTTTAAATTGGTGCCATGAGTATCACTGATACAGTAACTTATCCTATCAAGTCAAGGATTAAAAGTGCATCCTACATGACAAGTGGAGGCACAGAGAACATTTGCCTAATCATTCCTGGCATCAGAAATGCTTAAAGACCATCTGCCCACTGGTCCATATGGTTGGTTTTGCTTTGTCACTAACGCTGGAAGGGGGACATTTAGCTTTCTTCCTTGCCCAGTTCTCTCATTCATTAAACCATGGAGGAATGTTACAGAAAAAGGGCACTCTGATGTTCAGCTCCTGGTGATGGGAGACCCAAACTTTCATAGAGCTGAAGAAACTTCTGTAGGAAGAGGCACTGAGCATGATGAAATCCAAATGCTGTTAGAGATGAGGACTCCATGATGTAGAACCGCTGGGAAATATTTGTAAGGACCCTGAGATTGAAGAGATCTAAGATATTTTATTCTGACCTAAGTGTCCAGATATGTGTTAGATATTTGTATATTTACATAAGTATAGAAATATAAATATAGATGTGAATAGAAATTAACATATCTAGTATTTAGTGGAGCTTTTCCTAATGAACCAAATTATAGGTAATTCCCAAAGCTGAGAAGTACAAGTAAGATGTAGTACTCTATTGGTTTCTTAGGGGAGTAACTGTGTTCATGATAGAAGTTTTTTCCTTCTCATCTTGGTTTGGGTTCCCCCTGAAGCAGATTTTTCGTGTAAGTGACTTATTAGGGATATGATTTCAGGAAATCCCAATACAGCTGTGAGGGAGTGAGAAGGGGGAGGAAATCCAATGAAGAGTGTATTATGGAGCAGGTGGTTACTGAAAACAATTGAGTCTCAGTCTTGCTGTGGAATACTAGGAGATAGTATAGAACACATCTCAGATGGGGTGCCTGGGTGGCTCAGTCGGTTAAGCGTCTGACTTTGGCTCAGGTAATGATTTCATGGTTCATGGGTTCAAGCCCTGTGACTTCCTCTGTGCTGGCAGCTAGCTCAGAGCCTGAAGCCTGTTTCAGATTCTGTATCTCCCTCTTTCTCTGATCCTCCCTTGTTCATGCTCTCTCTCTCTCTCTCTCTCAGAAATATGTAAAAAAAGAACACATCTCAGAGTTCTCCCATCAGGAGGATGTGGAAGCTAAGGTGTCTGTAAACCAACTCCAATCCCTCATTCCTCAACAATGTCAACCCCTTAGCATTTCTGGTGGCACTTCATGTGGCTGAAAACCCTTAGCTGAGGCTCACAGCTGCTGAGTGTGTAGTGAGTGTGTGGTAAGTGTGAAGGGATGAGACTGGGACACTTACAGGATCAGGTACAATTCTCCTACCATGGCTAAGAGTGGAGGTGTGGTCTCCTGAGCTCCAAGACCAAATTTTGTGNACTCACAGCTGCATACACTAGAATGCTGAGTGTGTAGTGAGTGTGTGGTAAGTGTGAAGGGATGAGACTGGGACACTTACAGGATCAGGTACAATTCTCCTACCATGGCTAAGAGTGGAGGTGTGATCTCCTGAGCTCCAAGACCAAATTTTGTGGCCCTCCAAGAGAAGACCTGGGATACCTTGTGCTGCTTTAAGAAATCAGGATGGATATTTACCAAGGTTTAGAATCAGCAAACTTTCTGATTAGAGAATGTTGTCCTAGTTCTTGGAAGTTTTTGGCACAGGTTCCCTGGAGTTGGAAGTGGTGTCTGAACATAGAGTCTAGTATCTTCCTGTAGTCCAGTAATTTCTGAAGGCATGGATTCCTCTAAAGTGGTCCATAGAGCAGGCTTGAAACTATTGTGTAATTGTGTTGTTATCTGCAACCCAAGGAGAGTGAAGACAAAGACTTTAATGGTTCTAATGACTCTACATGTAGGATAATGAAGGCTAATAGAATCCAGGAGTTGTGGGGTACCTAGCCAAGTTCTGGGATCCCTAACATAAAAAAAGGTTTGGGAGCCTGGACCACTGGCAAGGCCAAAAGGAGACTCAGCTGCCTCTCTCTAAGAGAGCTTTCCATACAAGGGCCAGGGAAAGGTTAAACATCACTTAGGAAAATCACAGCTATCTATGGGAAGACGATTTGATCAAACAGAAACAGATTCACTGAGAGAAATAATCATAATTATTATATCTAGTCAGCACAGATATTTCTATTTTCTTTTTTCACTGGAAGAATTAGAATCTAGAAGAGTTGCGGGAAGGAGAGAGCTTTAGATAGGTGATGAATTTGAAGTATTAAGCATGACATATACAGTTGTAATAACTGAAACTTAGAAGATACAAAATTGAGTCAAAACTTCACCAGTAAAGGAAAAGATGGTTTAAAGGATCATGGTTAATAACAGTCATCTAAAATTTAGGGGGAGGGGCGCCTGGGTGGCTTAGTCGGTTAAGCGTCCGACTTTCGCTTAGGTCATGATCTCGCGGTTCGTGGGTTCGAGCCCTGCGTCGGGCTCTGTGCTGACTGCCAGCTCGGAGCCTGGAGCCTGTTTCAGTCTGTGACTCCCTCTCTCTCTGACCCTCCCTTGCTCACGCTGTCTCTCTCTCTCTCCTAGAAATAAATAAAACATTTAAAAAATAAATAAATAAAATAAAATTTAGGGGGAAATGTTTTTGTGTTTTCTTATGCTCCAGAACATTAGCCTCATGAAAATAGTGATTCCACTTTGCTTAGTTCCTTTTCCAGCAATTGTAAAACAGGGCCTGTGCCTAGTAAATGTTTAGTAAGTGTTTGTTGAATGAATGAATATACATTCCACAGTGAACTACTATTGTACTGTGTATAGAAACATGAGAACCAATCAAAATCTAGATACAAATTAAAGAAAAAATTTTGGTATATATCAGTGCTTCTCGTGTTTCTGGGTCCAAAGGCCTATATTTTCTTTGTTCTAANAACTGTGTATAGAAACATGAGAACCAATCAAAATCTAGATACAAATATTAAAGAAAAAATTTTGGTATATATCAGTGCTTCTCGTGTTTCTGGGTCCAAAGGCCTATATTTTCTTTGTTGTGTTCTAATGTCTAGCCAAACTGACTTTCTTCTCCCTGGATTGCCCTACCTCTTTCTGCCACAGGATTTTGCTCTTGTTGGATTCTCTACCTGGTCTGCTTCCCCAAAGATCTTAGCAAAGCTCACCTGGTCTCCATTTTCTACTTTTGTTCAAACATTTCTTCCAACAGATTTTGTGTAACCATGTTCTGTCTCATTAGCCTGTGAACATATTTACTCTATAGAACTTCTGATACATCTTACTTCCGAATTTTACTTGGTTCATCTCTGCAGCTTCCACTAGAAGGTAAGCTCCTTGAAAGGAGAAATTTTTTCTGCCTTGCTAACCACCAACTGCCCAGCATGTAGACCAGTGCCTCAAGGAGAGAAGATGTCTTAGATTGAAAATTCAGAATTAATTTCTTTGGCAGTATCCCAAGAAACACAGGTGAGGGGTCAGGAAAGAGAGATAGCAAAGAGAAAGCACCAGTAAATATTTTGTCATAGAGTAGGTTACAACTGGGTGCAACTGGAGCTTAATCCTCTGAGGACCTTCTTAGAGTCTGTGTGGAACTCCCTCAGAGTTATTCAACCAGGGATGAGGAGAATCTGGGGTATTTATCTACTAGCTTCCAGCTCTCATTTGTTGATGTTTCTTACAGGGAACATTAATTCCTCAGCACTTTTGGTCTATCTCACACCCTTTGCCAGCAGCAAGATAAAGACTTTAGGCAAAGGGTCCCAGATGTTTAAGTGGGAACTGTTTAATGAATCTGTAGATAATCTCCAGGAAGGCTAAAGGGAAATGGCCCTGACATATCTACTACAGTAGGTATTGAGTAAATGTTGAAAGAATAAATAAATCATCCACTTGAAATAAAAAACAAAATGAATGATATATAAAGGCATCGTAGAACTTTTTATGTTAATAGATAATGTAGCTCTAAAATTATAGGCCAAATGCTATAAAGGAAAATGTTTATTATCTGAAAGCCCCTAGAGAAAGTAAACAGTTAGGGTTGAGAGCTAAACAATTTTTCAGATCAGTTTCACAAAAAGAGTGAATTACTCACTAAACGATTTGCACGTTGCTTTTAGAGTATTGTGTGATGGGGAGGGGCATTTGCATATATATAAAAATGAGAGCTAAAATTATTTGATATTTTATTGTTCATTTAGGAGCCATGTTTTGTTCTATTGGTTTTGTTTTATTAAATTACTTCTGAGATGCTGACTCTATTCAGACAGTCTCAACTTGTTCCTTACTCTGAACATGATGCTGCACCTGCTCTTTCTTCTGGGCCTTGCAGCAATATCTGAGCAAAGGAAATAACATCCAGTATGATCTATGGACTAGTGGAAGCACTAAGAAGTAGTCTTCAGGGGCTTTATCCTCCGTATTATCTCATTGCCTCCTAAGCTTCTGCTAAATAGCCACTGTAAGCAAAAACAGTTTATGTGCCCACAGTTCAACACCAGCCCTGCCCAGCCAGGAGTGTAGCCCTTAAACTCCCATCATACAGAAACTCTGGAACTACTGCTTTTCTGAATCTGTTCTTTGTGGTTCCAGCATAAACTCTGGGATTCACTGCGACTGTCCTGATATGCCTCCCTTGTTGAGGATAATCAAGCTATCTCAAAAGTACAGCAACATCTGACTTTGGAAGTTGTTCATGAGTCTCCTTGGAGTTCTTGTGGAGTGAGAACATAGGGTTTAGTGCCCCTTGTGGCCCAGAGATCTTTAAATGCAGGAGGCCCATTAGAATGGGCCCTGAGAGACCTGTTAACAAATCCTATACTTTGATTTTTCTTAACTCTTTAAAAATTTTATAATAACTTTACATTTACAGAAGATTTACAATAATAATACAAAGAGCTTTTATGTACTGCCTACCCAAATTCATCAATTTTTAATATTATGTTACATTTATTGTATTATCCTATTTTTTCTCTAAACTATTACATATGCTCCTTTATTCCCCAGTGCTTGAATATTTATTTCCTAAAATCAGATATAATTTCTAATATAATTGTTAAATAGTTACCAAAATCAAGATATTTAACTTTAGATATAATACTTCATTATAATCTATAGTCCATATCTTATTTCATCAATTCTCCTATTAATGCCCTTTATAAACATTTTTATTTTTTTGTGTGTGTGTAGGAACTAGTTAGGCATCATGCACAAATTTTGTTTTATTTCTTTTCAGATCTTAATCGGGGACAGCTAGTCAGTCTTTCTTTGCGTTTTGTAACATTGACAGTTTTGAAAAATATAGGCAATTTAAGTGTTGGGTTTTTTTTTTTGTTATTGGTTATATGGCATGTTTCATGGGTATGATCACAGCTCCAAAGGGACTTAAGAGAAACAAATTCAACACAAAGAATAAGTCTAAAATTGGAGCAGAGAAAATGTCCAAGATCTTTGATATATCATGCAATCATGTAACAATGCAAGTTTCAGTGAAAAGTTAACTTCCTAAAGAGAAGATTCTCTCAAGCAGTTATGGAATATGGGATGATTTAATCTATTACTGTCTCCTCTAAAGGTGTCACCATCTCTTTCCTAGACATACTAGTGTTCTCATCTTACCATTTTTGACAGGAATTAAATTAACTCTTGTCTCCATGAACCTCATTGCTCAAAATGCACCTCTCACAGTCATGAAATATGAATGCCTCTAATGCAGTCAGACTGCTATCTTATTTATGGTATAGCTCTCGTTCCAGCCCATGTGAAAGTATAAGGCATACAGTATGGAATTNGTACCTCTAATGCAGTCAGACTGCTATCTTATTTATGGTATAGCTGATAGCTCTCGTTCCAGCCCATGTGAAAGTATAAGGCATACAGTATGGAATTATTCAAATGCATTGCCTCTGTGTGTGTGTGTGTGTGTGTGTGTATGTGTGTTTTCTTTAGTATATTTTTGTTTTTAGCACAAACAACTCTGATCTCTGTTAGCAGTTATCAGCCTGGCTTTGACCTCAGGTAAGAACAAGGGCATCATGAAGTGTAAATAAGCCCACGCAATGAAATGCTGATACTCAAATGAGATTGTTTCAACAAAATTTCATTAAGAGTTCCAAAATGTACCAGCCGTATGCTAGGTATTGGGGCTCCAAAATGAATGAAGCAGATATTCTTCCTGACCTCTGGGAGTTTAAAGTTAGATGGGAGATTAAAAAATGAATTATGCAATTCCAATTGATAAACAATATTAGGAAAATGTACCAATCCACTGAAGTACGTAGGAGGGTATGCTATCCAAATCTGGGAGCCAGAAAGTCTTCTTGAAAGGAAATTTCCTCTATATGGAAAGCCTGAAGATAAGCAAAAGGTAGCCAAACCAGAAGGGATGAAGAGGAAGAGAGTGGCTCAGACAAAAGTTACCATGTGTGCAAAAGCCTAGAGGAAAAAAGGAGATGGGGAACTAGAAGAACTGAAAGATTTGCAATGCATCAGTCAGCTATTTCTATAAAAATGCTGTGTAACAAGCCACCTCAATTCAGTGTCTTCCTACTATAAGCATTTTTTCTCCTACTCATGAGTCTATAGACTAACTATAGTTTGGCTGACTACAATAACCTCAGAAGGATAATTTGGTTTCAAGATGTGCTTAATCTGTGTCTAGATAGAAGATGTGGGTTAAATTCAAGTATTCTTCAATGTGTTTATTCCAAAGATCATGCTGGAGGGGAAAGAGCTGCCCAGGTATATACTTCTCATGACAGATTACTGAAGCAAAAAAATCAAGTCAAACTACCTAAACATATTTAAAGTCCCTGCTCATGTTATGAATATTAACATCCCACTGGCCAAAACAAACTACCTAGGCAAGCCCAAAGTGACAAGATGAAGAAGGTAGTATGTGGATATATACTGAACATAAATCTAAACTATTGCATATAGTATGTCTGGATTATATAGATTATAAAGAACCAGAGAATAGACAGGGGCCCTATGAACCACTTACAAATTTCAGCCTTCATCCACATATGGTTTTAAATTAGAAGGGACAATTATATTTGTATTTTAATTTGATCCTATTGTTGCAGTTAGGATGACAGTCTAGAACTCAGTAAAACTGATCCTGAGGCAAATAAAGGAAAGACACTGTGGGGACAGAATCACCTTTGAAACCTCCTCCAATAAATTAATAAAATATATAAGCTTAATAAAATATATAAGCTGCAGAGACATCCTACCCTATATTAATATTTTTTACTTCTTCAGCTTAAAAGATTAAAACTGAAACCAAGATTAGTGGAGAGTTCAAAATCCAAATACATTGATTTGAAATTGGTGGTAGGAAATGGATCATATTATGCTAGATTCTAGATTTGTTATGTTATAGGTATTATTTGACTCTACAAAAAATTTGCTCTAGTATTCTAAGTGTGGAACCCTCAGAACTGTACCTTGTAGGATATAACTGCTCAGTGTATGGCCCTTGGATGAGATATATCACTATCACTTGGAAGTATTCCAAAGACACAAAATCTTGGGTGCTACATTAGACCTAGGGAATTAGCAACTAGTAGCATTTTAATAAGATCATTGGATGATTCCCATGCTCACCAAAGTCTTAGAAGCACTATTAGGATATTGAAAGAGGGAATACAAATTGGTATTAGTAGTATTAGTATCAGTACTAGTATCAGTACTAGTATTAGTATCAGTATCAGTATTAGTATTAGTCAGTACCTTACATTTATAAGATGCTATGGTCTGCAAAGTAGTGCATACAGAGGTGTATTACTCTAGGTCTCCTATATCAGGGTAACTTCAAACTAGTAGTCTTAAGGTCCCATAGAAGCTTTATACCTAAATACTGTAGTATATGATAAAGGAGTTAATATTAAGTATTAAATCATTAGCAACAAGCAGTTTTACCTTGGGGTGAATGAGGTAAGTTTAGTTGAAGGTGTCAATATGCAGACTAGGATTTGAAATATTTCTGAGATTCCAGAAACAGCTATGAAGTAAGAAGACATTCCAGGGGGTACTTCAATGCCAATAGTTGGGAAAAGGCAGGGCATATAAAAAAAAAAAAAAGAAAGAAAAAAAAAGGTCTCTGGGAAAAGTGTAACTGGATTAACCAAATGTGAGAGGAAGGAGAAGTTGGAGTATGCTTTGAAACTAGTTACTTTAAATTGTGCATGAGGAAACTAATGTTAAAATTAAAGATGTGAAAAGAATGTAGAAAATGTTTTGAGGTAGGGAAAACAATGGTGTTCCACTTACAGTGGTGGTCAAGAGCATAGGCCCTGGAATCAGGGGAACAAGACAGAACTTTCTACTTAGCAGCAGTGTGACCATAGGCAAGTCATTCAATTCTTTCTAAGCTTCAGTTTCTTCACTGGTAAAATAAGAGTGATTACACATATCTTGTAAGAGTTTCTTACAGCAATGGCTCCCAACAATTTCACCTCCTGCTTTACATGTCATTATACAGAGCCACATTGACTCTGCTACTGAGTCACATAACTTGCAAATATGATACAAGCAGAATCTTGCCAAGTTCCTAAACTCAAGGTGTTTACACTTACACTCTAGTCCAAGAAACATTAAAGTAATCAGAAATCAAAATTCAATTCAAATAAATCCATAGGAATGGAAAAGCTAACTCATATAGGAGGTATATGTTTTAATTTTTAAAGAAGTCTTCTAACAATTTTATAATAGGTGTGTTGTGATAACTCATTTTTTAAAAATATTTTTATTTATTTCTAGGAGAGAGAGAGAGAGACAGCGCGAGCAGGGGAGGGTCAGAGAGAGAGGGAGTCACAGACTGAAACAGGCTCCAGGCTCCGAGCTGGCAGTCAGCACAGAGGCCGACGCGGGGCTCGAACCCACGAACCGCGAGATCATGACCTAAGCGAAAGTCGGACGCTTAACCGACTAAGCCACCCAGGCGCCCCGATAACTCATTTTAATTTTAATTTTCCCAAATGACAAATGAACATCTTTTCATGTGCTTGTTATCCCTATATTTTGTGAAGTGTCTGTTCAACTCTTTCCCCTGTTCTTTATTGTTTTTTTTTTCTATTATTGAATTTTGAAGGTTTTCTGTGTATTCTGGATACAAGTCCTTCTTCAGATGCTCAGCAATTATTTTTTTATTCATCTATGGCATACCTTTCCATTCTTCACAGAAGCTTTATACATAATAACCAAACACTAGAAACGATACAAATGTCTATTAACTGATGAATAGGCAAACAAATTGTACCATATTCATACAATGGAATGGTACCCAACAACAAAGAGGAATAAAGAAGGGTGGTTTTTTTTTTTTTATTNGAGTGCAAGTACGGAGCTCCTTACTTCTCCGCCATCTTGCCCTCCCCCTATCTTATTTATTTTTAAAGTCTATTTATTTATTTATTTTGAGAGAGTGAAAGTGAGGACGGGAGAGGGAGAGAGAGAGAATCCCAAGCAGGCTCTGCACTGTCAGCGCAGAGTCTGATGCAGGGCTTTAACTCACAGGTTGTGAGATCATGACCTGAGCTGAAAAACAACTGAACTCAGATAACTGAGCTACCCAGGCACCCCAAACCCTTACTGTTTTAAACCACTGAATGTTAGCGTGCTTTGTTATGTGGCAATAGATAACTGGAACATAACTCNCGAAAACAACTGAACTCGGATAACTGAGCTACCCAGGCACCCCAAGCCCTTACTGTTTTAAACCACTGAATGTTAGCGTGCTTTGTTATGTGACAATAGATAACTGGAACATAACTCATAGGTTGTTATGTACATTATCTCATTTCATCTTCATGATATTCTTACAAGATATGTACTTACAGGGAAACTAAATAAATATTAGATGTTATTTTTTAACTTTAAGGATTCAGTTTAAAAGAGGACAGAAGCATAATATATATACTCTATATGCTATTTACAATTTGCCTTTTCTTTCTCTTCTTTTTTAATTTGACAATATATCACTGGGGGATTTTTCCTTGTCAGCACACAGAGTTCTACCTCATTCTTTGTAATTATCTACTGTTCTATTGAATAGATGTTTCATAATTTATGTAGCCATTCCCCTGTCTAGGTTGCTCCTTATTTTTTAAACGATTAGAGATCATTTCATAGTGAATATATTTATACATATATTTCAGTGCACATTTGTGAGTATAATTGTGGCATAAATTTCTAGAAGTAAAAATCATGGTTTAAGGGAGTATATACATTTTATTTTGTGGTAGATATTTATCTGTCACCTAGATATACAATGAAGCTGTAGCAATTTATACTTTCATCAAGAGTATATAAGACTGCCTGGTTCCTTCAATCATTGTTAATAATATTATAAATTATTAAATCTTTTAGTAGCTTCCAATCTGATAAGTGAAAAACTATGTTTTGTTTCAATGTACCTTTACTCAATAGGAATGGTGTTGCACAACTTTTTATGTCAATACATTACTTAAAGTTCTGTTTTTTGGTCACATGTGTTTTATATTTTTCTATTGTGACTCTGGTCTTTTATTATTGATTTGAAAGAGTACTTTACAAATTAAGGAAATGACCCTTTTTTTTTCTTAGGTGCTAAGAATTTTTTTCAGGTTGATCATTTTTCTTATGACCTTTGTTTACAACATGGGATTGTGATCATACATGAATTTTGCATTTTACATAGTCAAATGTATCAGTCTTCCAATTTCCTTTGGGTAATTTTATAGTTTGAAATTACTTAAATCTTTATTTAAATACTTAAATCTTTCTTCCATTTGGATTTTTTTTTTGGTGCAACAATTTAGATAGAGAACCACTAAACTATGTTTTCAAGTACCTAACTAATTAGTCCCAATTTTGTACATTAAAAAAAATACATCGGGGCGCCTGGGTGGCTTAGTTGGTCAAGCGTCCGACTTTCACTTAGGTCATGATCTCACGGTTCGTGGGTTCGAGCCCCGCATCGGGCTCTGTGCTGACTGCCAGCTCAGAGCCTGGAGGCTGTTTCAGTCTGTGACTCCCTCTCTCTCTGACCCTCCCCTGCTCATGCTGTCTCTCTCTCTGTCTCCTAGAAATAAATAAAACATTTAAAAGAAAAAAAAAATCCATCAATTCACACTGATTTAAAATCTTGCTCTTATGAAGTTCACACTTCAAGTCCAGTTTTGGACTCTTTTCTATTATCACTTCTTCTATTCATCGCCCGGTCACAAATAGATCTAATTGTTGTACTGTTATAAAATCTGGTAAACTTTGGTCTCTTAATTACTCATTTTCTTCTCAGATTTGTATTTATTATTCTCACATATTTATGTTTCCATAAGAAGTAAAGACTATAGTCTGCAAAGAGTATATTTTTATAAGAATTATAGGTCATTTTAGGAAGAATTGAATGATATCACAAAATAACAAGTCTCCATCCCAGGATCTGTAATCTCGTTCATGTCCCCCAATAATAGCCAATATTGATCTTTAAAAGACACGTGTGTATGTGTCTCTGTGTATGTGTGTGTGTGTGTATGTGTGTGTTTGTGTGTGTTTAGTGGGAAGAGTCTTGTGGAATCAAGCAAGGTTAACAGTAAGGGATGATGCTGGAACTGTCTTCTGATCAAAACCAGACTGTGGCTGAATAAGACTGCTCCCCTTAGATCTCTTTAAAATTAGTTCCGAGAATTTTTCCAAAAGAGGCATCCCAAGTATATGTAAGCAAATCCCTTGCAATGCAGTAGACTTACAGCTGCTCAGGGTCATCACACGGAAGGAGTAACACTCAGTGGCACATGTACATTGTAGAATATTTATTTAGCCATCATTAAAATACTGAAAACAAGACACCTTAATGAAAAATAACCAGCATATTAAGTAAAAACTGAACACAGATTTTACATTTGTCATGATTACAGCTATTCAAAAATTAGCATACTCATAACAACAGAATACAAACAAAAAAAGAAAACAAAGAAACGCTAGAAAAACTCCAATAAAATGGAGGCATTAGAGGAGATTTTTCTTCCAGAAAAGTTTGATTAACACTGTTATAAGAGTGTTTATATAGTAAGACAAATTAAGAGCTTAATTACTTTCTTGTCACATCTCCTGAAAAAGAACGCTATTAGAAATATGACATGGAGGTATGATAAGGATGCTATTTATTCTGGCCCATGTGTGGGATGGCATCATAACATAATAGCACACCAACAGAAACTGAAGTCTTAAGATCTGCCTTCAGGATCCTAGCTCTGTTGTGTTAGCTGGGACTGATGTGACTCTCAAGATTCCTTCCATGCAAAATGAGATCCGGAGAATTGCTTTATGGGGATTTTAGAGCCTTGCTCCTCAAAGAGTGGTCCATGGACCAGTAGCATCAGCACTACCTGGGGCTTATTAGAAATGCAGAATTTCAGGCCCCAAGCCAGTGCTCTAAGAATCAGAGTATCTGAATGTGGAGTCTAGCAGTCTGTTTTCACAAGTCCTCCAGGTGACTCTTATGCATGCTCAAGTTTGAGCAGCATTGCTTTAGAAAATTTAATGAATCAAATGTAATTACCAATGCTACTTTCCACAAATCCATTATCATTAAGTCAATCACGCACAATGAAAGGTTAGCCAGGCAGACTGGAGGCCTGGGAACAATTAGTGTCATCCAAATTGTGGAAAAATTTTCTCTCTCTGTCTCTCTCTTTTTTTTTACTTACCATTATTTGGACTTGGACAAGAACATTAAGCATTCAGTGGCTGAGGATTCTGCCTTTTAATTTCATAAATATTTATTGAGTTCTGCCTGTATTCCAGGCCTTGCTTTATATGCAGGGGGTTCAGCGATGAAAATCTACATGGATCCTGCCTTCAGAGAGTTTCTAGGACACCAGGAAAGACAGGCAATAAACCACTCAGAACAGATGTGACGAAGGTTACAGAAAAAGAGTCATTAAGTGCTATGAAAGCATCTAAACTGGGGCTGTTACTTATGAGTTAGAGGATGGACATTAGAGGTCTATGAACTCCTGGATTTTATTCACATTGGAAGAGATACATTTTCATTGTTTCATCATTCTGGAGAGGGCTTTCAAAGAATTCTTTTAAATCCAAATATTTAGGGACCCTTGCTGAGATCAACATTGCAGGCCAGTTTATTATCCCAGTGTTGGAATACATTATCTTCATTTATGAGATACCCTTCCCCCCTTCCCCTAAGAATAATTACTTTGGCCTGAATTACCCTAGTATAGATTCAAAAACCTGTTTACTCTGCAGTATACAGCTAGCCTTTCATCCTTCTATGACAAACTGAAGACAAATTCCCTCCAGATGTAGACTCAGTCAGGTGCACTGCTGCATTGCTTTGTTGCAAGATATGGATGTAGAAGAAATGCCTGAAGATGAGCTCTCAAAAGGGCCTTCACTGACATTTGCTCAACATTTAATTCACAGTTCTTGGAGATGAATGAGCAGTTCTGGGGTGTAAGCTTAAAACCCTGCAAGTGGATTAAGAGCTGTGCTTAAATCCAGACCAATTAATAACTGAGTCCCCACAGGGTTAATATTAAGGGTGGCTGTTATTATGTTTTCCATCTTCATTTCAGAGTTTCTGCAAGTGGATTAATCAGCCCTTGTGTATTCTCTCTACCACCAGAGCAACAATTCATTTTGATTATTATGTTACAAATACCAGTGACATTCAATAGACCTTGCAGAGAAATTTTTATGAGTTTGAGCAAATATCCACCGTCGCACATGAGGCAGATCAGATACTAATAGCAGTTGCAGGTTTTGGAACCTCCCAGGGTCCTCCAACCACATGCACTAGATTGGAATGTCAACCTGGTGATTTAGTTCACCCTCATTACCTAAATCATTGCAGAATAAAGGCAAATATAGCACTGTGCTTAAAATATCAGCACTCGTGGGGCACCTGTGTGGCTCAGTCGGTTAGGCATCTGACTTCAGCTCAGGTTATCTTCTTCTGGTCTGTGGGTTTGAGCCCCGTGTCAGGCTCTGTGCTGACAGCTCAGAGCCTGGAGCCTGCTGCGTATTCTGTGTCTCCTCTCTCTGCCCCTCCACCGCTCTCTCTCTCTCTCTCTCTCTCTCAAAAATAAACATTAAATACAATTTTTAAAATAATATATTGGCACTTGTATCATTTTTTACTCAGTTCAAGTTGTTTAAATACTGGGTTTCAAAAAGACTTTAAATTAATTAAATTCCAAAGACAAAAATGGAACTAACTCTAACTCTCCTCAAATACCATGGGACTTTTAATAACCCCAAAAGGTCAATAAGACTTCATTTTTATTTCCTCAGAAAAATCATACTCCAGTCTCAGTGGGCCACAGTTTACCACAATTGTTTGTGGATTAGGAAAGTTTTAAGTAGATTCTTGGTTGGTGGTTTGGTCAGTGTCCTAATCAACTCAAAGGTTATCTCAATTTTTATCACCTCCCCTCTGTGTTTCAAGCAAAAGAATCAAGTGCAGTAGTTTTTGCAGCTTGTGTGGTCTGGACACCCCTGGTTTCCCCTGGTGGTTCAAGTTGTGAGCCCGGAACAGTCCCCACCCGTGGTTCTCCGCTTCCTCCCCTACTGTCTGTTTCACTTTACCTCTGGTATTTTTATGAGAGGGTAGAGAAGAACTACCATTCTCTTTTATTTAACAGCCTGTGTTGGATTCTTAACTGGCTACATTCCTCCACTCACCCCTGGTAACCTGTACTGTCTTCCGGCTCATCACTATATCTGGAATGATAGGAACAGAGAAACGAAGCCAGGACCCTGCCTCCCTGCTATGGATGTTGTAAGCCTTCCATCATCGTGGCCCAGAGCTGTGTGGCAAGTCCTCATTGCTCGTGGTGTTTCCATGTTGCTGGCTTCCTCCCTCTCCCACGTGCTTCTGACAGGAACACAAATGTCCTGAAGCCCTCTAGTGGGAGAAAGAGAAATGGGACAGGGCAGGCATGTGGCTTTTGCAAAAGATGGTCACCTTCTCACCTGGCTTCAGCACCTGTCCCAAGGCACCCTGATCTCTGTTGACTGCACACTTACAAAGAATCGCCAAGACTGTGATATCTGGAGGGGAAAAGGAAGACCTATGGCATATTTCTTTGTAGGTGGCTGAGAACCATCGTAGGTGACCATTAACAGAACTGTCTCAACAACAGCTATTACCAAACAGTGCTCTTAGTGGCATGTACAACATCAGATCATTGGAAAGTACATTCCTCTAAACGGATTTTTTCCCAAGCATGTTATTATTCTAAGGTTTGCATGGGTATATTCTTTCCCAATCTTCTTTCACTAAGAAAGGAGGGTGTGGCCTAAAAGAAAACAGTCACGGACTCAATGAGTTAGGTGATGGATTGAAAACCAAACATAAGAGGCATGCCTCTTAGCACCCAGGTGAAATGCTCTTGGTTCCCCTGTTCGTGACACCTGGCAGACATTCATAATGTGGAACTACCGTCCTGTCCTTCTCCAGTCAAACTTCTCAAAAGAAAACATAAAGGGGGGTTACCANAGTAAGGCAAATCCTGTGTTTTAAGAATTTGTATATGAGGACCGTCATAAGAATAGGTCCTCTCTCTCCGATTCTCCCTTCCTTCCTGGAGAAACATCGCTCACATATCTGTCTTATGCTTAGTAGTTAGGAGTTGCTGAGTGTAAGAAAATAAGAAACACTATGTTGTTCTGCCAATCTTAACATCTATAAGCTGTAAAGATGGCCTTCTGGAAGTCTGTGCCCAAAATAGGCAGTAGGCTGGGTTTCTTTCCACCTGCCAGACTTTTATGATTTCCATCAACATGTGGGCCAACAGAAAGCTGATTCATGTGATTAAATCTGAAAGATGAGGAGACGAGTATGTCCAGGTGTGTTGACCTGAGTATCTGAAATGATTTTCCATAAATCTAAATCAAGATGTGTTGATCAGAAGACTTACAAAAGTATACAGATCAATTCATTACATGATACACGGAACAATTCACTGTAATTGAAAATAGCACAATTACCCAAGATTTGGAATGTTGCAGGAATTGGGGGAGAGATTATGTTGCTATATACAATGAATTCCTACAGTCTGGGAGGTAATTTGATTTCAAAATTGATAAAAGTTACCTGTCCTCAGAAAATCTCTCCTGTGCCGAGGTCTTGACCGGCTCCTTGTTTGGTGTGCAGCTCTATCTCTAGAAGGTGTCCAGTAAGGCTAATGAATATCTTGGGAAGAGGAACCCAGCAGTAAGTGATGCACATGGGCTGGAGTTCCAGCAAAGAACAATGTCTCTGAACGAAATCAGTGGATGTGTTTGGAGGAAGGTTGGCAAGAAAATAGGGATGCCTGAATGGACTGTGGGGAAATGGCTGTGGGTAGTCAAAGAGAGTAGGGTACTAGTACAGGCCATTTTCTAGCAGCTGCTGTCTTTGGGTTCAGTTCCATGACCCTGTGTCCAACCTCCCTTATCACTTATTGTATGTTAGCTACCCAGCTCAATGTCCTCCAGAAATGCACCAATAAATAGCTGCAGATGTAATGTGGCTCATGTCTCAATTTCACAGTCCTTTTTCTTTCCTTTTTATCTAAAATGTAAACTGAAATTAAATCTTTCCCTGAAAGAGCTCAGAGATGTAAGAGGATGTTATACTAAGAGATGGTAAATCAATCACCACTAAGATGGAACAATCCAGAGAAGCATTACCACGTCTTCAGTGCACCTTGAGTAATCACAGCAAATGCCTGGGAGTCTGGAGTAACACTCCTTTTCCTTTTCTATGTTTAGATTTTTAGGGAAGGGCAGAAAGCTCTGGTCTGCCTTCCATTTGATTTTGACATAAATACAGTACAATAGAGTATAAATACAACATAAAGTGTCCTGGATGCAAAAGCAGATTTAAGCCACAGTTTTTAACTCATCACTACACAGTTATGTGACTTCAGGTAAGGCAACTAAGTTCTCAAAGACTCAGTCTCTTCATGTTTAAAATGGGTTTAATTATTAGGGCTCAGTTGCCGTGCTAATGCTTTATTGAAATTAAATGTTTCAAAGGCACTATTGGAAATATGAAAAAAATTCCAACATGAAGTAAGCATTGCTAAGAAAGTCATTGAAAATAGGGTGCAGAGGACACTGAGGAATCAGGGCCTATGTACCACTGCTGTTTGAATTTGTCCTACACCATGGACTTCTGACTTTTGTCAATTGCAACTTGTCAGTTACAACTGGCTCTCCTCCTCCTACTTTGTACTGAAATAGAGATAATGTAACACTGTTTAGCTAAATAGTCAATCCTGTGTTAGATCGCCATTTTAACTCTGCCAGTCTAATTCTTCCAGAATAATTTATGTAACCTTGTGGTTTTTGCCTTTGTAAGTCTTCACTCCCTGCTGGCAATTCGGAGCACACTTTAGAGTTTAGTCAATTTCAGTCTATTCTATGTTCCCCAGACTATAATCCCTAAAACCCCAAACAAATACTTTTGGTTCCTTTATAGCCGCCTCCTCCCCTTGGTCGACAGAAACAAAGGCATAATTACAGTCACCCCTGAACAACAGAAGTTTGAACTGTGCAGGTCCACTTATATGTGATCTTTTTCAATAAATACAGTACAGTACTGTAAATATATCTTCTTTCTCTTATTACTTTCTTAATAACATTTTCTTTACTTTCCTTTTATGTAATCATATAGTATTTAATACATATAACATACAAAATATATTTTAATCAATTGTTTATGTTATCAATAAAGCATCCAGTCAACAGTAGGCTGTTAGTAGTTAAGGTTTTAGGGAGTCAAAGATCCACGTGGGTTTTCAGTTGCATGGAGGAGGTCAGTGCCCCTAACTCCCATAGCCAACTATACTCCTTGGCTCAGTCCTAAATGGAGCTGGGAAGCTCTGTTTGTGTCACTCATTGTTCCACCCATCAGCTTACATGTGCCCATGTGCCCTTATAACGTCAGGGTACATGGTCCAGCTACCACCCTCAGCACCTGCACCTCTTGCCCCAGACCTTTCTCTGCGTGCTGGAGCCCACCTTGGGGCTTGTGCAGCACACAGGACATGCTAGAAGCGATGCACTGTTCTCAGCACAGCAGCCTTCAAACAATGACTGATGGAAATTGGTATGTAAATACACCAGCTCTCTCACCACTCAGGGGAGATAGCCCTGAATGCGTGTCTAACAGGTTTTCAAAGTACCCCAGGAGGATTAAGCTCCAGTCACCCATAGTATAATTGGCTGATAGCTTACCCTTTGTTGTCTGCTTCCCCTTCCCTGTCTCACTTTACCTACCTCCCCAATACGTTTCCTTGGATTATCTCCCAAATGTCCTATTGGTACTTGAATTCTTGTCTCATGGTCTGCTTCTTGGAGAATACAACCTGAGACACTGTTCATTTGATAATTACATTTCTCTAGACACACCACTGTCCTTTAATACCCAACTCAATCAGTCTAAGCAGCTTTACTTGATAACCAACACATACTCTGTTTCCTTCTTATTTCTTTTTTTCTTTTCTTTTTGAGAGAGAAAGAGAGAGAGAGAATCTTAAGTAGGTTCCATACTTAGCATGGAGCTTGACACAGGGCTTGATCCCATGACCTTGGGATCATCATCTGTGCCAAAATGAAGAGTGAAATGCATAACTGACTGAGCCACCAAAGCGCCCCTCCCTCTTTCTTACAAATCTCTCAGTATGTAGGTATAATGTCTGTTTAATTGTTTTTTGAGCCCTTGCTTTCAAATTTCAATTCATTTGGGTATGTACATAGATGCAGAGAAGACTTTATCATCAAGAATAAAATTAAATGAACAAAAAGGAAGCTCCTGATTTCAGTTATATATGGAATCTAAAACAAATAAATAAATAAACAAAGAAATAAACAAAAAGCCAGATTCTTAAATATAGAGAACAAACTGGTGCTTGCCAGAGGGGAGGAGGATGGGGGAATGGGTGAAATAAGTGAAGGGGATTAAGAAGTACAAACTTTCAGTTATAAAATAAGTAAGTCACAATGATGGAAAGTATCACATTGGCAATATAGTCAGTAATACTGTCATAATGTTGATGGTGACAGATGACTACACTTATCATGATAAGAATTACGTAATGTGTAGAATTGTTGAATCAACACATTCAATACCTGAAACTCCTATAACATTGTATGTTAATTATACCTCAATTCTTTAAAATTAAAAATAAATTTTTAAAAAAGAAAGTGTCTACTCTCAGGAGTTCTCATCCTCAGTCCATGGATGGAATTCAGGGCATCTGTGAACTTGTATGTGAAAAAAGAAAATGACATCTTTATGGTCACTAACCTATAACCTTTAACTGAAACCTATAACCACATAGCATTTCCTTCAGTGATGACTATAAGCAATGCTGCAGGCCTATTAGCCTGTGACTCAGTCACCAATAGAAATCACAGATGTTTTCATATCCCTTTCCCATCACTGGGCATATTTTAGGAAATCATGACATTTTTCACTACTCCAAAGTTATGGTGGTGATCAGATCTACAGTTGGATCTTGTTATTCATGCAGTGAAGAATTCATCTTTTGCTCTATCACAACTTTTAAGAAACATGTTGATAACTGTATTTCAGTATGATTGGTTTCCTTTGCAGTGCTTTGAATTTATTTTATACGTTTAAAAGGATTACTCTAAGAAGAGGTTCAGATTCTTCACCAGACAGCCAAGAGCTCCAAGGCACAAAAGTGGTTAAGAAGCCCACATTATCTGTAACCCCTGTCCCACAAGTGCACACAGGTTCCCTCGTCTCCCTGAGGTGCCCCGAAGGACTCACAGTGCAGACACCACACTGCCAGGGCACATTGCATTGTTGCTTCCAGGCAGCTCCGTGGAAGAGAGTCAATGTTTCTTTGGAGGAGTGATCAGGCATCATGGGTCCTCAATGCTGTTCAGCCTCTGTCCGCCCCCAAAACTAAGACAAGAAATTTCACTTCATAATTACAGAATTCTCCCTATTTCTGGAATGGCTTTGGAAGTGTGTAGAGTCCATCTGAGTTCCCAGGAGTGAGCATACATGGGCATGAGCTTTGTAGTTCTGGGGCTGGTTTCACCGGAGGAAGCAGCATGTTGGGGGCTTGTGTAGTTTAGGCTATGACATTCCATATCATTTGTAAAAATGTATATCTATTTATTGAGCATGTAGTGGCAGGTGATGGAGAAAAGACTAAACTGGGACTCAAAGGACCTGGGTGTTAAATGCAGAATCCTTTCTCAGAAGAAAAGTTCAATAGTAATACCTCTGTCCAGAAGTGTGTACCATCTTACTCTGAAACAACCTGAACTGATGTGTTGGAAGATGCTTTTTCTGCATCCTTGCAGAAAACCAAAAAAGACAAGACCCTGGGCTCTCCAAACGCTACTCATGGAGGTAATATCCAGTTAAAAGAAAATCCAGGGTATTCTTAAAGGAAGAAATCCTGAGCAGGAGAAAGCACACCAGTTCAATGTGCACAAGAAGGGAGAGGGAGAGAAAAGTTGCTAATCAAACTGCAATGCTCTCAGAAAAGCCAGATCATCTTTGCCATGAATTTTGTTTTGTGAGTGTCAGGAACTTTCTCAACAGCAACATTGGAAATTCCATTAGGGAGGGGAAAAGACTTCTATTTGTTCCAACTATCCTTCTAGTTAAATTTATTCTTCCCATCCATCCACCCATCCATCCATCCATCCGTCTATCCATCATGCTTTCTCACCTGTTTTCCATTTCTTCTTCCAGCTGACCTTTTCATCCTTTGATTCAGTCCTCTATCCATGTCTCTTTTCATTTACCCATCCAACCCCCCTTCCTATAACCCCTTCATCCTCCCTACTGCCCTCCATCATTCTTCCATCACCTTTTCTCATCCATCCAGGCTTCCTTCATTCTTTCCTTCTTCAATTCATGAATACTCTTAAGAGTAATACTGGGACATGATGGTTTAATGTCACACTCTAAAGTCAGGCTAGCTGGTTCAAATCCAGGTCCAATATTCACTAAACATATGTCCTTGGGTAATTCGCTTTAAGTCCCCATACTTGAGGTTCCTAGTTTTTCTGTTGATAAACAGAAGCTAATAATAATCCTTACTCAACTGGCTTATTCTGAGGATTAAATAAGCCAATATGCATAAGATGCATACAGTAAAACTGACTTGTATTAAATGTTATAAATACTAGTTGCTATTATTAGTGTGCTTCTGCAAATATAAATTTTTAAGACACAGCCCTTGTTTATCAGGGGATTCTTATATGTGAAGAAAGTTAATATAGCATCCAAAAATGAGCAAGTAATTCACTTCTCAATAGGAAGCTTTATTGCACTGTGTTCATTTTCTAAAGTGTATAGTTTAGCATTATCATGTCTGAGGAATGGTGAAATCTTTGAGGGTCTTGGGTTTCCAAACCACTGCTGCACTCTTACAACTGCTGACCTTTGCTCCATTTCAGTTCCATTCTACCAAGTGTGTTCATCTAAACCTTGATTTGTACACTGAGTTCCTTGTCAGCCTCCTGCAATGCAATTTAACATGAAAGGCAATATAATATTCTTGTTGGGGATAGCAGCTGTTCGATAGAATGGATTGGAACTCTCACCAATAGGAGCATGATTTAGGTCCCCTTGTTATCAGGGAAGGTCTGCGTGTTCTTTCAGCTCTATTGAGATGAGGCCTTTCAAATAGTGACTATAGTCAATTCCTTTTGTCCTTTTAGAAAAAAAAAAAAAAAAACTCCAGAACTTTAATACCCAGAGAATTTCAATTTAACACTTAAGAATTGCAAGGCTTAGTATGGGAAGTTAAGCAAAGAATAGCTCAAAGCTTCGTTTGAGGCTCTATTGAAATTCCTACCAGGGCAGCATGTGAACATACCTCACTAGTCTCCTGTGTCCAGAACCAGAGTCTTACAGATTTGACTCTATAAACAACCTAACATCCAAAATTATGATCAGTCAGAAAACAAATATTACCACACTCAACTGATGCCTTTACTTTGAAATGATTATGAATGGAGTATTAGACAAAGATAGCTTGCACCATGCTATGGAAACAAACAAATCCTGAAATCTCAGTAGTTTCGCACAATGAGGGTTTATCTCTGGCTCATGCAAAATCTGAGGCAGGTTGATGGGGAATTGGCCCCATTTTATTGTTAGAGATCCAGGCTCCCTGCATGTTCTATTTCCACCATCTCCACATCAACCTGTGGCTTCCAAGGTTACTGAAGGGAGGAGGAGTTGAAGGAGGAGACACATCAGCTCTTAACTGGCTCATCTGGGAAGGGACATCCACCGCTTCTACTTAGATCCATTGACCAAAACTTGTTTCATGGCCTCGTCCCAATGGCAAGCACTGGGAAATCAAGTGAACACATGAAATAGTTGTTGCATCTGAACATCTCATTCATAATTGGTAGAGATGTAGATATTCCATAAGGGAAAAGATGCTAAATGGATAAAGATAATGGAAAATGTGGATTGTTTCTAAATGACCATGAAAGTACTAGGCAAGAGTTGGGGGTACCAGAGGCTTAATCCAAAACAACCTGGCCACCAGCACAGCACTTCTCAAATGTTTCATGTTTTATCATTAAAACTAAACTTTTCATGAGTTTAAAAATGAAAAACTTCAGCTCTGTTCTCTCAATGCTGGAAAGATGACACATGTTCATTTATGGATACCTTCCAGTATATATTGTGTGCTCCCAAGGATTTGCCTTCCCTGGTTTAAGGAGCACATTCTAAATGTCCAAAAAATAGTTATTAAATGGTAGTGAGGAGGATGTATTTAAGATTTAAGGAAATGCCATTGTTAAATTGAAGGCTCTACATCATTGTTGAGCATTTGCCTGGATGCTTTGAATGCCCTATTCTAAAGTGCAAGTTCATTGCAATAACAGTGCTTTATACACTTTTTAATTAACTTTTCTCATGAATCCTCCTCTCAGTTTCCATTCACAAAGAACAATGAACCCAGGACATAGGAGTCTGTCTGAAACCTATTCAATGCCATAAGACTAACAAGGGCCTGTTACAGGACTTTCTTCTTCCCTCCCTATCTTCCTTTGTTTACCAGCCAGGATTTTCACTGAACAGCAGACAAGCCTCAAACCAGTGAATCTTATGGATACATTCTTGCCGTCAAAGAACAAATAAAGAGAGAAGCCTACTGAAAAGAAGGCATGAATTTGCCTAATTTCCAGGTGTATGTGTGTGTGTGTGTGTGTGTGTGTGTGTGTGTGTGTGTGTTTCAGTTGATGCAAAGGTATCCACACATCTCACTGTCTCCTGACCACTCCTTACCCCAATGTCTGTTCCCTTACATTCTTGACCTCTTGTTCCCTGAAGTCCAAGGTCTGCCCAGGTCTGCAAATCTCAACCTAACCTGATAATAGCTATTTAAAAACAATTGACACAATTGGTTAAGCATTTGATTTTGGCTCAGGTCATGAACTCACGGTTTGTGAGTTCCAGCCCTGCATTGGGTGAACTCTAGCCCTGCTTCAGGCTCCGCACTGACAGTGTGGAGCCAGCATGGGATTCTCATTCCCTTTCTCCCTCTCTCTCTGCCCCTTACTCACTTGTGCCCTTTCTCTCTCTCTCTCTCTCCCCCCTCCAAAAAAAAGATAATTCCTTTCCCAAGATTGTTTAAAAAATAAAATAAAAAGAATCGACATCTATGGAATAATTACTTGATTAACCAAATATGTGTACCTTCTGTGTGTAAATGTGTACCTTCTGTCCTCCAGGCACCATGGGAAGAAGATAAGATGATAACTATGGAGCAAGATCAGAGATCAGGTCCCTGTTCTCCATGCAGTTTACTTTCCTGAAGTGGAGAGCAGGTAAAGAAATTAACCAAAAGATGGTTCTGGATGATGATCAACAATACAAAGGAAGAAAACAGGGTGATGTGATAGGGGAGTGACTATGGTCAGGAGAGCAACATGCACAAAGTGGTCAGAGAAGGACTTCCTTTCCCAGGAGAAGGGGGCAGCTCTGGGGAGATGGGTGGGGTAGCAGCCTGGGCAATGGTGCCAGAAGGAGCTTGGAACATAAGATGTCAAGGACAAAGATTACCTTCCTCCTCCCATGCCCAATAAAGGAATGTAGCATTCCTTGTTCTTATCTCTGTCCCAGTACCCCGGATCCTCTGTGAAAGCTAGGATATAAATTTCATTTTAAGTGTAATAACAGACCATTTTCAAGAAAGGCTTCATTCTCTCCTTCTTGAATCAGCTTCTCTCCAAGGAACTAAACAAAACACCTGCCTTGATCTTTGGTCAAGCTGCTGTGACCCAACTTTCTCTATTGAGACCAATAGGTGATGACAAGTTATAATAGAAACAACTGCTCACTTTCCAGCTGCTCTCAATCAGCTAGGCAACATCCCTCTGACTGATTAAGTCACTAGGGAAAATCTTTTCTGTTCCCAGTGACTGCTGATTGATGGCACTGAAGGAGCCTTGCTGCTCAGCCCCTGATTCAAGGGGGCTATCAATTTCTGCAGATCCCTTGGCCAGTCTACCCCCATCTGTTTCAGGAGTTGGAGGAATTGCCTCAGAAGGACATGTGGCCATGTACCCAAGGAGAATGATGGGGACAGGGTGAGACAAGGGAGAAATGACATAGCCTCACAATTAGATCAGCACTGAGCTCACTCAGAAGCAGCCAGTCCATCATTCTGTTTATATCACAGCTACCTTCTGTCCCCATCCCTTCCCCATGTGCCCTCATGCCACGTTCTGCAGGCAGATGCAATAACAAGGAAGAAAAGGAAAGAGAAGATGGATGCTATGAAGGTTCAGGAAAGTGGAGACAATTCAGGTCTTTTAAAATAAGAGAAGGCCTCAAAGAAATTTATCTGGGAGAGGATGATTTAATAACCTGGCATCATACTATATATAAAATGGACTTCTACTTTCTCTCTCCCCCACACCCTGCCTTTTGAGACAAAAGACGTGATAATAATCTGCAGTGTATAGCATGGGGTGAGCAAGGAACAGAGTTTCAGGAAGGCTTGTATCAGAGCCCTATTCTGTTAGTAGATTCCTGGGCAGCCCGGAGCAAGTTCCTCAGCACCTCTGATTTTAACCTGCACATCTACAAAGTGAGGCAATTTGATTGACAAAACTTCGAAGGTCTCTTTTTGTTCTAAAATGCCATAATCCCTATGCAGTTGGAGAGATTCTTTTTTTTTTTCTCATTTTTTAAAAATGTGTATTTATTTTTGAGTAGGGGAGGAGGAGCAAAGAGATGGGGACAGAGGATCTGAAGCAGGCTTCATGCTGACAGCAGAGAGCCTGAAGCGGAGCTTGAACTCACCAACTGTGAGATCGTGACCCAAGCTGAAGTTGGATGCCTAACCGACTGAGCCACCCAGGAGCCCCAAGAGATTCAGAAATAAAGAAACTTTTGACAGATACCACTTTAAAAAAAAAAAGCCTTTTAATGTCTCTTTCTAAAAAAAAAGTTATTCAATAAATCCATAGGTTAAGCTCTAGCTTCTTAGTGTAGGGACATTCTGCCTAAGGCAAAATGGGACAGGTTGGAATCCTGCAAACTCTCAAAGGAGGAACACTTTTCTTTCCTCCCCTTAAGGGGACTCTAAATCTGGTTAGAAGCAAGCACTTTTGAATTGGATTTCAGTGGAATTTTCCAAATCCATTTCACAAAAGTTTTAAGTGTGTTTGAGAAAAGTTAAAGACATTCCTGGTGCCCAGGAAGCTCAGAGCCTAACTGGGAGACAAGCCTGCAAAGACAGCCCAGAGCTATAGGGAGAGCCAACTTGGGGCCAGCCCATACACTCTGACTGCACATCATGGCGCATGCACATTAGACACAGCCATGCAGTGCTATAGAATTTTTAACCTGCTCCCTTCCTAACAGATCACGCATCTTTTTTCATGGGGCTCCCTCTAAGTGCTTGTGAAATGACAGCTACTCTTAAAGCAGGCCAAAATAGTTTCTTCTTTGATACATGAAGATGCTTACTCTGTCAGAGCCTACAGGTCTTCCAGTAGTCCTCCATGAAACTCTTTAACATTGACCAAAGACTTTCCTTCCATGGTTGGGGATAGGTTGGTACAGTGGCTCTCAATCTTGGCTGCACTGCAGAATCACTAGGGGACATTTAGATATTCTTCTGTCCAAGCATACCCCAAACAAATTAAAATACACCAGAGTCCAGCTAGAGGTAGAACTCAGGCATTCTGGGCAATCGCGACGTGCAACTCAAACTGAAGGCCCAGCTAAATGTGTCTGAAAATCTGAGAGGAGTCACATTTAGGATTGAATTAATGCTAAGGTGGATGTGGCTGATATGATTTACTATCATAAGAGGTTATTTTTGATAGGAGAAAGGGCAAAGATGGAGCATTCTTGGCACCATCTCCTGATCCCTTTGAGCCTCTGTAACTTGGGATAATGATGATCATTAACAAGAAAAATAATAAAACATAGCAGACTTTTAACGAATGCTACATTGCAAGTTGTATTACTTTTAATCTTCAGATAGTCTTAAAGGTGGGTATCTTGAGCCCTATTTTAGAGTTATAGAGAGAGTAGATAATTTGCCAAAAGTTTATAATGAGTAAATTATGAAAGCAAAAATCAAAACTGTATCTCTGTCTCTAAAGTCTTTCTTTTATCCACACACCCCACCCCCATCCCACCCCCACCAAGAGCCTAGGGCAAAGGGTAATGGCAAAGGGCATGTATTGTATCTGCTTTGTAATTGCTACTGAATAGACTGGTCTTTTTTAATGATCCAGGGGAAAAGATTTTTACATACCTGTCTTTTTGGAAGGTAATTCCTAAAGTAGGACATAGTGGCACAGGGTTTAGAAGATTAAAAGAGCTTGTACCTAAGTTTTCCAAGCATAGCAGATCAACAGGGACTCTAGGCTAATTGCAGGGGGTGACTAGTTAACTGAAGAGTTTTTAGAAGCAAAACAGAAGATGCTGGGCTCAGTCCCAGATAGGTACCTGTGGAGGTAAATGCAGATTATGTTGATCACTCACTAAAGGCTTCTAAATTTACAGCAGAGACAGCTCATAACTGGTACAGAAGCATTCTGCCTCCCAAAAATGACATGGTGTCTGGCTGCACCCATCTAACAGTGATCACATTAGAGCCAAGCCTCCAGCTCCAGGCTGTCAAAGACTATTGAATTTGCTGTATTTTCTGAGCAATAAAAGCAGACTTTTAATTTAATTAATCTCATCCTTGATTGCATTAACCACCCATGTGGCCAGAAAGTACAGCTTGGACCTCGGGCAAGCAGACCCTGTCTGCATTAACCTCTCAGGCGTTGAAGACTCAAGATTTCCATGAAAGGAATGATTCATTTTGCTGTTGATCAGAAACAAAAGCCAGCCAAAAAACCTGTGCCAGCTTAGGGACTAGATGCTTGGGAAGCAAATTTTAAATAGGGGATGGGGAGGGCAACACAAACATCTCTTTGACAATCTTTTGATCTGAGGAATTCAGAACCATTTTCTTTGAACCAATGAAACCTTTTATCCTCAAAGGTATGAAATTTCTAAGAAAGCAAAACGTTGATTTCAAAGTGATAGGCATTGGCTGAGTTTGATCTTGACATTCTGGATATTGGGGCTTTAGTAGATGGGATTGAACACTCAGAGACCATATGTTGCTGACAGAATCAGTCTATTTTTAATGAGAACTCAAACATGTGTTCACCTGAAGTCAGGTGGTTTAGGGAGTATTGGATGGTAGCATCTGAAATGATACAGTTAGGCTGGGTAAAAGGGAAAAATACAATGAAAAGACACCTAACAGAGGGCAGTGTAATGTTTTACACTTAGGGTGAAAATCTAATCTGTACAAAAGCAGAAAAGAGTATATATACTTGAACAGCAGCTAGTATGGAAAAATACTGATTTTAGTAGATGAGAAAGCCAATATAAAAAACATATGTAACACACCCAATAGAAACCATTATCATGTTAGGCTCTGAGAAGACATTGTTGGTGTCCTGCGCAGATCTGCTTTTTTGGGCTTGTGCACCTCGCCACTAGCATCTGAGTGTTGACCGCTACCAGTTCAGACCTGGCCTCATTGGCATAGAATTGCTTTCCTCTGATAGGAGCCTGGGGAAGTAACATTCTTTTCAGGGGTAGACTGCAGCCAATAACTGAGGAAATTATAGTTACAAGAGACTGATGAGACCCCTTGCTTTGGGAGCAGGATCAACTCTGTTGCAATTCACCATCTAGAGTGGTTAGTCTAGACTGCAGCAAGACCACGGTGTGGTATTTTGATATATATTTTGTTTTCTTCTCTATTTCTGGCACAAAAGTCCTTAAACCCTTGGAATTTCCTAAGTGATGAGAGAGATTAAGGTATCTATTGTTATGTTAATGGGTGGCTCTTGGAAAGCTCCTAAGGATGGGGGCAGACTACCAAGACTGCCAACCAGGTGATTAGATTGGTGGAACTTCTATCCATCCATACCCTACCCCCACCTCTGGGGAAGGGAGAAAGGCTAGAGCTTGAGTTCAATCATGGACGGACAGTGATTTAATCAGTCATGCCCATGTAATGAAGCCTTTATAAAAACCCGAAAGGACAGAACTTCCAAGTTGGTAAACTCATGGAGGTGCTGGGATAGTGGATCCTAGGGAAGGCCTGGAGCCCCTCTCTGTTTCTCTATACCTTCCCCTGTGCATTCATTCCATTTGGCTGGTTCTGATTTATATCCTTTTATAATAACCTGGTCATCTACTAAGTAAATGTTCCTTTGAGTTCTGTGAGCCCCTCTAGCAAATTAATGGAACACAAGGAGGAGATCATGGGCACCTTTGGTTTATAGTCATTGAGTCAGAAATACAGGTAACCAGTGCTCGCAACCAGTGTCTGGGGTGGGGAGATTGGGGGAGCATTCTTAATTCTTATGGAACTGAGCCACAAACCTATGGAATCTGCTGTTATCTTCAAGTAGACAGTATCTAAACTGAGTTAAATTTTTATTGGTGTAAGGATTATTGGTGTGTATTGGTGTAAGGAAGCCCCATCCACCCCACCCCACCCTCAGACTGGAATTGTAACTGGGGCCCAAAGGCACAAGAACACCTGGCTCCAGGCTTCCCAAACAGACCAGGTTCCACCACCAGCTGCTGACAGAATCCAAAACCAGAGAGAGTAGTGGTGAAACAAGAAAGAAATTTATTTCTGTAAGACCAACACTGGAAAGACACAGCAGACTAGTGTCCCAAAGGATGTCTCCACAGTGCTGAAAATACTTCTACATTTATACAAGAAAAATGTGGGACAAAGGTCAATGGGTATGTGCAGCTGGGTGGTAAAAGTCAGGTCTATCATTGTCTTGGGATCAGTCACCTAGGGGCTTGCTGGTTTCAGGGCGGTTGTCATTGCTTGAGGGTGTAGTTTTGGTTCCCTTCAGTGGATGCTTTGCCTGCTGGGTCTTTTGCCTGAGTTAGAAGATAAGCCAGATGCAAAGAAGAATTTACTTAGTTAAAAAGTACACTGAGGTCAAAATGGACATAGTTAGGGCATCCACTGTGTCCTCTTTCAGAAGTGATGATGAGAACACTTATTCTTCTGCAAGAAATCTCTTGTATAAGCACTTCACTAGTCTACCATCTCAGGCTCTGTTTACCAGAAACCTTGCCTAAAATACTCTGTACTGATAGTTTTGTCCAGGAGGAAGTTGGAGGTGGGGGTGGGTGGATATCTTACTCTACTTTGTAGCACCAGAAAAGCTGTGCTGGATTTTGGGCACACCGCCCAAAGTGACATTGGCACAGTCTCAAAGACTCTCACAAGGAGGTAACTCAGCGGGTAAAAATTCTAGAAACTCTTGACTTTTAAAGGTAGTTTTAAAGGTTAGGATTGTGGAACATATTTGGAAAGGCCTTTGTTTTTTAATATTTTTATTTATTTCTAGGAGAGAGAGAGAGACAGTGTGAGCAAGGGAGGGTCAGAGAGAGAGGGAGACACAGACTCTGAAATAGACTCCAGGCTCTGAGCTGGCAGTCAGCAGAGATCCCGACCTGGGGCTCGAACTCACGAACTGCGAGATCATGACCTAAGCAAAAGTCGGACACTTAACCGACTAAGCCACCCAGGCGCCCCATGGAAAGGCCTTTAACTGTGTGGGTGCTGGAAAACTATTTGTTCCTCTTATAGGAAAGAACACTTGTTAGTATGGTGGAAAGTTCCTTTAATGGCTCCCAGGCTGCAATCTGGTACACTGTTCATCTCTACTACATTCAAAATTTGATAGAACATCCCATGTGAAATTACAGAATATTACAAAACATCAATTCATTTAGAAACATTTATTGACCATTTATTTTGAGTTAGGCAATGTTCAAGGCACTTGGGGTTAAAAATGGAAAAGAAATAAAAATTGGAAAACATAGCTCTATGTCTCCCTTTCCAAAATAAGGCAAAGAATCTTCCACAGAGAGGAAAACTTCCTTGTGTCCTTAGGAGTAATGAAGTGTAGTGAGGCCTCACTTTGAGCTGATAGAAACTTGAAGGAAAAAAAGATCTTTGATAATTTGATTTATCAAGATAAATCAAAGTTCAATAAAACTAAATACCCTACTTCTTATTCTGTAGTTTTGTGAGATATTTTTGTTTTGTTTTCTTTTGTTTTCTATTTACTTCTAAAAAAGAAAAAGGGGAAGAAGGTGAAGAAAATGGAGAAAGACAACCAATTTTAGGCCTGAGAATTGAGTGAGACAATCTGAATTTGTGGATCAAACTCTTTTTTTCTGTCTCTCTCTCTTCAAAAAAAAAACAAAAACAAAAAACAAATTTGGTAGATTGTTCAAATATTGGAAACCCAAGGAGCCCAAGATTGAATTAGCTACCATTTAAAGTGTGCTGTAAATCAGAGCAATGGATTACCTGCTGCCTGGCATGGTAGCCATTCAACCTTTGTTCAATCTGATCGCTGGGAATCACAGAATCAAGGAAACCGATTTCAACCACAGCACCTTACACCAACTCCCTGTGCCTCAAGATCATCCACTGTAGTTCTGTTGTGTATGGGTTTCATACTATTTCAAATCTTCTTGTTTTAACTTAAATGAGGTTTGTTTTAACCTACTTATTTATGACAAAGACAAAAAAACTGTTCTGATATAAGAACTTTAGTAAGCTGGGCCAGGTGTCATTATCTCATCTATCTTCACCAGTAAGGACTCAGTAACACAGCTCTAGGGACCCCACTCAGGGTTCATCTATGAAAACCTACAAAGAAGCAACTACATCAAGGCAATACTGACTATAAATAGCAAGAGTTTGTGAGGATTACCCAAGTGTGTTTGGTTTGGGCAAAGAGGCACTTTGCTAATCTAAGTAGCTCCCCAATGACCTTGGGCAATTAGCCTCTGTGCCGGAAAGGTGAATCTTTTACTAGCAGTGGTGAAAGCTATGCAGTGGCCCCAGAAGTCAATCTGTTTATGTGTCAACATCGGTCCCATTGTTCCCTAGCAATGTGCTCTTGCAGTAGGGGACCTCTACTTTTGCCTGGCAGCTGGATGGCACCTCTCAGTTGGCTGAGCCTTCTCTCTCTCTCGAGTACCAATTCATTATAAAGGTAAACCTCAACTAAATTTGAATTTTATTCCTTTTGTGTCCCTTTGCCTGGAAAAATACTGTGATTATCATTGATTTGGAATATGTTATTTCTTTATTAGTTTATCAAGAGACATTATCTTGCATACTGTTGCCTTGTGAAATTCCCACAGTAAACCCGTGTTAAATAAATTGTTGCCAAAGACAAACTCAGTCTCTGAGCATGACTTGCCTCCCCAAACAAAGCAAGTTCTCTTCCTCAATAATGTATGTTTCATAGCTTCAGTGGAGAAAGACTCTTCTGGGCTCTCCTGAGGGGCATCATTTGGCAGGGTTCAATAGGTCACATGTGATAAATCTGCTTGAACATTTGAGTCCAGATTTCAGACCACTAAACTGTCAGCACCCCTGGCACCTACGTGAGCACAGTGAATTAGCATCTCCGGAACATTCAACGATGTTGACGAAATCAGGCAGACCAAAAGTTGTTTTTGTTTCTCTTTGATCTCACATCATTGTAATAAATTTTCACAACTATATGCCAGCTTCTGTGGCTAGAAATTAGCATAATATTACACCTCGTTTGTTTTGTAGCCATGCCTTCCCATATTTGGCTTCATAAATTGCCCGAGATATGCTAGGATATGACTCTACCTGAAATCTAAAGATCATGAGAGATGGGATGAGATTATAGGAGAATTTGCTTCTCCTTTCAAGGGAACTTGCTCTGTGGAGAATCCACAGCATGTGTAAATATGTGCAAGGCTCCTTCTGTCAGCCAGGCAGTCTTCATGGGGAGTGAGGATTTGGAACCTTACGAATCATCTGATGCATCCTATATTTCCCTATTCTAGCTTTCATTTTCCATAGCCAATGCTCTAAAAGGCCTGATGAAACCCCAAATTCAGCAGGCATTGTCATATAACAATGACAAATATCAAACTTCTCGTTTAATTTTCAGATTCAGAGTTGTAAAAGTCAAGAGATGAAGAGAAATAAGAAATAATGATGATTCTATCAGGGAAAGAAAGCTTTTGGTTTTCAGCCAATGTTTTGAAGTGAAAGTTAAGAAATGTGACATTGTTGATCTCTTTTCTCAAGTCCAATACCATTAGACACAATACCTTACACTTTGGTCCTTAAATCTTTTTATACTATTTTAGGCAAGTAGCCAATTGACCTCTTAAAGCTGTGCCTTCATCTCTCATAACCATAGATGAACATTAAATTAATTTTTCTCTGTGCTCTGTCAGAGCCCATCCCTTAATACTAACTAGATCTTCACTGCCAATAGCCTCACCCAAGCCAAACAACCAATCTCTTATTTTCCAAATTTCTTAGACGGTCTGATGACCACCTCCTTCTGCTATCTGCCTACTTTTGTTTTAATTTTATCAGTAAGTGTTCTTAGTTGTAAGCTCTGATAAAATCTAGGTGAATTTGGTAGAAAACACATTTTAGAAGAGAATGCTGGATAGCACGTGAAACCCTGGAGAACCAGAGTTCTGGCACTGTAGGTGAGGGTGATTCCCAAGGGCTTCTGCTAGCCCTTGACATGGAAGCATGTCCTGCTACAATGTAGTGCAGCTGCTATTGTTGTTCCCAGAAGCCCGACTTTCTTGCATCCACCTCCATGTGGCTCAGACTGCTGTCAATGATGCTTCAGAAGTGGCTACTGCTGCTATGGCTGTCTATACAGCACTCTTCGTAGTCCTTATTTTTAAAGACCTACCAGGGGAGTCGAGTTGACTGGCAGAACCTCACAATATGTTTGAGCCCCAGCTTCAAGGGGGAAAAGGGAAAATGGGCACAAGGGATGTGGTGCTTTAGGGTGGGAGGGAGCTCAGAATCATGTGGAAAGAATCATATTGTCATGGACGTGGGAAAGAGCCGTCTTCCTCCTCTACTGCCCAACCTGTGATTAAATATTTCTTGTTCCTATTTCACACTTCATGAAGCAGCCTGTTCTTTGGCCAGAGAGCTCTCAGTGTTAGAAAGTCCAATATAGCACTAATCAGATACTTTACATCACAGTGCTATTAGTAGAGGAAGAGCCAGGTTTGATGCTGGGTGCTTTACTTCATTATCTTATTTGATCAAAACTTATGACTAGGAAGAAGGCAGTGTCCACTTTATTTTGTAGATGAGTAATTTGAAATTTGGAGAGGTTAAAGGACTTGTCCAAGATTATATAATTAGGAGGTAAATACAAAGGCTTGAATGAGAAGGCTCCACTTCTCCACTCTTCCCTGTACTCACATTCTTTTTCTTGTGACTTTGCAGGCTCCCACCCCACTGAGGGAGAAATAGCTTTCCTGACCCTTTACTTTGGGCTTGGCCATGTGACCTAATTTGACCAACAGAATGTCGTTATGCATGATACAAGCAAAAGTCTGATGAACTCCGTATTGAATCATGTGATGCATCTGCAGACTAATAGAAAAAAAAATCAAATGAAGAAGAATGGGGACAACAGAATTTGACCTATAATTAAGTGCTGAAATGGGTTGATAAGGTTTCTTGTTAATAAGACGTTTCAAAGAATGAGAGAAAAGTGAGGGTGAAAATGACGAGGAAAAGTTGCAGGCAGCAGTGTAGAGAACATCTTCTTCCTTCTACCCCTCCCTACTCCTAACAACAGAAAAAAAAAGTAGTCTTTCTCCTTCCTTCTTTACTCTATAACTTTTATTTGCAATGCACTTTTCTCCATCATGTCATTGAAAAGAATAAAATAAATAGAGTTGAGTGCTGTGATAAGAAGCCTTTCAAACCAGCTGTGTGTGTGTTGATCAAAATACTTAGAGTGCTTGTCAAAGCACTTAGGTAGGGAGAGATAAGTTCCATTATAAACTTAGGAGCAAAACAAAGTAGGTGTAAGAATATGAGGTAAAATTAGTTGTTTAGCTTCATTGAATTTGTATTTGGCTGTTCTCTCTTTAGCCACTCAGCAAGAAGAGAAGCTATTTACCTTGTGTCTTGCACTGAAAACATACAAAGAAATACTAGAAACGGTGTGCTGTGGAGCTATTTGGAAATTGATATTCCTACTTCCTGAAGCACAACTGTCTTAGATATCTTGTAAACACTTTAGAAATATTATCTCACTCATACAAAATGGGGTATTAGGCATTAATTATACTAGAATATAAGGATTTTGAGGGCACTAACAGTATTTGTTCAAATATGTGTCTCCCAAGTGGTCAATACATATGTCTTTTTCATTACACCAAAAGAACTTAATTCAGAACTAGGATCTGTATTCCATGTAAACCATTCCCCTGTGAGCCCTTCCTTCTTGTCTTCTCCAGCAAACAATCCATTTGGAGCCTTGTCTATGTATCCTTCAAAACTAACTCTCACTTTATTTTATTATTTCACACTCAACTTTAGCTGCTACAGAACTGGCTCCCTTCCTAAGAGAGCATTTCGTTGAACTAAATTGAATTCATTAGAGAGAACGAGCTTATGATTAGCCAACAAGCTAATTTCTTCATCATTCACCATGAGGCATAGAAACAAGTGGGCCAAACAGGCACTCTAACCAGGGTTGTCTTAGCCTCTGGCATAGCATTCACAACTATTATTCCTTAAAGTGCCTTGACAATTGGACAAAACACATAACATTGTGGGCCCCAATCTCCTCTTCTGAACATGGGTGGGTGTGAAATCTAATATCCAGTGATTTTATGGTTTACCATAAATACAGTGATACTGTGGGATTAGATGCAGTCCTCCATACACATAGTAACTTTCTTACTATACTATAACCTCTTACCCTTCTTTCCAACTCAAGGTGCCTAAAGTACACTTGTCTGGGCTAGTCTTTTCCAGCAGACAGTGCTGTTTTGCAACCTGAGTATTTTCCTATAGATAGGTAAAAACTTAAACCATCATTTTGCAAAATTTTATTTTTTTCCTATTAGCTTTGGATATAATATTTTTTCTTGTTTCATATGTATCTTAACAATGAAGAGAATGTACCATTTATGATTACCATTATCCTATTTGCACCATCCCCCAGTAGTGCTCTGGAAGAAATTTGTACTAGGTAGTAACTCTCAATTACTTACTCTTCATTTGTTTGCAGTAATAAAATATATTCAATGTACACCATTTGTTGTACATTTAGTTAAGCTCAGCTGTTTGGGAGAAGTGAAAACTATCTGCCAATTGATATGCCCCAGACCATAGAGATTTGGGATATTTTTGTGGCCCATAACTTTATCGGGAATTAATGTCCCATTAGGTGGACATTAGGTCCATTGTTAATGGGATAAATTAAATGTGTGAAAGTAGCCTGTTTCATGTTCTGGCTTGGTGTATGATGATGGATTTGAGACCAAAGACCAGATCTCATGCTCTATTGCATGGTGCTGGTATGTTGTACCTTTCACAAGATCCAAACTCTTGGCCAAGAGAGAAATGTAGTAAAAAACCAGTGTCAGCTCTCAGTTGGCCCCCAAAACTGACATTCACACTCATGAGTTTATGTCAAGTCAGGCTAATCATTCTTCATGGGTTTCCTCCAGAATTCCTTTTAAATCTTCTTTAAAATGACCCCCTCCCTAAGAAAAGAGGGACTGTTATTATAATAGTCTTAGAAGTACAAGATTATGATATTTTTCCTGTGTTTAGGGATTTCACTAGCAGAGGATAAAATTATACAGGCTTTAATTAAAAATTATCAGTGGTTGACTTAGATAATAGCTTGGTCTACACCATTCCCCATCTTTAGCTTAGAGATACAGAGGATATATCAATGTGAATATATGATCATCACCCCTATTACATGCAATTACTTCCTGAGATGACCATAAAAACTTGATCCAGCAATGCCAACCAGATGAATGCCTACTAGAGTCTAGAATTTAGCTAGGTATTATGCACATGGAAAGTAGGAGCTACCAGTGGAATTCTATCCACTCCCACAAAGAAAGTGAAGACAACCAAAGGGGATATAAACATCATTAGTACGCAATGGGTTGGATTTGTCTTCATTCAAGGAAGAGATAATGTTTCCCCATCTCCCACAGTATAATGACCTAAAAGCATTAATACATGGAACACCTTCTCATGGAAAGCCAGTTAAAAAATTAAAATTGTATTTCTAAGTTATCAAGAAAATAAGTAAATCCTCATTGGTCAAGACAGTAAAAGGTGAAATCCAAAGGGATAAGTGAATAATGATACTGGTAGATGTTCTAGCTCCCAGTTATCTTACTGTCAACGTGGGATGGAAGTTAAAGATCTCCCAATCCAGAATAAGGCCAGACCTCCAAAAGCTACATCATCATTTCAAGAGTAAATTAGATGTATGAAAAGAAAAATGCTTCCATAAAAAGTCCTGGCCAGGAAATTTGTCTGTCTCAAACTTGCTGTTAAATAGAAGGGAAAAAAGTGCTTTGAGGAACCCTAACTGTAAGCCATTGCTTACTAGGCTGATGGCCCAGATTCAGACTCTCTATGTTGTCTGAAAAAATATCAAGATGAGAATTTATTTTAAAGAATCCATAAATGGTAGCACTCCTTTGAGCCAAGCAGGAATAAAACCAATACTCTGTGGATGAATGTTCTTCTTGCTAGATCTCAAACAACTGTCACAGAATAAACTCCAAAGACTAACACATAGTGAAGCAATTTCAGCCATGTGCAGGGAAATGGGGTACTATGCTTAAGAGTCAGTTATCTATACTGGGGTGCCTGGGTGGCTTAGTCGGTTAAGCGTCCGACTTTCGCTTAGGTCATGATCTCGCGGTTCGTGGGTTCGAGCCCTGCGTCAGGTTCTGTGCCGACTGCCAGCTCAGAGCCTGGAGCCTGTTTCAGAGTCTGTGTCTCCCTCTCTCTCTGACCCTTCCCTGCTCACGCTGTCTCTCTCTCTCTCTCTCCTAGAAATAAATAAAACATTAAAAAAAATTTTAAAAAGAGTCAGTTATCTATAGATAGATAGATAGATAGATAATTGATATAGTAATACACATATTATATCCTATACACACATATGCACAATTAAATATCTAAAAATGTAAATATTAGAAGTACCTAAATATTATAAAGTACTTAGAAGAATATGTATATAGCTTATTAAAAATAGAATAGGTAAATGTGAGAAAGAAACATGACATTATATTAGATGGCCAAGCAGTTTTGAAAAAGAACCAAATCAAATTTATATAGATGAAAAGCAAAACATAATGACTGAAAACTAAAGGATGAAAAGCAGAATAAACACAAGTTTCCAAAACTTCACATTTCATGGTGAAACAGTATCTTAGTGTCTCAGTAATTTTATCAAGGTGTGTCTAGGCACAAAGAAATTCCCTACAGATCCATCTGTTAATTGTTACGTTTGGTTCAAACACTTAATAAGTACTTGTCATAAGAACTTAGTAGGCATTCAAAAATTAATAAGAATAAATTGAATAAAAAATAACAATTCTATTTCATTCTTAAATAACCATTTCAGGTAATTAATTCAGTTGGGCACTGCACAACTTTCCAAAGTGTAATTCAGATTGGATACAACCAGACTCATTTCCTGTTTCATATCGTTTCTGGTACTTCCTTTTGATAACAACTGCCAAAGAATGGAATGTTTTGTTGTTGTTGTTGTTGTTTGGTTTTTTTTAAATGTTTTATTTATTTCTGAGAAAGAGAGACAGCATGAGCGGGGGAGGATCAGAGAGAGAGGGAGATACAGAATCTGAAACAGGCTCCAGGCTCTGAACTAGCTGTCAGCACAGAGCCTGACGCAGGGCTCGAACCCATGAACCATGAGATCATGACCTGAGCCGAAGTCGGATGCTTAACCAACTGAGCCACCCAGGTGCCCCAAGAATAGAATGTTGAAACTGACCTACCTTGAGATAGCATCATGATGTCTTACTACTACAGTGTGGAGTTTTGTTGTGTTCCCTTCAAATATTTAAAATATTCTGTGGCCCCTGTGAGTTTAATATATCACCCCAAAGCAAGTCAGTCAGTAACCTGACACGAGTCAATTTGGGAACCATAGATTTAGACGCTGCTAAATGGAGAACTGGTGAATTGGAATATAGATCTAAAGAAATGATCTAGAATGCAACACAGAATTTCAAGAGAAGTCAAGCAATAAACCAACATGATGCATATGGTGGGATGTTTTCAATGGAGAAAAAAAGAAATTGAAAGCTGCTATGTAGATTATAATATCTCACAATTTCCCAGAATTAATAAAATCTTAGTAGTCATTAAGTTCAAGACACATAGTAAACCCCAGGTAGAATGGGTAGGTAATTAAAAACAAAACAAAACAAAAAGCCCCCCACATTATCACCTAGATCTGTAACACTAAAATTACAGGGGAAAAACAAAAGAAAAAAAATAATAAAAGCAACTTTAGAGAAAAGAGAAGTTGAAATTAGATTGGCAGTTGATTGTTCAATATTAACAGTGGAAGTCAGATACAGTGAATAATGCTTTTTTCAAGATATCATTGAGAAAGAAGAGTAACTGTCAATTAAAATTCTCTACACACTGACATTACGTTTGAGAATGATGGCAAAATAAAGACTAACTTTTAAAAGCTAACAAAAATTGAACATATTACTAAAAGACCCTCACCAACGAATCTTCTGAAAGACTGTCTTTAGGAAGAAGGAAAATATAATAAGAAATGATGAGTAAATAAATTGTTTAAGATACAGGTAAATATTACCAAACATGAAATGTCAAAACACGATGAGAATACCTTAATCTACGAGAACAGAGTAAAATAAGTCATTCCAATTTTAGTTCTAACAACAGAATATAAATGGAAATGGGGGTTGATTCAGATTAAAATATTTCAAGGTCTTTATATTTTTGAGAAACTAGGTAAAAGTACTAATATTAGACATTCTTAAGTGAACCATAAGTGATAAAATGTCTACAGTACCTACTAAAATAACATGAATAAATGCTATACCATCCAACTTAGAACAAAAAATGAAATGAGTGAGGGGCTCCTGGGTGGCCCAGTTGGTTGAGCGTCTGACTTCAGTTCAGGTCAAGATCTCACAGTGTGAGTTTGAGTCCTGCATCAGGCTCTGTGCTGACAGCTCAGAGCCTGCAGCCTGCTTCGGGTTCTGTCTCTCTCTCTCTCTGCCCCTCATCCACAGGTGCTCTGTCTCTGTCTCTCTCTCAAAAATAAGTAAACATTAAAAAAAAATGAAGTGAGTGGAAGCTCACATACACACCTCACACACAAACACATACTAAATTTTATTAATTGACAAATTAAAGCTTAAAACAGAAAAGGGGAGAAAAGCTCTGATGGTCACTTCAACAGAGACAGGAAATGTTCTTGCAAAATTTCCTTATTGATTCATGATAAAATTTCATGGCAAATAAATTGGAAGGGAACTCCTTAATCTGTCAGATTTATCTATAAAAAAGTCCATCACACATTAGTTAATATGGAACATTTAAAGCATTTCCTTTTAAAGTAGAAGGAAGATGGAGTTGGTCAGTATCAGTACTTGTCCTTTTATATTGTTCTTGGGATCCTAGCTTGCACTCTAAGATAAGAAAAAGTTTGGAAAAGAAGAAATAGAGCAATCATTAGGCATAGTTCATATTGTTGTGAACTTAGAAAATACAAACAGTATGAATAGTTTACTAAAATTAATAATTCAGTTTAGCAAATTCTCTGGCTATAAAATCATTGCTCATGTTTATATATAAGACAATTGCATTTCTATTCACCAGCAATAAACTATTACAGATTATAATTTTTAAAAAATATAATTCATAATTGCTAGAAGAAAATATAAAGTATATGATAATAAGTCTAAAAAATATTTACATGGGGCACCTGGGAGCATTTGATTCTTGATTTTGGCTCAGGTCATGATCCAAAGGTTATGGGATCAAGCATATCAGGCTCCACACTTGTGGAGCCTGCTTGGGATTCTCTCTCTTTCTCTCTCTCTCTCTCTCTCTCTCCCTCTCTGTCCCTCTCTCCCATTCACCCATGCTCTCCAATATAAGACATATATATGTACAAGGCCTTCATGGAGAAAAACATAAATATTTAGGAAGAAGTATTTAAGAAGAATTAATAAGCCAGATTTATACCATGTTCCTGTATATAAAATTTCAAAATAAAAATAAAATTATTTTCCCAAATGATCTACATCAAGGACAAACAACCTTTATAAAGGACAAGACAATAAATATTTTAGACTTTGTGGGACATGTAATTGTTATCACATCTATTCCATTTTGTGTTTGTAGTTGGACAGTCATTATTGATGACAGATGTGGCTGTGTTCATTTGCAAACTGAGGCAGAGATGACAGGCCAAGTTTGGTTTACAGATTGTTGTTTGTCAACTCCTGATCTATAGAATCTATCTTTAGTGCAATTCTAATCAAAATCTAGAAGTGTGTGTGTGTGTGTGTGTGTGTGTGTAAATTAACAAGCTAATTCTAACATTTCTATGACCAAGTACTGGTGTAAGAATGATCAAAATAATTCCAGGAAAGGACAAAATCACTCATCCTCCCTGAAATAAAGACTATAATGCTAAAGTTATTAAGATAGTTGTCCACTAGTACAAAATAGTCAAATAGATGAACAAAATAAGATATGAAGTACAGAATTTGCTTTATGACAGAGGTGTCACTGCAGATCATAGGGAATGGATCACTCAATATACAGAGCTGACACAACTTCTCCATTTGGAAACTGATACAACTGGATTTCTACCTCCATTCACAGACTAAATTCTGTGAAAATAACAGATGTTAAAATTAAAGGTACATCTTTAAACTTTTAGAATAAAATATGAAACTATCTTTCTTATCCTGGAGTAAGGAGTGATTTCTTAAGTAAGACAAAAAAAAAAAGTGCAAACCTTAAAGAAAAACCCTATAATTATACTAAACTGAGTCCATCTGTTCATCAAAACATCTTGATAAGAGTAAAAAGAAAAATAACAACCTGGTGTGAAAATTTTTACACATACAAAACCTCCAAAGAATTAATATATAGAAGATACTAATAACTTCTAGTTACCACTAAAAATAGAAAATCAACATAATTAAAAATACTTAAGAAACATGAGTGAACATTTCACAGAAGAGGAATTATAAATTAGGGTAAATTTGATAATTTTCAATAATTGACTAGGAAATAAAATTAAATCCATGGTGCAATATTTTACAACCCACATTTTAGTGAAAAGCAAAAAGATACAGTGCACCAAGATTTGGCTGGGATAGTATAGGTTAAACCCATCTTAGAAAATACCTTGAACTAATCCACTAAAGTTGAAGGTGTTACTATTCTGTGATCCAGAAATCTCATTACTAGGCAAACAGGAAAGCTATTGCTTGACTACATGAGGCAAATATTTTAAAAAGTATTTATGGAAATACTGTTCAGCAAAGCAAAAACACTGCAAACTACTTTATTGTAGCATCCATTCCATAGAATAGATAAATACATTGAGATATATTCACATAATGATATTCCATACAGCAGTGTGAATGAAATAATTACAGATCTCAGATGGATGGATATTAAAAGCATAATATTGAATAAAAGAAGCAAGTCTCAGATGTACCAGAAAAAGTACATTAGTTTCTATATATCTATTGGTCAAATATGTAAAATGAAACCATGCATAATTTAAGATATATCAATATATGTTGAAAACTACTTTAATTGGGAAGCAGAAGTGTAGAACTTTGGAAATGGGTTAACTCTGGGTGGGCTGGGGGAGGGAAACATGTAAGGGAACAGTAAAAGTTTTCAGCAGTTTCAACAATTTTCTGCTTCTTAACTTGGATGGCAGGTACACATGTATTCATCTTATTATTCTTACACTTGTTAAAAATGCTTATTGTCTGTATTCATAACAATAATGAATTTTGATGTAACAAGCACCACAAAGAATTAAACCTCAAACAAAACATTGTCAATCAAAAATAAAAATAGCAAAAAACAAGGAAACATTACTAGCCAGGTACTAGGATCAACATACTTCTAAAAATTCTCAGCTATTAATCTGAAAGGTCACCAGGCTAAGACCATTTGGCCATTTCTCCTGCAATGTTATTTTGAGATTCCTGTAAGGACTAAGCAAAATATGGAAACTCAATTTCACTAGAATCTTAGATGACAAACAACATATTGCCAGAATCTGAAAGAATGGCCAGTAATTTTTGACTGATGCAGCAATATTGAGGACAAGTGATCAGTGGAGTCCTGTGCTTTCCATCCTACGTAAGAGTGGCCACTCTTCCAACAGAAGATAATAGGTTTCATACTTCTAGCACCCTTACTACACATTAGATCCCATGGGGAGCTTTAAAAAATAAATCCTATAAGGCTGGTTCAATATTCGCCAATCAATCAATGTGATACATCTCATTAATAGAAGGATAAGAACCATACGATCCCGTCAATAGATGCAGAAAAAAAAATGACAAAATACAGCATCCTTTCTTAATAAAAACCCTCAAGAAAGTCAGGATAAAAGAAACGTACCTAAACATCATAAAAGCCATATATGAAAAGGGCAGAGCTAATATCATCTTCAGTGGGGAAAAACTGAGAGCTTTCCCCCCGAGATCAGGAACATGGCAGGGATGCCCACTCTCACCTTTGTTGTTTACCATAGTACTGGAAGTCCTAGGTTTAGCAATCAGACAACAAAAAGAAATAAAAGACATCCAAATTGGCGAAGCAGAAGTAAAACTTTCATTTTTTGCAGATGACATGATACTTTACATAGAAAACCTAGAAGACTCCACCAAAAGTTGCGAGAACGGATACCTGAATTCAGCAAAGTCACCGGATACAAAATTAATGTACAGAAATTAGTTGCATTTCTATACACCAATAATGAAGCAACAGAAAGAGAAATCAACAAATTGATCCCATTTGTAATTTCACCAAGAACTTAACCAAAGATGTAAAAGTTCTGTATACTGAAAACTATAAAAAAAAAAAAAAACTTATGAAAGAAATTGAAGAAGACACAAAGAAATGGAAAAACATTCCCTACTCATGGATTGGAAAAACAAATATTGTTAAAATGTCAATACTACCCTAAGCAATCTGCATATTTAATGCAATCCCAATCAAAATTGCACTCGCAATTCTTATCAAAGCTAGAACAAGCAATCCTAAAATTTGTATGGAACCACAAAAGACCTCAAATAGCCAAATAATGTTGAAAAAGAAAACAAAGCAGGACGCATCACAATCCCAGACTTTAGCTTCTGGTACAAAGCTGTATGGTATTGGCACAAAACTAGGCACTTAGACCAATGGAATAGAATAAAGAACCCAGAATTGGATGCACAAATGTATGGCCAACTAATTTTTGACAAAGCAAGAATAAGTATCTAATGGAGAAAAGGCAGTCTTTTTATTTTTATTTTTATTTTTTTTAATGTTTTATTTATTTCTAGGAGAGAGAGAGACAGTGTGAGCAGGGGAGGGTCAGAGAGAGAGGGAGTCACAGACCGAAACAGGCTCCAGGCTCTGAGCTGGCAGTCAGCACAGAGCCCGACGGGGGGCTCGAACCCACGAACCGCGAGATCATGACCTAAGTGAAAGTCGGATGCTTAACCGACTAAGCCACCCAGCCGTCCCAAAGGCAGTCTTTTTAAAAAATGGTGCTGGGAGATCTGGACAGCAACATGCAGAAGAATGAAACTGGACCACTTTCTTACAGCATACACAAAAATAAATTCAAAATGGATGAAAGACCTAAATGTGAGACAAGAAACCATCAAAACCCTAGAGGAGAAAACAGGCAACAACCTCTTTGACCTCGGCTGCAGCAACTTCTTACTTGAGATGTCTCCAAAGGCAAGGGAAATAAAAGCAAAAATGAACTAGGCACCTCATTAAGATAAAAGGCTTCTGTACTGCAAGGGAAGCAATCAACAAAACTAAAAGGCAACTGACGGAATGGGAGAAGGTATTTGCAAATGACATATCAGGTAAAGGGTTAGTATCCAAATTTTATAAAGAACTTACCAAACTCAACACCCAGAAAACAATCCAGTGAAGAAATGGAATAGACACTTTTCCAAAGAAGACAACCAGATAGCCAACAGACACATGAGAAGATACTCAACATCACTCATCATCAAGGAAATACAAATCAAAACCACGTTGAGATACCACCTTATACAGGTCAGAGTGACTAAAATCAACAACTCAGGAAACAACAGATGTAGGTAAGGATGTGGAGAAACAGGAACCTTCTTGCTCTGTTGGTGGGAATGCAAACCAGTGCAGCCACTCTGGAAAACAGTGTGGAGGTTCCTTAAAAAATTAAAAATAAATTTACCCTACAACCCAGCAATAGCACTACTAGGAATTTATCTACTACTAGGGTACAAGAGTGCTGATTCATAGGGGCACATGTACCCCAATGTTCATAGTAGCATCTTCAACAATAGCCAAATTATGGAAATAGCCTAAATGTCCATCAACTGATGAATGGATAAAGAAGATGTGGTTTATATATACAACAGACTACTACTTGGCAATGAGAAAGAAGGAAATTCTGCCATTTGCAACAATGTGGATGGAACTGGAGGGTATCATCCTAAGTGAAATAAGTCAGTCAGAGAAAGACAATTATCATATGTTTTCACTCATAGGTGGAACTTAAGAAACTTAACAGAAGACCATGGGGAAAAAGGAAGAGGAAAAAATAGTTTCAAACTGAGGGGGAGGCAAACCATAAGAGACCTTTAAATACAGAGAACAAACAGGGCTGAGGGGGGGAGGTAGATGAGAAGAGAAAGTGGTGATGGGCGTTAAGGAGGGTACTTGTTGGGATGAGCACTGGATATTGTATGTAAGCAAAGAATCATGGGAATCTACTCCTGAAGCCAAGAGCATACTGGATACACTGTATGTTAGCCAACATGACAATAAATTATATTTTTTAAAAAAGTCCTAATGCCTGATTCCCAGCATCACCCTACACAAATGGGATCAGAGTCTCTCAGGGTCAGTACAAACATTTTTTTGTTTCCCAGGTGATTCTAATGTGAATCTAAGGTTAACTATTTACTAGTCTAAGAATTCCAGCTTTTGTATCCTTAAGGTGAAGAAAGAAACTCACAGCATTTGCAAAACAAATATGAGAGCAGAAGACACATATATGTATGCGTGTGTGTATATATATACACACACATATGTATTTCATTTTATTTCCCAATCTTTTACAGTTTTCTCACACATCTCTAAATCAAATGTAATGTTTATCTATCTATCTATTTATCTATCTATTTATCTATCTATCTATCTATCTATCTATCTATCTATCTATCTGTCTATCTATTTATTTAATTTTAAGTAGATTCCCTGCCCAGTGTAGAGCCCAAGGTGAGGCTTGAACTCATTGACTCTGAGATCAAGACCCTGAGATCAATACCTGAGCTGAAGTCAAGTGTTAGATGCTTAACCAACTGAGCCACCCAGGCATCCCTCAAATGTAGTAGCATTTTTTAAAGCAATTTCCCTTTGGGTCTTTCTGAAGGAATCAACTTGCTGTCACAGAAACAAGAATTTTCTTCTTTATCATGCATATAGTTCACTGTTTTACATACTGATTGAAAGACATATTGTAGCAATTATAGCAACAGGTATAGCTGGCAATACCAGATTTGGGAACAAATACAGTTGAGTCTTGGGAAGTACTGAAGAGAAGCACAAGGAACCCTAAGGAGTAGCTACTAACCATGAATGCTTGGCATCCTGTGGGCAACAGAATTTTGAAGAAGGAACAGATAATTTTCAGCAAGTAGAATATGGAGACCATTTAAGAGGGAGAAAAGACAAAATATCAGCATGAATGTGATGTTTTTGGAACCACTGTTAAGCAGGAATGGGGGAAAAATTCTGGAACCACTGCATACATTCAAGTGTGGGGAGGCAGTGTAGAGAGAAAACATCACCCCACGACCACCTTCCTACTCCTGAGGAATTTTGATGGGATTTGAGCAAAGCAACCTGTCCAGTAGCTGTGGATCTGAGAACAGGAGCGGAGAAGCAGAGTTCAGGGAATTTCACACACATGGCCTGTCTATGTCTCTTTTGGGAAGAAAGAAAGAGAAAAAAATAAAATAACTATAATATCTTCCTGAACACTCAAAGAAAGAGAAAACCTTAAAAATCTTGTTTATGAGGTATGTTTAAATCAGTGGAGCTCAAAGCAAAGTTTTACTGACCATATGGTTTAAAGGGCATCACCCATATTTCCCATTCGTTTTGTCTTTCTGGTTAGAGACTGATTTGGTTTGCATTCTCCAAAAATCAGACTGAGAAAGAACTGCAGTGCACATAATTTATTGCAGTGGTGATCTCAGGAAATATTAATACAGGACTGAAGAGGTAAAACAAAGATCAGGGTGCCTGGGTGGCTCAGTCGTTGAAGTGTCCAACTCTTGATTTTGGCTTAGGTCATGATCTCACGGTTTGTGAGTTCAAACCCCACATCAGGCTCTGTGCTGACATTGTGGAGCCTGCTTGGGACTCTCTTATTCTCTCTGTCTCTGTCTCTCTCTCTCCCTTTCTCTCTGGGTCACCTGGATGGCTCAGATGGTTGGGCATCCACATTGGCTCTGGTCTTATGATATCACTGTTCATGGGTTGAAGCCCCATGTGGGGTTCTGTGCTGACAGCTCAGAGTCTGGAGCCTGCTTTGGATTCTGTGTCTCCCTCTCTCTCTGTTCCTCCTCTACTCAAGGTCTGTCTTTCAAATATAAATACACATTAATAATAATAATAATAATAAAACAGAGAAAGTAAGACAGCTAATAGAGTATGCTTGTAAAGAAGTTACTACTATGACTATCTTAATATCTTTTTGCTGGGAATATCTCCCTTCCTGGGAGGTAGTGTAGTATACACCAAGGGAGTTTCTCCCCAAGGGTGAAGGAGCTGGGGAATCTGTCCACCAAGTCCTCCACCATCATTGATTTAGGGCTGCTTCTGTGGTCATTAATTCTCAAGGCTTGCCCGGATTTTGGGTCAAATGTACTCCTGTGGGCAGGCAGGTGTATGTGAGCGAGAGAGCACGATGCTATGGATTGCCCTGACAACAGCTTTATCAAGCCACCATCTTTTATAGTGTATTGCAGTTTCTTACTTAGAGATAGGACTGTCTGAAGATATCCTTTGTGTCATCTGCCTGGTGGTGTTTTTGTGAGTGGAATTCACTTAATTGTGAGAAGTAAGATATGCCGTCTGTATTCTCTATTCTCTAAATTCATGCAATATTGGCACTTATCTTTTATTTGATGTGGGAGTGCTGGTTCATGGGTAACTTATTCATAAATAATATTGTAAGAGGTCAAATGCTGGATACACGCAGGGATCTTGTGTGGCTATTAAGGAGCCATTTGCAGGTGAATGTATCACAAGATGTTAGGTGGCCCAAGTATATGTATTTAGCATAAAATAAACAAAGACTTTCTCATTTGATTTTTCTGATTAGGTTTCTACCTGTTTACAGGATCGACAATATGTTACTAATGGAAAGGGGCACACAGCTGAATTATGATATTGAACATGCCTTTGACCCAGTCATGAACATCCATTCACATTTTCTGTTTTCAGGCTGCCAGTGACATCATAATTCTAAACCATTTCCTGAGTGACTTCAAGCCAGACTAGAATTTATTTATTTTATTTATTTCTTATTTAAAAATTTTTAAATGTTTTACTTATTTCTGAGAGACAGAGAGAGAGAGAGAGAGAGAGGCAGGATGAGCAGGGGAGGGTCAGAGAGAGAGGGAGATACAGAATCTGAAGCAGACTCCAGTCCCTGAGCTAACCGTCAGCACAGAGCCCGACACAGGGCTTGAACCCACTAACCCTGAGATCATGACCTGAGCCAAAGTCAGAGCTTAACCAACTGAGCTACCCAGGAGTCCCCAGACTAGAATTTAAAAACAAGAAATATGGAGGGGCGCCTGAGTGACTCCATCGTTTAAGCATCTGATTCTTGGTTTAGGCTCAGGTCATGATCTCACAAAATGTGAGATTAAGCCTCAAGTTGGGCTCCGTGCTGCCAGTGTGGAGCCTGCTTGGGATTCTCTCTCTCCCTCTCTCTCTCTGTCTCTCCCCTACTCATGCCCTCTCTCTCTCCCTCTCTAAATAAATAAACTTAAAAAAAAAAAAAACAAGTAATGTCGACGATAAGCTGGAGATGCTCTCTAAGCACACAGAGGCAGAAGAAAAAGAAATTAAAATGAAAAGACAAAAAATAAATGACAGCACTGAAGACAGAGAATTAACTGAACAATTGAAGGTGTCCATGAAGATGAAATAATACCAATCAAAGCAAAAGCAGAAATAAAAAATAATTATAAAAATATTTTTTTACCCCACAGCCAGCTTGTTTAAAAGCACTGAAATATGTTAAGACACTTTAGGTAAAAGTCAACAAACAGGGGCGCCTGGGTGGCTCATTCGGTTAAGCGTCCAATTTGGCTCAGGTCATCATCTCCCAGTTTGTGAGTTTGGTCCCTATGTCGGGCTCTATGCTGATAGCTTGGAGCTTGGAGCTTAGAGCTTGGAGACTGTTTTGGATTCTGTGTCTCCCTCTCTCTCTGCCCAGTTCGGACTCTGTCTCTCTCTCTCTCTCTCAAAAATAAATAAACATTAAAAATTTCTTTAAAAAAGCCAACAAATATTGAAAAAAATAATTGAATGTTATGAGAAATATCTGTGCCAACTACTAGTGAAACATAACAGGTTCTTCCAAAGACACATTTCAGGGTAGGTCGAGATTCTTCAATGCACCATTAAATGACAGGAAGTATTGCAATCACATCTACATAATTTGTAAGGAAAAGTTGGTTATCTAATTTATAATTTAGAACTACTCTTTACTTAATGCATATAAGCCACAAAAATGATGTTCTCACTTATTGAAGTGTTCAGATACAAAATGCCTATGTTCTCTCCTTGAAAAACTGACGTGACTATCGGCTTCAATTAGCTGGCTGAAAAAAAATGAAGGAAAAAACAGAGAGCTGGGTGAGACATAAGAATCAACAATCCAAGAATGGGAAAGTCATGGCATACAGTTAAGGGTGATGATCACCAAGACAGGTTAAAGTGAAATAGCTTAAAAAGTTGTGAAAAACTTGGACATACAATGGAATGCCAATTTCAAATTTGTCTTCTTGAAGATAATACTTCAGTATTTAAATATGACTTGATTATAATTATCTGGTTCTGAGAGTATATATCATAAAGATAAACGCATGAATGTTGCAGAATGCAAAACAGAACAATGTAAAAATGCCCACTTACTTTTCTTGGATAGAAGGAAATCAGAGTTTATTATTTTGTTCTCAGCTTTGATGCATAAAGGACTTTAAGTTGAAGAATGTTTTTGGAAATCTTAAATGTAACCATGAGGGATATCATATAGAACATGTACATTTTAAGAAGAGGGACAGATAGAATCAAACAAGACAGAAGCCATACAGCAAATAAGAGTAAGCAAATGAAACTACAATGAAGCAGAAAAATCTTAACCAGAAAGTTGCCAAACATAATAAATATGTCAATCCTGACAAGAAACAAAAATGAGACAATAAACACAAATAAATACTAAAATTAGGCATTCACAGATAGGTCATGAAGCAAAAGCTCAACTATGTGCTGCCTACACCTGATAACTATATAAAATACAATGTTTCAAAAACAGTTAAAAAATGTGATGTACTAAGCTAACCAGAGAATTACAATAACATAATAATATTAGGCAAAGTAAAATGCAAGGCAGAAAGCATAAAATCAGTACAAGGAGACCTATTTATAAAAGTCGGAATTCTTATGAGCCTACCGGTGCTGGAAAACAGGACATCAAAATAGGTAGAGCCTCAAGTGAGGAAAGAACAGGCATCAAAGCACACTAGATGTGGGAGGATTTATTATATTTCTCTACTTTTTTTAAAAAATATTTTTTATTTATTTCTAGGAGAGAGAGAGAGACAGCGTGAGCAGGGGAGGGTCAGAGAGAGAAGGAGATACAGACTCTGAAATTGGCTCCAGACTCTGAGCTGGCAGTCAGCACAGACCCTGACGTGTGGCTCGAACCCACGAAACGCAAGATCATGTCCCAAGCGAAAGTCGGACGCTTAACCGACTAAACCACCCAGGCGCCCCTACATTTCTCTAATTTTTCACAGATAAAGCAGACACTAAAACTAATAAGAAAATATATGACTTGTGTAAAACAATAAAAAATAAAATAAAAAGTAAAGTAAATGAGGTTACATCTTCCTCAAATATCTATGTATTATTTATATAAAGATATTTTATGTACTGGGTTCCAAAGAAAACAAATGCCTAAACATAGAGTTCACTGGTCCCTTCTGTGAACCCCAACACTAGCCCAGGTACTGAAGGGTTTGTCCCTTAACTGGGAGTGACTAAAAAACTTAGTGGATCCTACCCAATGTGTGACTTTGGCCTTCTGCCATAATGACCTCCCCATAATATTTCTGGTATTTCTCAGGTTTATTATACGGTCTCATATACACTTCTCTTATTTGTTGGGTAGGGATGGAGTTCCCCAACTGTTGTGCCCAATTCGCGAGTTCCCAGAGACCTCCAAGGAGCCGACACCGATGCAAATACAAAAGGGTCTTTATTACAAGCTCGAGCAGGGGCTCATCTGCTACCGGTGTCGTGGCAGCAAGATGAAGCCAAGAACAATAGCAAATAGGGTTTTTAAGGAGTAAGGGGTAAGTACAGTACATGTAGCATCATCACATAAGCACCAATTACAATTACAGCTTTGACCATTCAGTATCTGTGAGGTGTTCATTACTTTTGGTGGGACCCAATCATGACTTTTGAGAATCCTTTGAAAGTGACCAATTATGAGGTGAGTTCAAAGGGCCCACGTGGGGTTCAGGCAAGTGGTGAGAAATTGGCTAGTTTGTATCTGCAGTTCCCAGCCTTGACTCAGACCATAGGAATGTTTTTTTGATTGGTTGAACTGAGGGCAGTCCAAGGATGGCTTTAGCCTTGAACAATCTGAGATTGGGACTGGGACTGGGGATACGTGTAGCCTGAGATTTCTCTTAATGGAGGACTTAATTTTTGGCTCTTCACAACCTCACTTTATCTGCTGTCTTAGATGAGCAAACAAGTTGGGAAATTGAGTGCCTTGGTGGCTCAGTCGGTTAAAAGTCTTGACTCTTGCTTTTGGTTCAGGTCATGATGTCACAGTTTCATGAGTCCGAGCCCCATGTCAGGTTCTGTGCTGGGAGCATGAAGCCTGCTTTGGATTCTTTCTCTCCCTCTCTCAATCTCTCTCTCTCTCTCTGCCCTTCCCTGACTCACGCTGTCTCTGTCTCTCTGAAAATAAAGAAACTTTAGAAAAAAATTTAAAAAAGGAAGGTGGCAAAACTATCATTATGTCCCTGTGATATGACTGAATACCTAGGAAGCCTAAGGGAATCAATTAAAAAAACTACTACCAAACAATAAAGAATGTAGTATGATACCAGATTATAAAATAAATGTAAGGAGCATTCCTTCATTAATACAAACAACAATCAGTAGGAGCACATAATAAAAAACAAGACTCTGTTTACAGTAACTCCAAGTTCAAACTTAGTAAGAAACATGTAAACTAGATAGGAGGAAAACATTAATATAAGGTGTAAAAAAAGTAAACATAAGCAAATGGGAATACTTAGCAGTTTTTTGAATGAACAGATTCCAAATGATAAAGAGGTCAATTCTCCCTAAGTCAACTTATAAATTTAACATGCCCAAGCTAAAAATGCCAACAGACTATTTTTTCATTGTACTAGTCAAATTTATTCCAAATTTATATTAAAAAAGAAACTAGCAAGAATATACAGGAAATCTTTAAATCTGAAAAGCAGTGAAGGGGACCAAGCCTACTCAAAATAAAGACATGTTATAAAACCTCACTAAGGAAGCAGTACAGCATTGGCCATGACTAGTCAAATGAATGGAATATAACAGGTCCAGAAATTATTACATATACATGTAGTATTAGGTATATGATTAAGGTATATGATACATGTAGTATTTAGCATCTGAAACATGTAGTATTGAGTATATGATTATATCTCAAGTTAGTAGGTTAAGTAAGACGATTTTTTGTTAAGCAAATGATCTAATATAATTGGGTAGCTCTCAAAAAAAAAGAATGGCATTAGAACTTTGCTTGATTTAATATACTAAAATAAATTTCAAAAAGAGCGTATCTTTAGAAAGAATGAAAAGAAAATATAGGTAAATTTCTTTTTAAATTTGCAGTAGGGAAGGGCTGTTTAATGTAACTAAAACCCAGCAGACATAAAAGTCAATAATGTTAATAAATTTTTAAAAATTTAGTCTCACATGAAAAAATAAGAACCATCAAAAGAATAGCTTCTTTTTAAAAATTGTCAACCCTTATAGAAGACAAAGAGCTTATTCCTGACTATATAGAGAATTTGTTAAAATTGATAAAGAAGACAGCAATCAAACAGAAAAGAAGGCAAAGCTCTGAAAAGATACATAACAGTAATCGAATAAAAGAAATACAAATAGTCCTTAAACCATGTGTACAACTGTTTCTCATGAAAAGTGTGATGCAAATTAAAACCACAGTAAAATGCCATTTTTTATTCATCATATGGTAATAATTCACAATTTGGACTACATAGGAAGTCTCATACGTTGCTAGTGGGAATACAGATCTAAAATGCAAGGAATTTTGTCAACATTTATCAAAATTACAAAACCATTTATTCTTTGTCTCACAATCTTACGTCTAGGAATTTATCACATACATACATCTGATCACATATGAAATAATAATATAGTTACAAGGTTATTCATTGCAACTTTGTTTTCAATAAAAGATTAGAAACAATGCAAATGTCCACCACTACAAATTTGATGAAATAAAATGTCACATCCCAGCAGAGGAATAATAGAAGGCTGCAAAAAAAAGAATGTTAAGACTCTTTTCTATTAATATGGAAAGATCTCCAGGATGTTTTTCAAAGTGAAAAATAAAAAGCAAGAATATTGCAGGTGAATTCTACTTTTAGTTAAGAAAGAGTAGGAAATGATACATACATGTGTCTGCTTGCAATTATATAAACATTAAAGAATACATGAAACATGATGAACACTGCTACCCACGAGGGGGTGCGCAGTGGAATAGACATGGATAGGTGTAGAAGTGAGATTCCTTAATTCATAATATGAATATATTGTTCCAATATTTGAAATATGTAAATGTGTTATCTGTTCAAAACAAATACAATATGAAATATAAGGAAGATGAAATTCAAGCTGAGAAAAATATTTATAACACGTATCTCTCTCTCAGGCATGATTTTTAAAGCTATTAATATAAAAGAGCTCTGATAAATTGTTGTGGAACCTGGTCTGGATCACTGGCAGAAGAACCAAGGGGCACAGGGAGATCTTGGAAGGGAGGAGGTTTATTTTACACTAGTGGGCTCAGAGGAGATCCTTGTTCAGAGGTCTGAGCCCAGAGCATCAGCAGAGGAAGTAATTTATAGCCTGTTACCTCCGCATTCCTCATTAATGCATGTGACAAGCAGGGTGAGAAGAAGAACCCAGAAGAGGGAGCCTTTGATCAGGGACAGGTATTTCCTTATCAGTCCTGTCGGCCATCTTATAACAGATTTTTCTGTATCAAAATTAGTAAGAAAATTTCTATTTGTCCTTAGAAAAAAGCTGAAAACGACCCTTATACTGAGCTGTAGACTCTGTACAATAATAGTCTGCCAGATATCCTACAGATCCAGGGACTCAATGGTCTACAGTCCCAGAGATTTGGTTCCAGTCCCTCTCAACTGTAGTTTACCAGCAGTACTGACAGTCCAGAGACCCAGTGGGAGATACTCTTATCTGTGTCCCCAAAGATCCTGAAAGAGTAACAGAACTGAAGGGATAAATAGTAATGCAGTAATACCAGGGGACTTCAATATCCCACTTTCAATACTGGATAAGTCATCCAGAGAGAATACACAATAAGAAAACAGTAGACCTGAACAACACTATTGACCAATGAACCTAACAGATATATGCAGACCATTCCATCCAACAGCAGCAGAACATATATTCCTCTTAAGCACACACAGAACATTCTCCAAATAAATCTTATGTTGGGCCACAAAAGAAGCCTTAACACTTTTAAGAAGATTGATATATTAATTTTTTTTCTTGACTGGAATGGTATAAAACTAAAAATCAACAATAGGTTGAAAACTGACAAATTCACAGATATGTGGAAATTAAATAACACATTCCTGAGTGATCAATAGGTCAAAGAAGAAATCAAAAAGGAAATCAGAAAATGTATTGAAACAAAGATAGACCAAAATGCAACATACCAAAACTTATGAGTTAGAGGAAAAAGAGTTCTAAAGGAACTAGGGAAACTTACAGCAATAAACACATAAATAAAAAAGAGAAAGATCTCAAGCAACCTAATGTTATACCTCAAAGAAATAGTAAAAGAATGAACTAAACCCAAAGTTAGTAGAAAAAAGAAAATAATAAAGATTTGAACAGAAATAAATGAAATATCAAAACTAAAAAGACCAAAAAAAAAAAAAAAGTCCATGAAAGTGCTGAGGGACCATATGGCAAGTTGAGGGCAAAGCACAAGCTAGCATACCCCACCCACCCAGGTGGAACGTGTGTGACATTCCTCAGGCACTCCTGGCTGCCCAAGAACAAAAAAAAGAAAAGAAATGGTTAGCTAATAGAGATCATAGTTACAGGGGACTTGAGTCTCCATCAGGTTACAAATACCTTAGTCAACTGCAAGAAAAAGGCAATCTTAACAGTAGCCTAATCTCTAGACACCTATAGACTCAATTTCCTGGAGCCCCAACATCATCCCTCCATAGTGCTGTGGGGGACAAAGGCAAGAAGGGATGGCAGGTAAAATTAAATTTCCTTATAAATTGCAGCCCATTGACAAATACTTGAGGCAAACACAAGGTATAACTTTTCTCCAGGCATTCCCACTGTTGTATGACAATGCCTTACCAGAGGAAAACAACCTTAACTTGACAATAACCAGGCATCCCTTATGTTGAGTCCTCTTTAGCATATTAAAGTCTCTCTGGAGGCATCCCTTTTGACTTTAGCTCTCCCAACTCGGTAGTTTATAACCAGTGACTCTTTACAATCCCAGTGCAGCTCTTTCTGCCCATAGATCCTGTCCCTGTGCTTTAATAAAATCACCTTTTTGTACCAAAGACCTCTTTAAGAATTCTGTCTTGGTCATCGGCTCCAAATGCCCACCATTACAAAACCTCATCAAAAGTAAGCATTGAATTTTGAAAAGACAAAACAAAAAAAAAAAAAACAAAAAACAAAAAAAACCACCCAAACAAACAAAAAAACCCAACCAACTGACAAACTTAGCTAAGCTAAAGCTCAAAAAAGAGAGGACTCAAACAAACATAATTATTAATGAAAGAAAAGACACTAAAGCTGACATCATAAAAATACAAGAGATCATAAAAGGCTATTATGAATAATTACCTTTCAAAAAACTGGGTACCCTGGGGAAACTGATAAATTCCTAGAAACACACAATCTACCAAGACTAAGTCATGAAGACAAAGAAAATCTGAACAGACTATCAATGACTAAGGAAATTGAAGCGATAATCAACAGTCTCCCCACAAAGAAATCCCAGGGCCAGATGAATTCACTTGTGAATTCTACCAAATATTTAAAGAATAATTAATGTCAATCCTTCTCAAACTCTTTCAAAAATGAAAGAGTAGAGAACATTCCCAAACTCATTTTACTTGGCCAGCATTGCTGTGGTAAGTAAACCAAGTAAGAATTGAAATTAAGTGTCTAAATTGCAATGTATACATTTTTATGCTCTGTGAAAAGTTTGCTAGGTATCTATTATTTTTCAATAAATTAAACTACTTACAATTATATAATTAAAAATAAAAGAAGATGCAGGCAAATAATTCCATCCCATAGAATCAATTTTTGGTTGTTAAGTCCCATAAACAGTTCATTTGGATCCTGGAAGAACTGAACTGTTCTTCCAGGTAGAAAAAAGTTTTAATGGTTTGTTTTCATTTTGTTTTGTTTTACAAGGGGAGTAGGTCTTTAAAAGGGTGTCGTCCAGGCAACTAAATGCACATACTTTTTATGTAATAGATCAGGGCTTTGCAAACCATAACACTCAAATAAATTGCCTGGGGACTTTGTTAAATGTAGGTTCCGGTTCAGAATGTTGGGTGTGGACACAGAATTTGCATTTCTGACTAGTCCACAGGAAATGCTAAACCTGCTCATCCAGGTACCACACTCTGAATAGCAAAAAAAAAAAAAAAAAATCTTAAGGAAAGTATAAATGAATCCCAATTTTTCGCAACGGGCACTCAAGCTATTTGTTCTCCCCACGGGTAAAATGGAGTTATAATTTCAGATGAGAACGCTCTCTCTTTCAGCAAACAGCATACACTGGGTTAGATTTTCTGTCTTGGCTTTTGGCTTCTTCTACTCTGTCATCTGGCAAAATGGTTTCCAGATAAATTCTTTATCTTATTGCCCTGATCAGTGGGGTTGTGTAGTTATCATTCTCTCCAAGCCCTGCTAATGATATGCAGAAAGTCATCGATCATTTAAATTGCCAAAGACATGATTGAAGAATAGAGGTCCCTCTATGGAGGGGGACAGCAAGAAATAATGAGAAAATTTTGATTGGAACCCAGCCAGGGCAGATTTGGGTTAAGAAGAGGCCCACCCCTGGCTTCTTGATTGGGTCTGAAAGATGGGAGTTCAGGGGAAGGAGAAGGAACAGCATGGCCTCTAATTGTCCTGACTGATGAAGGCGCAGCGATTGAGAGGAACATAATCTGTACACCACAAACTGCTCCCCACGTCGGAAGGCCCACCACAAACCCACTTTCTGGCTGGTTATAGTAAATCAATGTGGGCTGAGGTCCAAGATTTTCCTAATAGCTCTTTCTAAGACCTTTGGGAACAATAGATGGGGAAATTACATCAGATTCTCTCAGGAGCCAGAGAACAGCTTTAGGTAGACACTTTCCATCTGTGCATGTAGGAGGATGAGTGAACACAACCTAAGAATTTTGAAGCAAAAAGTACCCATTTTCACCATCTTACCAGCGACTCCACATATGGACCATCATAAGAGAACAAGTCAAAGCCTTTGAGACCTAGAACTCTGCAGGTGTGTTTACTTCCTTCTTCAAGGTTACCAGAGTTCCATGTCAGGAAATATAATTATTTTGGCTGTTGGGCTCTAAAACTTTTCCAACTGAGGATACAAAATTAGAACTAATGCTTCAGGGCATGCAACAAACTGGGAACAAAAGATTATGGCAATCTTTGTAATAATGAAAGGATATAAACAATGTAAATGGTCACTAATAGGGCAATAACTAGATCAGACAATGGAGAGTATTAGGAAGTTAATAAGAATAATGATTTCAAAAGATATTTTTTAAAAAGCAGTGAATTTAGGGGTGCTGAGGTGGTTCAGTCAGTTAAGTGTCTGACTCTTGGTTTCAGTTAAGTGTTTGTCTCTTGATTTCGACTCAGGTCATGATCTCACAGCTTGTGAGTTCAAGTCCTGAGTCAGGCTCTGCGCCGACAGTGCAGAGCCTGCTTGAGATTCTCTCTCTCCCTCTCTCTGCCACTCCCGGGCCCCCGGCTCATGTGTGTGTGTGTTCGCATGTGCTCGCTCTCTTTCTCTCTCCAACCTCTCTCTCTCAAAATAAATAAATAAACTTTAAAAAAGAAAAGCAATGAGCCTGGAGGGGAATTTCATTTATTTTCTATACGTAAAATGGCAATTTATTTAGAAAAGATATATAAGATATAAAGTATTAAGAAGGATGCTAGAGTTGAGAAACCAGATGAGAAGATGATTATTGTGGGGAAGGGGAGGGAGAGAAAGGGTCAGAAATGACCTTGTTTAGGGCAGGAGTCAGATTAGATCAGCCTCAAAAGGCCCATCAGGGCTACAATCCTACCTGTGTGTATCTGAATGGAAATATAGAATAATGTAACATTGTGTGTCCAGTCCTGCCATAAACTGTAAAAAATAATGTATTCCACAAAGACAATAACCATTCCAAACTAATGGTGTGCTAAATGCTACTTTTGGAAAGGGGAGGATAATTTTGCCCTGGGAGTGAAGCCAATGAATCCAGTCCAACTTTATTTATGTTTCACTCTGTTTAGGACTGTTCCTTCTGCACCCAGGATTCCAGAGGCTCTTTGATATTTACGAGCTTTAAATCTCTTTCTCCAAGCTGTTTGGCTTTTAGAGCCTGGCAATGTCAGGCTCCCTTGTTCTTTCTGAAAGCTTTAGTAAGTTGCTGGTCTTGCAGTTTTCTATGAATCAGAAAGTTCTTTTCTTTCTGGGTGGAAAACATTCTGTGGTGGCAACAGGTTGGTCAGTTGCAAAGGATTACAGCAGAGCTAGAAATACAGACAGTGAACTAGGAGGAGAACTTATGAATTCCTGTGAGTTTGTTATGAGTTCAATTATGTTACCCCAAAGATAGGTTGAGTTCTAACCCCTGGTACTTGTATTTGGAAATAGGGTCTTTAAGATGTGGCCCTTAGAGTGGACCCTTCATGCATATGATTGGTGTCCTTTTTTAAAAAAAACAAAATTCAACCAATTGAATTTAAAGATGTCATTGGCTCCATTAAATTTATTAAACGATTCATGAATCTAGCAAGTAGAAGGGAGCTTCACTGAGCTAGAGAGAGAGAGAGACAGAAAGACAGAGAGAGATTTTTAAGGACAGTGAGAGGACATTAAAATAAAAGAATTTATTAGCAGGGAAAGCGTTTGTTTAGATGAGGTTGCTTTCCTTAGGGAATGCATGGGGTCTATCAGTAAATTTCTCAGGAGTGACCTGGAAATTCCATGTTAACTGGTTAAACGTTACATTCCCAGGAAGTTGAAACCAGTAGGTTAGGTACTGGTCTTGGTTTCTTGTCTTGGACTAAGTGATGCTATTTTGGGCCTGTGGTTTTCTTTTTCTTTCTTTCTTTTTTTTTTTTTAAAATACATTTATTGTCAAGTTAGCTAACATACAGTGTAGTCTTGACTTCAGGAGTAGATTACCATGATTCATCACTTATGTACAACACCCAGTGCTCATCCCAACAAGTGTTTTCCTCAATACCCATCATCCATTTTTCTCACCAACCCCCAACTCCCTACCCCCATCAACCTTCAGTTTGTTCTCTGTATTTAAGAGTCTCTTATGATTTGCCTCCTGCTCTGTTTGTATCTTATTTTTCCTGTGGGATTCTTTTTTAACACCTTACAAGAAAAGATGGTCATTTGGGGAGCCTGGGTGGCTTAGTCGGTTAAGCGTCCGACTTTTGCTTAGGTCATGATCTCACGGTTCGTGGGTTCCAGCCCCGCGTCGGGCTCTGTGCTGACTGCCAGCTCAGAGCCTGGAGCCTGTTTCAGAGTCTGTGTCTCCCTTTCTCTCTGACCCTCCCCTGCTCACGCTGTCTCTCTCTCTCCTAGAAATGAATTAAAAAATATTAAAAAAAAAAAAAAACGATGGTCATTTGAAGACCTAGACTTACAGGGAAATGTCTTGTGGAGACAGAAGCAGAGATTGAAATGATGCAGCCACAAGCCATGGAATGCCAAAGACTGGCAGCTCCACCAGAGCTGGGGCAAAGCAAGGAAGGACTGTCCCTACAGGTTTCAGTGAGAACACGGTCCCGCTGACATCTTGCTTTTGGACTTCCGGTCACCAGAAATTTGAGAGAACAAACTTCTGTTCTTTTAGGCTTCCCAGTTTGTGACACTTTGTCACTGCAGCCCTAGAAAATGAAGACAGAGTCCATGAAATATGTTGATTCAATGGTAAAAATAATGACCATTTATTGAGTCTGTTGAATTTAGTTTATTTCATATTTTTATTTCTAATCTTTACAATAATCCCAAGCAGTGGAAATTATCACCTGTATTCACAAATGAGGAAACTGTTACTCAGTTAGGCTAAGAAGATTTTCCAGGTGGCCTCGTTAATATGCATAGAGATTTGAGCCTGGTCTTGATAGCACCAAAGCCTGGAGAATGAGCCAAACTATAGAAACAAAAATGTATCTGTAGTTATGCCAATGAATTCTCTGTGTAACGTCAACATCTCTCTAAAATAACGAATGGGTATAATCCTATAGAATATTTGTTTTCTCTGGGAAAGTCACAGTTTCTGCTGCCACTAAATGGCAATTACCCTGCAAAACTCTTTCATCCTTTTGATCTCAAACTCGCCAAGTGCCCTAACAGAACAATACACTGCAATTCCCAAATCATTTTCAAAAACAAAAAAAAAAAACAAAAAACACACCAGTTGCAAAAAGGCTTAAGAACTTAGAGAAGAAAGGGGGAAATAAAATCATGAGTGTAACCTCAAGTTCTTTGCTAAATGTTTACTTGCTAGCTTACATGAAGGACAGGATAAGGTATATGTGATTTCTAGAAATAAAACCATTAGGATGATAGGCTAATACTTGCATTCATAGATTCAAGAAATATTTATGGCAGTCCTACTCTGTGCCAAGTGGTCAACACAACCTAGCCTCAGCTCTCACTCAGCTTTGGTTCTCTTGTGCAGAAACAGATAAATACATGGTTTGACAGCTGTGATAACATGGTGGACAAAAGTGAAGCAGAAAAGAGGGATGCAGGGAATAGAAAGGACGCTGCCATTTGTGATGAGTAATCTGAGAAAGGCTCTCTGGCTCAGGGATTTGGGTCTGTTACTGTGTGTTACCGTGTAACACAGTGTATTAGGAAAAATTACTACAATGCATTTTACAAAGTGCCCTTGAAGTCACTGGTGAGCTTTTGCTCAGGTGAAAATCCTTTCCTTGGTGAATTTAATCCTCTGTTCTCAAATAACATTCCTTCTCCACCATTACAAATGTAAAATGAAGCTTTCACTTTTAGTAGATTTTGATTCCCATGTGGAAAGTAGGTACTGTAACTAAAGAACTCTATGTGTTTTAATCACATACAGATAGAAGCACATGTACATACCACCAACAGTCATTCTATTCCAAATGTGCATACTTGGTTAATAATCCCAGTTTCTTAGGCGGTATATTACAAAGAAGAGTACATCTGTCATATCTGATAAAGCCATGTCAGAAATGGTGGCTCCAAGTCCAATTCTACTGAATACTACATATGGAAACTCCTCATTTTAGCACTTCCTTGGCCTTCAGGGAAATAACATACTGTGGTAACTCCAAGAGTGTGCGGTAGAAATCTCGGGCTGGCCTGGAAATGAGCATAGAGCCAGACCCACATGTAAGCAGATGGAGTCTTGGCTTTCACCAAGATAAATTACCTAAAGGTCCCTCCTATTTATTCACAGAAATAACAGAATTTTTCAGTTTAGTTAAGTCACTTTTACTCTAGGGAGGAATTTTTAGAAAGGTTTGAAGTTTTTAAGATGTTAATGGTTTTCCATGAAAAAGACAACAAAAATACCAATAACAACAAAAACCCAAATAGACCTAGAATCAACTAAGTTAGGAACACTCCAGGTTAAGTAAAGTTAATACTGTTTTCAGCCCAAATATATCACAGCCTTTAATAACTGACTGTGACTCTGAAAGGAAAAGGCAATATCCACCATTTCCAAAAATTAGGTGATAGGACTTCTCATGAAGACAAGTTCCTGGGAATACATTTCTATAAAAACATTTGGCTAATGTTTTCCAGAAAGGCACAATAATGGAATTATTTCCTGGCTGAAGTAAGACTTTGTATGTCATAGCCATTCTTGCTCATTGTTAAACACATGGCAGTCAGGCCATTAGCTAGCTTCAGCCTAGGTCCATCCGTAGCAGATGGGACACAGGTCAGGAAAGCTTTGAGAGCTGGGGTTTAGTTGAGACATGGAAGACTGAGATACAGAATGCCCTGGGAAGTTTGGGATGTACAATCCTAAGTCGATCGGGAAGATGGCAGCATTAGAAATTTGAGTAAGATGTTATAGATCAGTTGAGATTGAGAGTAAAAAGCATATTTATGTTTTAAAACTTGTTACTAGCTGAAACTATGTTTAAAAGTAACATGAGGGGGCACCTGGGTGACTCAGTCGGTTAAGCATCTGACTTCGGCTCAGGTCATGATCTCATGGTTCGTGGGTTTGAGCCCTGTGTCGGGCTCTGTGCTGACAGCTAGCTCAGAGCCTGGAGCCTGTCTTCGGATTCTGTATCTCCTTTTCTCTCTGACCTTCCCCTGCTCACACTGTTTCTCTCTCTTTCAAAAATAAATAAATAAATAACATTTTTAAAAAAGTAACATGACATCTAGGGTCCCATTCTCCTCACTCAGTCGGGCAGTGTCTATGGTTGGGATGCTGCCATTTGATCCATTGCCTGCAGTACTTCAACACTAAATTTATATTCTGATTGAATAGAAATTCAGTATTATTTGTTTGTGAATTTACCTAAACCCAGAAATTTCCCCTGGTTTCAGGGGAATTATGTTGTTTTCCTTTCTCAGCACCCTTTTGCCCCTCCTTTGATAAAAGCAAGACTCCAGAGTCCCTGTGGAGAACTACATCTCCCCCAGGGTCAATCCATGTGGTTTAGGTAGACTTATCATTTGGATGTTCCTTAAAGTAGCACATGAGGTAAAAATTTAGGAACAAGTAGTTTATTTGGCAGGTGATTCCTGGAGCAGGGTGAGGAATGGGGAGACAGAGACAGAAAAAGAGGAAATATCTGTACAAAGTCTAACATAGAATTGTTTTTCACAGTTGGCAACTGGAACAAAATCCTATGAGAACTCTTGAAGAAACTTTATAGAAGACAGCTAATAACTGTCTGAAAGCTGAGACATGGGGACTACTATCCATGAATCCCATGACCTATTGGTTGGGGGATGCAAGGCATCAATGCTTGTGCACATCTAGACTGCATTAAGCTCAAGCTGAGAGAGCCTCCATGGCTTTGGAGTACTCTCTGATGCAGAAAAACAGATATGGCAGGTGTCTGAAGCCCTTAAATCTAGAGGTAGGTCTAGATTAACCTAATTTGATTGGCTATCACATCCCTAGGGTTACTGAAAAAACAGTGATTGGTTCAAGAGGATCATGTTACTCAAGTATGGCCAAAAACAGTGAGAAAAAAATTTCAGCCACTGAGGGGGGACAACAGTCCCTTTTTTCCATTGGGCTTGGAAATTTGAGAAGATAAGGCCTGGAGCACCACAATCCATTTGCAACCATGAGACAATTGCCTGTTCAAGGGCACTGGAGCCAGGAGAGGAAGAGAGACAAACTGGACCCTGGGATATTGCTTGAGCAGATAGAATTTGTAGTGCAGAAAGTCAGACTGACAGCCTGAAGTTTTAATTGTTGCAAGCCAATATATTTTCTGTTTTTAAGCCACTTTGTGTTGGGTTTCCAATTGAGACTCTTGACCTGGGTGTTAATTACAGTATCAGACCAGCAGCATCAACATTACCTGGGAGCTTGTTAGAAATGCACAAGCTCAGGCCCCAGGCCAGACTTGAGGATTCAAAGTCTCTGAGAGTCAGGCTCAGGAACCTGTATTTTAACTAGTGATTCTTCTCGATGATTCTTAGGCATGCTGAACATGAAGAACCACTGCCCTAACAGATGCATTAGGTTAACCTGCCAGAGGCCAAAATATCATTGGTAAAAAGAATTAAATAACCCCACATCTAAAAACACAACAAAACAAACTAAGGCAATCTTAAATGTGATTTGATATTTGGAGCAAGTTGCTTTCAAAATGTACAAAATGTACCCAGAATCAAGAGCAATCACAATAGCTTTAAAAATTTCAGGGTGACCTGGAAGGGCACCACAGAATAACTGCCATATATTTTTCATTTTTCCTTATTAAAATTTCAGATTTATCTGCACAGCTCTGCCTCATTAGAGGGTTTGAAGGCTGAAAAATGAAGACAAGAGCTTTAGATTTATTCCTTTGGATTTTACTTATTCTGACCCAAACCAGACACAAGAACAATTACAGCGGATTTTTTTTCCTTCCTTCATGGCAAGAGTATCTGATGAAATTTCTTTTATATCCTTGGGTTTGCTAATGCTACTAAACACAGTCACCTTTCAGACCTTGAATGGTATAAAATAACTATTTTCTATTGTCTGATTCCACAAAAATAATTACTCTGAGGAATTACTGTAAAGAAATAAATCCTGAATTTGATAATATTGTCCTCTAAAGCTACACAAGAAAACAAAACTTGGTATATTAGCCAAATTCTTGACTGCAGTCAAATCTTATTACATCATAGAATATTAGGGAAGACCAATGTCCATTAAAGGAAGTGTAAATTATAAATATTTAAAAAGAAATAGAGATTTATTAATCCTCTGTGGGAATCATAATCTGTAACCAACTGTTTGCAAGTAGAAGTCCAAAAAGATCCCTTTTAATTCCTAATTAAGACTTGCAAAATTCATCCATATGGAAAATAGTTGATTTCTGGCATTGTTTAAACAATGCTTCTCTCAAACATCATGTTATAATTTGCCAGCAAAAATCTTCCATCATAGATTTAAGAGATTTCTAATTCCCACAGGAATCGGGTTTCCAGGGCTTTTAAAACCAGTTATTTAGAATCTCAGAATACCTTTTGCAGAGACACTATATCATAAAAAGTGATTCATTTCTAGGTTGGTTATGGAATGTTGTCAGCTCACAAAATCTCATTTCCTCTCTTCTCTGGGCATGCAACTAAACTACATTTCCCAGTCTCCCTTGTAGTTGGGTGAGGTCATGTGGCCTGCCCGAGGCTATGTGACTGTGCTTTAAAAATATTTACCACACTCTCCAGATCTTCCATTCTCCCTTTTCCCTTATTTGCTGATGAGGGCCAGTGGAGGAGTCTGAGACCACAGGGCAGGAATCTGCATACTACATCCTGTTTTTGGTAAATAAAATTAATTGCAACAGAGTTTCTGTCCATTTGTTTATGTGTTGTTTATGGAAGATTTGGCAACACAATGGCAGCAGTTGCAATAGATTGTATCACTCAGGGGCCCCTGGGTGGCTCAGTTGGCTAAGCCGCTGACTGGCTCAGCTCATGATTTCCCATTTCCTGGGTTCCAGCCCCACGTTGGGTTCTGTGCTGACAGCTCAGAGCCTGGAGCCTGTTTCAGATTCTGTATGTCCCTCTCTCTCTGCCCCTCCCCCACTCACACTCTGTCTCTCTCTCTCAAAAATAAATAAGCATTAACAAATTAAAAAAAAAAGATTGTATTACTCAGAAAGCTGAACATATGTATTATCTGGCCCTTTAAAAATAAGGTTTACTATCTGCCGAAGCAACCAAGATGCCTGACAGGAGATGAATGGATAAATAAACTGTGGTACATTCAGACAATGAAATATTATTCACTGATAAAAAGAAATAAGGTATCAAGGCATGAAAAGACATGGGAGAATCTCAAATGGAAGAAGTCAATCTGAAAGGCTATGTACCATATAATTTCAACATTCTGGAAAAGACGAAACTATGGAGATAGTAGAAAGCTCAGTGGTGGCCAGGAGTTAAGGATGGAAGGTGGAACACAGAGGATTTTTAGGGCAGTGAAAACTATGACACTATGAAGGGAGCTACATGTCATCATATATTTGTCTGAACCCATGGAAAATACAACATCAAGAGTGAATCTAAGCTGTGTAATTTAATAATATATTATAAGGTAATATGTTAATTAATAATATATTTTGATTTAATATAATATAATGTAAACTGTGATGTGCTGGTGTGGGTTCATTGATTGTAACAGTTGTACCCCTGGTGGGGGTGCTGTCAAGGGGGCAGTGGTGCATGTTGAGATGGGGACAGGGAGAATATGGAACATCTCTGTACTTTCTGCTCAAGTTTTCTGTGAACCTAAAACTGATCTCAAAAGTAAAGTCTATAAATAGAGATACAGAGAGATGAGAGATAGATGACAAATGAGTATTCCAACCTCTGTCTAAAGGATTGTGGAGCTAATATATGGAAGAAGGCTGGCTTTCTGAACGACCTTGAGATCTGGTGTCTTTGGCCACTGCACTTGTATGCTTTTGATTTTAATATAAGTGGTAAACAAATTTATATTTCGTTAATTGTCAAGACTTGGGGGATAAGACCAGTTGTAGAAGCCAAGTTGGGCTATCTGAACTAACACATCAAAATACCCCTCAAAATTATTTGTTTCAGTGCCGATAATATGGTAAAATTGACCCCTAAGTCATTCTGAGGTCTTTCCCAGCCAGTGAGTGATGCAGAGGCCCTTGGAGCTATGTTGGAATGGAGGGTGTGGGGTGGACAGCCCCCACAGAGTCTGGCCCTAAAGGATGTGGCATCAACCCTGACGGAGAAGGTGGGTGAGGTATTGGTTATTCTTATGTAGGGGTTGTGGACAAATTGCATTCATGAATAGGCATCTTTCTTCACTGAAAAAAAAATGTAGATGAAGACTTGATTGTAAATACCAAAACTGTGGACCCTGATTAAATAATTTTTTCTATATTTGGAAGTACCCTCAGCAGTAGTTTGGGGTCCAGAAGAACATTCCTTTCATAAGTGGAGAAATACATCGTTTTCCTGTCTTCTGTAAAACAAAACAAAACAAAAACTATGTGTTTTTTCCCTTTATTTTTCAATTCCCATGGATTCAATTTGCCCCAAGAGCTCTGAAATGCTTAGATTTTATTTTATTATCTTTCTTGAAACACACATTTGCTACATCTTTCTTATATTTTGCTGATATTATAACTTCTTTGGAACGAATCCTAGCATCTCCAATGTTACATTGAGAAACTTGAGAGACAGGTTAGCCATTTGCTCTACATTAATGGGCAGAGAACTGTATCCTCGGGGTAGCTTCCTGATTGCTGACTATAATAACCAGTGTCACTTACACAATAAAAAGTTTTATGTGAATTTTTTATTGTCTCCCTCCTGGAAAATTATAGTTGTTGCTCATCCAGCAGATGTGTGAGGCCGCAGGCTGAGTGCGTCTACCTTCCCTCTACATGGTCATTCTGGTCCCTCCTCCAACAGGGACCATCTGAGGCAATCTTCCCAAAGCATCCTTGCAAATCAAATCTAGATCACAGGACACCTTTACAAACATATTTGTGACTCTGCTCCCTTTTGTCTAAACTGACCTCTGTCTATCTTTTGTTCACGTGTAGTTGAAGAGAACTTCCCCCTTTCCTAGTGCCTTAGTGTAGGTTTCCCTAAAGGCTGACCCTGAGTGAGAATTTCAGTGAAAATAGTTTCTCTCAGAGGTGACCCCAGAAAACACTGGTAGGCTTACGGGAAAGTTTGATGGGGTGAGAGGGAAAGTAGTCAAAAAGGGTGTGTTATCAAGGCAGTTACTACTATAGACTCAATCCCAGTGGAGAATTCTAGAAGCCCATAGTAGAGCATGCAAAAGAATTATCTTATTCAAAGGATTGGGAGCCAAATCCCATCAGCCACAAATGGATGCTTTTTGGTGCTGTCAGTTCCTTGGAACTTGTAGTTCATCACGGGGTTGGGCAGAATGGGCTTCTTAGTCCAGAGAAACCTCTCAGGCAAAGAAATGAAGATGGTGGGCTTTGAAAACTGAGCTGCTGTGTACTGACAAGGTAAGAGTATGGGATTGTGGCAGGCACTGACAGCATCTGCTATACTTTGGAGGAGGGTTCAGTGTCACCTCAGGGCTTTTCCTCAGGTCTGAATTAGTAAGCAGCACCTCAGACAAAACTACCCACTGGAACAAAGGTGTTCTTCTACTTTGCTTTCTCTCTCCCTAAAGAGTGGCTTCATAAGTAAACAGGGTATATTGGTGCTTCAATAATGGAGCTTCAGAGGAAGCTGGAACACTAAACCTTCTAGACTCTTCCCTTTCCAGCACTGTGACATCTAAAATTCCAAAGTTCATCAGTTACATTACAAATTCTCTGGGGGCTCAGCAAGTGAATAAAAAACTTCACCTACATTGACCTGCGACATGAATGAGCCCATTGAAAATGTGAGGAGGTAGTGGATGAGAGGTGTGTTGGTTTTGAGGGGGCTTGTGCAGTGTATGTTGGGGGTATGCAGGTGGCCTGTGTATTGTATATTTGTGTTGAGTGTGTGTGTGTGTGTGTGTGTGTATGTGTGTGGTGTACACATGAGGAGCTCACCATCAAAGTGGTACCTGAACATATGGGTTTCACTGAGGAAGGTAAATATTTGAGATTCTAAGAACATCTCTACCTTCTCCTTAAGGACCTGGCTGGCCTCTATGAAGAAAAGCCCCTAAACAATTTATTTAGCATCTCCCCCACCCCCCTGCCTCCCACCCAGAGCTGTTGAATTCCTGCTGCTTTCAAATTAGCTTCAACTGCAGACTCTGCTGGCTGGGGTGTGAAGGAGGCTCTGAAGTGCTCTTATGTTCCCAGGTAACTTAGTCATGAATCCTGGATGTCCAGAGACCAGTAGAGAAGGCTCAGACCCAGGCTAGAAGAATGTCTAGGGACCATAAATGCTGCCTAGTTTAAGTGAAGAATGTGTAAAACAGGTGCCTTAAGCAAGAAAGCCAGACATTTCTGGAACTTGGACAAAGTGAAATGAGAATACCTGAAGAGCCAGAGAGAACCCAGGCATTATCTATTTTCTAGTGATCGTGCCTACCTTGCTTCCAGTTTCCTTCCATCCGTCATGTTCCCACAACTCACAGAGTGTGCCATGACCATCCTGATCCAGAAACCACTGATGCTATTGAACCAATTTCCCAACCCTTGCTATGCATTGGAATTCACTGAAGGATTTTGAAACCGCCAGAGCCTTGGTCCACCCCGGAGATTCTTGTATAACTGGTTTGGGCATCTTGAACATCAGAACGTTTAAACCTTCCTTGGCAGTTCTATTGTGAAGCCAAGGTTGAGAACTACTGCACTGAACCAAGTCAAGTTCAGAGAGGTATCCCAGAGAATGTCTTGGATATTGTTGAACATCTGATTTTCATCTTAAAATTAATGCCTCCAGACCTACTCATGATATACCCCTAAATGCCCAAATCTGCTTTTCCCACTATTTCCCATTTGCTCAGGGCAATGACCTTGATATCATCCTTGACATTTCTCCCACACCTTCTGTCAGCAAATATTGAAAGCTCTGTCTTCTGCATTCATCTGGAAAGTGATGCCCTTTTGTTATCCAAACCGTTACCATCAGGTTCAAATGAACCTTGTTTGCTCATCTGTATTATTGTGATAGCCTTCTAATGCATCTTCCTACTTTCGTCTCCCCATGCCCCTTTAAATCACATCACACAGTATTCACATGAGCCTTATCTATCACAAACATCATGTCCTTCTTCTGTTCAGAGCCTTCCAAAGTTTCTCATCTTTCTGTGGGTAAAAGCCTGAATCTCATATACCCTTATGTGACCTGCCTCCAGCTACCACATGTAGTGGGAAATCTTCTATGGAAAGAATTCTTTGGTCAGGAAAGTATGAGAACTTCAATGTTAAGCCAAATTAAGAAGGCATGGTAGGACTTCTCCAAAACGATAGCATGCTATTTATCATTATGAAGTATCCAAGGACACATTGTATGCAGTACCTTCCAAACTCTGTCAAGAAAACCTTTTTCGGAAAACAGTAACACCATCTCCACCTCCCACTGACTATGATATGAACCAGTTTCACTGACGCATAGGGAAGGGAACTGGAAGAGCCTGCCAAACTCCATCACCTGAGCAAAAGCAGGAGGGCCTTAAAGAGAGTGGCCATATCCCTCACCTTCACAGCCAGGCCAGGAATATGGGCTGGATAGCTGGATTTCTGTTTCTGTTCTTCTTTCTAGTTTCTGCATTTGGCAATAAAATGCACAGCTAGTGGATTAGCTGATGTTTATGAATTAAAAAAGATATAGAGATTCAGCATGTTTTTAAGAGTGGTGGTTACTATGGGGATTGGATATTCCAGATAGAATAATGACAACTTATGTATTTAAAGTACATTCTTTTTTGTTTGAAAAGGCATATGTCTCCTTAAAAAGTTAATAAACAGGGGTTCCTGGCTGCCTCAGTAGATTAGGCATCTGACTCTAGCTCAGTTCTTGATCTCACAGTTCATGGGTTCAAGCCCAGCATTGGGCTCTGTGCTGAGAGCTCAGAGCCTGGAGCCTGCTTTGAGTTCTGTGTCTTCCTCTCTCTCAGCCCCTCCCCCACTCATGTTTTGGCTCTCTCTATCTCAAAAATAAACAAAAAATACTAAAATAAAAACAATTAAAAATTATAAGCATATTTTGCTACTTATCTGGACTCAAGAAATATTATTTGAATATGGTAAAAGCCTTTAAAGAAACAGGTAGCATTTAAGTAAATTGATAGCAATAAAAAATGTAAACCATGCTGAGTTGACTGATCTTACTTAGGGGATAGAAATCACATGGTTTAAGAACCTTATTGCTATTGTGCATGCTTGTAACCCTAACAAGGCAAAGATTCACTCTTTTCTGGGATAGGTGTAGAGAGAATATTTTCCATCCTTGTATGGCTTGAAGCACCCTGACATTGGTGGCATTTTGAAACCCAGAAATAGCTTTAAAAACCTGCCATCTGAACCTGGGAAAAGTAATAGTTTTTGATACGGTGTGGACATGTTATGAATTTAGCAACCAACACACTAGGCTCCAGCCCCACTTTACCCCATCTCATGGGCCCTCCTCCTTTATTGCTAGGCTTCTATTTGAGGGCAAAGAAGCTCAGAGTCTGAGACATAACCTGACCCAGCTGTCCTCTTCAGAAATTCATGCCTGCAGCTGTCCAAATGGTGATGTTGTTTTTTCTTCAAAACCTGATTTCTCTTCCTATTCCCCAGCTGAGCTCAAACAAAGACCAACAGATGACATATTTCTACCACCATAGCATGTTTGTTTTGTTGTAAATACATGCAGAGATCAAGAAAGTTAAGCCAAACTTCGCAAGGCAAGGCCAGAGGTGTTAGCAAGAGAATGGCATTACAGTCGTTGGACAAAAAAAGAAAATGTTTGCCAAAGATAAGAAAGAGAAAGCTCACAGTCCCCCCACCCCCTTAACATTTTATAGCCAAAGAGGGAAATGCAAACTGTCAGGAAGGAACTCCTTTCTTTCCAAGTGTCTTTGAAGCAGATGGATTTCAGTTAGATGCATAGTAAGGCAATTAGAGTTGCTTTATGTTTAATTATAAATCAAAAGAAATAACTGTTGTTCTCAGTACTGACTGGGCTACTTTGTCATTTTGAAACTATCCTCAAATACCATTTTGCTTATATTTTCCATTATCTTTGGAGATTTTCAGGAAATCTCACTCTCAGAAACAGATGCATATACTGGGCTAAAAAATTAAATGTTTCCATTTTCATTATTTACTGCTATAATGTTTATATAGTAGAAGCTTTCCTCCAATTAATCATGCAATGGGAGTGTTTGATCTAGGAATCGATCCCCTTTGGGAAATACAGGAGAAATACATGAGTGAGGTCAGCAAGTATATGTGGCAGATAGGAAGGATGCATTTGAGAGAGCATAAAAAAATACATACAGGCACAACTGAAATGCTAGGGAAGAAAAGAAATTCTGTTTTGTGGAAGAGAGTGGGTCAGAGACAGAAGTGATATATGCTTTATATCAAAAAGCCTCTGCATATATATATATATATATATATATTTCTGCTTTCAGGGAGCATATCTTCGGGTGAAAGGTACAGTTAAATGCATAATAATATCTTAAGTGGAATATGTAATATATTAGGTGATAAGTGTTATAGAGAACATTTTTACAAAATAAGATGAGGGATAAAGAGTAGGGGAAGAAACAAGTAAAATCCTTTTTCTTTAAGTTTATTTATTTATTTTGAGGGGGAAAGAGCATGAACAGTGGATAGGTAGAGAGTAAGGGAGAGAGAATACTTAGCAGGCTCTGCAGTATCAGTGTGGAACCCATGTGGGGCTCAAACCCATGAACAGTGAGATCATGACCTGAGCTTAAGCCAGACGCTTAACCAACTGAGCTGAGCCACCCAGGTACCCCAGAAATGAGTACAATCTTAAATAGGGCGCCAGGGAAAAACTCACTGAAAAGGTGACATTAGAGCCAAGACCTGAACCAGGTGAGGGTTGAGGGAGTGAACCTGATATATAATACCTGGAGAAAGAAGTTGGAGTGGTGGAAATAAGTCCTAAGGTAGGAGTATGCTTGTCAGGTTCAAAGAGCAACAAGGAGATCCATGTGGTTGGGTTGAGTAAATGCAGGGGAGAGTGGTAGGGGATGACTACACAGGGGTAATGGGAAGCACCAAGCTTCTGGGTAGAGCTGGAGCAGTTGTGCAGCATGTGCACTGCACAAAGATACAGGTTGAGGGAGCAAGTGGGTCTGTCATCCAGCCAGCCCTCTACTTGCCCAGGTGTGAGCTCTGTTGCAGGGTTGCACCTGCCAAAGGGGATTAGAGCATTTTCATTCTCACAAAGGCACCAACCACTTAAATAAAGTTTCAGTAAACAGAACTGAGAAGTCTCAGAGTTGGAACATTTTTAAACATTTTTGATTAAGGACAGTCTATAAACTTCTAGACCATTCAAACCAATGTTTCAGCTCCGGGGAGATGGAGGGTTTGAGCAGATGTGACATGATCTGACTTAAAAGGAGCCAGTTGTCACCTCTGTTGAGGATAGGCTAAAGGGGACATCATCAGATGCTTGGAAATCAGTCAACAGTGTATGAAACAAATCTAGCTAAGAAATGATGATGACTTACCCTGGAATGGTAGTAGATAATACGGTGAGAAACGGTGTTTGGAAGGTAGAAGCAATAACATTTTTTAATGGCACAGACTATTAGCAAAATAGAAAGGTCCATTGATTCCAAGTATTTAGCCTGAGGAGCTGGAAGGATGGGATTTCCATTACTGAGATAAAACATCTCTGGAAGAGCAGAGCTGGGGACATACTAGGTTTGAGATATTTATTAGCTATCCAGATAGACAGTCAAGCAGATATTGGAATGTATGAGTTTGGAGTTCAAGGTAGAAGTTCAGAGTACAGACACAAATTTGGAATCATTAGTATACAGATTTTTTTTTTTTTAAAAAGAGACTGAATGAGGTCACACAGAGAGCAAGTGTAGATGGATAGAGAAGAGGTGCAAGTCCTTTGCATTGTAATTCTCCAATATTAACAGATCATGGAGATACAAGCAAATAACTACCAGAGGCTGGGAAGGAACTGCCAGAAAGTCAGAAGGAAAACCTAAAATGTGTGAAGACCTGAAAGCCAAATGAAGAAAGAGTTTCAGGGAGGAGTGAGTGATCAGCTGTACCTAACTGCCAAGGATCCGCCATAGGGTTTAGCAAAGCAGAGAGGTCATTGGTGACAAAGAGCAGTCTGACCTTGGTGGAACAGTAGAGAAGAAACCTCACCAGAGTGAGTTTAAAACAAAATGAGAAGTGAATAATTAGAGAGATAGAGTATTGGACACTTTTGACAAGGATTTAACTATAAAGGAAAGGGAAGGAATGGGACAGTAGCTAGAGGGAAAAGTGGATCAAGACTTGTTTCTCAGAAGAAATAAGGACATATTGGTATATTGAGGAGGAAAATCCAGTAGAGAAAAGAAAAGTTGGTGAAACAGGAGAGGGAGAAAATAACCCACTCACACTTATACGTAAAGTATAAAGGGATAGGATGTAGTACATAAGGGTACGGTTTAGCCTTGGATGAAAACCAGCCTGGGAATTCCATGATAACAGAGGACAAAACAGTAGTAATGGGCACAGATACATGTGAGTAGGTACATGTGATGGTGGGAGTTTGTGCAAGTTTTCTTCTGAATGTTTCTATTTTCTCATTGAAACAGGAGATCCACCATCAGCTGAAAGTGAAAATAAAGAAAGCTTTATTGAAGGCTTAAGAAGAGAAAAGGAAGCATGCAACAGTGTTCAAGAGAGCAGGAGAGGAAACTGAGTAGGAAAGTAGGGCATGATTGCCAGGCCATGCTACAAGCCAGCTGTGCTCAGCTAAATGGGTACATAAGATGAATAGGTAGAGAATCTAATTTAATTATGGCTGGAGTTTTGCCAAGAGAATAGGCCGAAGCAAGAGAGAAACAAAGGGATTGAGAGTATATCCAAGGGAGCAATTCTAATAATTAACTTTAGAACCGAAGCCAGGCAAAGGGACCGAAGACCATAAGGAGGTTTCGGACAGTGAAAAAGATGGTAGGAGCAAAGGACTGTAGATCCTGACCCAGGGGTTGAAGAACTGTTGGAGAAAATGACCAGAAAAAGGAGAGAGATGCTTGAAACTGAGATCATGAAGACCTTGTTGAGTGGTGATGATAATGTCTGGGGTGTGACCAGCAGTATGAATGGCTCAGTTGGGGAGGCGGACAAGATCGCTGGAGAAAAGGAGGTCAAGAAATTGATGGCACTGGAAAGTATCTTTGTCAGTGTCTTTCAGACGAGATCGGGCGCGTTCAGGGTGGTATGGCCGTAGACTGTCAGTGTCTTTCAAACAAAAGCATTATCACCTGGAAGGAGGAAGTTGAAAATATGTTAGGGCATTTTTAAAAATAATTTTTTTTAATTTTAGAATAATTTTAGACTTACATAAAAATTAGGAAGGTAGTACCAAGTTTTCATATACCCCCCACCCTATTTCTCTTATTATTAGCATCTTACATTAGTATGGTATGTTTGTCACAACTAATGAGCTAATATTGTCAATTATTAACTAAATCCACAGTGTATTGATGTATTGATATTTGCTTAGTTTTGACCTAGCATTTTATTTTCTACTCCAGGATCTCATCCAAAATGCTATATTACATTTAGTTGTTGTATCTCCTTAGGCTTCTCTTGGGTGGGACAGTTTCTCAGGCTTTTCTAATTTTTGCTAACTTTGTGTTTTTAGGAATACCAACATTGGATGTTTTGTAGGATATACCTAATGTTTTTCATCATGATTAGATTGAGATTATGAGTTTTAGAAAGACCCACTTTACAGAGGTAGCGTGCAATCTGCCTCCATTGTATCACGTGTACATGCTATCAACATGGCTGATAACAGTTGATGTTGACCTTGATCATCTGACTAAGTAGTGTTTGTCATGTTTCTTTACTACAACTTGATTCTTTTCTTTCCCTTTCCATGTTCCAGCCTTGGGAAGGAAGTCATTGCGTACAGCCCACAATTCGGGAATGAGGAGTTATACGGGAGTGCAGAGTAGCTACATAAATCATTTGGAAATCTTCTGCATAGTGGATATGTATTTTTCCTTCATTTGTTTATTTATTCAATTATTTATTTATATCAGCATGAGCTCGTGGATATTTATTTTATACTTGGTTTTGTAATCCAATACTAGTTTGCTTATTGTATTACTCAAATTGTCCCAGCCTTAGGAGCTCTTTCTTTTGACTTCTGTGCTCCTTTGACATACCCCCATCATTGTGGACGTTTTTTGTTTATTTTTAGTGCTTACTTTCGAGTCCTTCCATATGCTCCAGGTTCATTGCATATTTCCTGTTCCAGATTACAGTACCCATTTCTCCAAGGAGCTCTGGCTTCTTTTATTGGAGAATGGTATTAGAAATCAAGATTTGAGTGTTAGATTTGCTCATTATTGTGCAGTGTTGTTGCTTCTAGGGCGTCTCAGTTGACAAAGCAAGAAAATATATGTGCATATATACATACACACAGGTACATGTTCACAAATATACATATATATGCTCACACACATATATGTGTATATGTTTATTTATGTGTCTATATATGTATACATACATATATATGTATAAATACACTTATGTATATAACTATATACACACATACATGTGTACACATACACATATGTATATACTTATATATATCCATATGTGTACACATATAGATATATGTATACATATACTTATGTGTATATATATAGATATACCTGTATATATATAGATATACCCATATATATATAGATATATGTATACATATACTTACGTATATATATAGATATACCTGTATGTGTATATATCCATATGTATATATACACACATATACAAATAGACATATCTATACACACATGCAAACATATACCCACATCTGTAAATATTTCTATATGTAACAGTTTCTATCATATCTATATTATGCTAAGCATGAATTCATACTGATGTTTCTAACTCTAATTCAGTATCACATGGATTATTCTACCTCCTCCACTTGGTTATCTGTGACCTTCTCTGTTGGAGCATTTTCAAACCTGAAAGTATTACTGGCAATTAAAGGGTAGGATTCAGAGAAGTCAAATACTTTGCAACCCAAGAGATAGTTTCATAGTAGTGAAGAATTCCCTTCCCCTAAATAACATTATTGCCCCCATTGGGAACACTGATTTATGTGGACATCACATCCCCAAGAATTCCAATAGGAATAATACTGTATAGAGTGACAATGAGTGACAAAAACTTCAAGAAATGAAGGGAGTGTCCTGTAAGTGGGTGAATGACTGCTTCAAGGATATGAAGTGAGAGTATATGAGTGAGGGACCTTACTGATAAGCTTATTAGTTTGATTTTATTAGTGGCCCCAATTTTCCAGACCTCCCTGTATTCATGTCCTTTCAAATGTGGCCTTGCAGTGTTTCTTGTGAGGTATGGAATCTACTCCCCCACTTATTGAATCTTAGCTGGTCTTATGAATTGCTTTGGCCAATGAATGGAATGCAGTGAAAGAAATGATGTACCAGTTCCGAGCCTGAATCTCAAGAGTTTTTGGGTGTTTTGCCAGTCTTCCTATGCCTCTGCCATTACCAAGAGAACATGGCCCAGTTAATTTTCCAGAGGATGAAATACAAAAGTCTCAGAACAAAGTCATGCAGCCAAAACCATCCTAGATCAGCCAACAGCAGCTGACCCCCAGGTATAGGATGAGCCCAGTCAAAACTAGAGGAAACTATTCAGCTGAATGGGGCTGTATCTTGGATGGCTTCCAATGTTTCTGGTATGTATGCCCTGGTGAAAGCTTTCTTTTGACTGTGGGCTGGACCTAGTGATGTATTTTTAATAAACAGAATACAGCAATGTGATGAAATGTCACTTCCAAGATTAGGTTACAAAAGACCAATTTCTGTCTTGCTCATTCTTTTGCTTCTCTCCTGTAACCCTTGCTCTGGGGGAAGCAAACTGTTCTGTTTTGTGAGGAGCCCTATGGAGAAGTCCACATAGTAAGGAACTGATGTGTCCAGCAAGAATCTGAGGCCTGCCAACACTCACATGAGTAAGTTTGGATGTGGATCAACCCCCAGTCAAGCCTTGAAACAAATGCAATCCTGGCCAACACATTTATTGCATTCTGAACCAGACCCAGAGCCAGAGGACCCAGCTAAGCAGCACAAGATTCCTGACTCAGCAAAACTGTGAGAAGATAAATGCATATTACTTTAAGCTGCTACATTTTGGGATAATTTGTTAGTGCAAAAATAAATAACTAATAATACATCAGCCTAAACCTGCAATCTGACGATCTGATAACTAAGTAAATCTCTAGTTTTGGAGATAGCTTGTTAGGAAGCATTGTCATGGCAATAGACAACTGACATAATGTGAACTTCACACCTGGGTGTTTTTAGGGAGCAGGGAAAGGGGATGGACTAGAAAGAGCAGTAAGGAGACTGGCAGATATTGTTCTCACTTTTCTCACTTCCAGGCCCAAGGCTATAGAGAGGGTATCAAATTTGTTGATTTCTGTATATAGATTTGGCAATTTTATTGTTTAATAGCTTCATCTTGCATATAGAAATGGTCCTTTTTAGATCACAAAATCTTGTAAATCAATTGCTTAAGCTATTTTATGACAGACCAGAGAAGGATAAATTTTCTTTTCAGACCTGAGATGCAGTTCTATTGTATCAGAATGTCTATGTGCAGGGGCGCCTGGGTAGCTCAGTCGGTTAAGGGTACGACTTCAGCTCAGGTCATGATCTCACAGTTTGTGGATTTGAGCTCTGCATCCAGCTCTGTGCTGACAGCCAGCTCAGAGCCTGGACCCTGTTTAGAATTCTGTATCTCCCTCTCTCTCTGACCCTCCCCTGCTCACGCTCTCTCTCTCTCTCTCAGAAATAAATAAAACATTAAAAAAAAAGAATGTCTATGTGCAATATTCAAGGGTGTTTTTGGTTTTGGTTTTTTTTTTTTTTTGGTTTATTGTAAAAGATCAAAAGCATATTGAACAGTTTTGTAATAGATGTATCTGCATTTTTTAAATGTTTATTTATTTTTGAGAGAGAGCTAGAGCATGAGAGGGGGAGGGGCAGTGAGAGGGAGAGACAGAATTTGAATCAGGCTCCAGGCTCCAAGCTGTCAGCACAGAGCCTAACACAGGGCTCAAACTCACAAACTGGGAGATCCTGAACTGAGCTGAAGTCAGATACTTAACTGATTGAGTCACCCAGGAGCCCCTACATTTGAATATGCTTTTAAAAATATCACTGAGATAATTATAGGTAGATAGAAACAAATGGAAATAATCTATATGTACAGAACAGTTAAGGAAAGCCTGAAATAGATCAGGTAGCTAGACTAAATTAGAAGACAGGTAGGTATGTAGGTAGATAGGTAAATAGGTGATAGAGCGATAGATGACAGGTAAGTAGATAGATGATCAATGATAGATAAGACAGATAGAGATCCTCTCCATCCACAAATACACATACATTAAAACAGTAAAGTTATCCCAAGTGTAGAAGATGCTATCCTGATTCCCTTTACTTGGGTAGTGTGCCCATCCCCCAGCTGCAGAGCGTTTGCTGCTAAAGAGCTTTAGCCTGCGCACTTCTTTGGAAACTGCTCTCTGCAGTAAAGAAGTCGTCTCACTAAGAAGATGACACTTGGAGTGACCAGCAAGGATCCAAAATGTCCACCCCTTGCCTCAAGGTGGGGCCAACTCTGAGGTTTAAATCTTTGATCTGGGACTCTCTGTGTGATCAAGCCAAGGCTAATCTCCAAAGAAGACAGTATGTTTGCTTACCTCTTCCTTCTACCTCACCAGCGTCTCTGACTCCTCTTTTCCTGAGGAGATAAATAAATCACATGCATTGGAATTCCCATCTCAGGGTCTGCTTCCAGGGAAAATGACCATAAGTTTTATACAAATTTTCTTATATTTTTCACCAATTTAACTTGTAATTCTACTTGAATATTGGCATCCTCCAGTCAGTGTGTGTAGGTGTACATGTATCACCCATGGGTGGCTTTGCACAGGAAGAAAACACTTGACACCCTGGTCCTGAGGCATGATGGCTCGTTACACCGTCAGTCTGCACTGACTCTCAGTCCCAAATGCTATCTTCCATTTGGTCTTGCCATAGACTGAAAGAGCTCAGTCAGCAGGAAAACAGAGATTCCTCAATTCATCTTGCAATATGGCTCTGCTACACTTGGAAGTTTCTCTGGAGCATCATGAGAGAGAAATGCCTGGAGTCTGAGGTTGGTGCTCAGGATACCAAGAGACAATTCACATATTATTTATTGTGACATTTGCCTCTGCATCCTACATCTTTCTGAGACAGTACATTCTTAAGATCAGAAACATCAGCCTGAAAGGCACTGGCAGGGAGAGGTTTCTTAAAGGCACAATGTTCCTTTTATGTACATTTCCTTCCTTTCTGGTCCTTAGATAATTAACTGGGTGATAGAGGAGATAATGTGGACTCAGGGTTGATTGAAGCCTCTAGTACATTGTACTCACTTCTTGTATAAAGTAACATGAATTATAAATGCCAGCATCAGGGTACTTTCTAGAGGGTGTAAATCTTTTGATTATTTCCACCACAAGGGGCTTGAGGGACAAAAGGAGTTTGTTTCCATTCAGAAAGGAAGAGAGAAGGAAATCTTGAATATTTTTTAAATGTCATATTGTTGAGCTGCTGTGCGGCTCAGTGGGTTAAGTGTCTGACTCGTGGTTTCAGCTCAGGTCATGATCTCACAGTTCATGGGGTCTTGTTCCACATCAGGCTCTGCACTGACTGTGTGGAGCCTGGTTGGGATTCTTTCTCTTTCTCTCTCTCTGTCCCTCCCCTGCTTGCACACACTTTCTCTCTTCCTCAAAATAAATAAAGAAACTTAAAATATTTTTAATAAATAAAATGTCGTATTATGAGGGTGTATAGTCACACACACATGCCAATAGGGTTAGCCAGCTGGCATTTTATAAATTTAAGAATCCAGGGCCATCTCCAATGGTAAACAGTGTAGATATGATAATGGGAACAAAGTTCCTATTAAAAAAGACAAAAAATAGTCTGAATCTGAGAAAGTTTAGAGTAAGGTTGAAGCTGACAAAATTCACAAAGGGAATTGAAAACACATTGCTGACTGACTAGATATCAAGCATTAGGTCTCCTCTTCTAAGTAAGCTCACATAATTCTAATTACAACCCATGAAATAGGTATCCACTCAATCCCTATTTTACAGATGAGGGACAGAGTCTTAGAGAGATTCATATAATATTTCCGAGGTCATAAAATTTGTGAGTGGCAAAGTGTAACTCTTAATATCCTTACTGTTACTAAGTGATGCTAGATGTGATTGAACAAGTCAAGTGGCAAAGGGCTGGGTGAGACTGAGGAAGGTTTGCTATGTGGAATGTGCCAAGAAAGGATAGCATTTGTACTGGACCCTGCAGCTAAATGAAGACCATGAGAGCTTATAGCAGTTAAAAGCAGTCTAGTGCTGGGGCACCTGGGTGGCTCAGTCGGTTAAGCTGAGGTCATGATCTCGCGGTTCGTGGGTTTGAGCCCCGTGCCGGGCTCTGTGCTGACTGCCAGCTCAGAGCCTGGAGCCTGTTTCAGATTCTGTGTCTCCAATCTCTCTGACCCTCCCCTGTTCATGCTGTCTGTCTCTCTCTCTCAGGAAAAAAAAAAAGCAGTCTAGTGCTGTGAAGAACAATAAACCTGTGTCCACTTTGATGTGTGATCTTACACAAATTAATGGACTCCAAGACTTGGTATTTTCATCCCTTGAGTAGGATAAATAAAACCTTACTTATTAGGGTCATGATAAGGATTAAAAATGATGTATGTGCAGGGTCTGATACATAGTATATATAGTAAATGATAACCAATCAACTAATTTGTCTGATTATTTGCTTACTCCATGAACAACATAGCCCTGGGTAGATTAAAAACTAGGCAATGTAAATGACTAACCACTCAAGACAGTTCAACTGCAATCCCATTGAGGGGATGCATATTACAAGGGCAGTGGGGGAGCTTGTGAAAGGAAACCTTGGGTTACATTCTAGATCTCCTCAGAGAATAAGAAAATGCCATTTCCAATGTTACATTTCCCTCTATTCCCATATACACTCTATTTCAGTCATTATGAACAATGGTGAGTTCTTTGCAATCCTACTGCTTCTCTGACTCTATGGCCTGTTTCCCTACTGTTTCTGGGTTTGTCTGGATATCAAATCCTTCCAGCTTAGCCTAGATATTATTTCTCTGAGAATCCTTCCTTGATTCACTAGATGCCTTTCCTATCTTATGCAATAGCACTTTCTATCTCCCTTATCAGAGCACTTATATCCCTGTATTGTAACTGCTCACTTACTCACTTGACTGGGATATAACTGGGTTCCATATGGCCCAGTTTATGAACAGTACTACTTAAAGAAAACAGTTGAGAGCCACTCAAAATGTTACTCTCTTTCAAAAATACCAGGGGTACCAGTGGGTACATTTAAAGTAAAACATTTTTAAAATATTTTATTTAGCTAGATCTCGTATTTTCAGTATCTTTTTCATGTCTGAGAGATGCTGAAAAAAAAAACCAAAACAAAACTAGGAACAACAAAAGCTATTTCTTTGCTTCATTCCTCTCTTCTTTCCCCAAAACGCTCCCAAAAACTCTTACCCAAACCTAGCCTGGCTGACTTTTCTTCCCTCTCTCTTCATTTACAACACAGATCCTTATTATGATGATCAAACTAATATGTCTACATTATTTGGACTTCTTTTCCTTTCTGCTTTACTAAGAGATGTGAAGATGACTGGTAAGCAAGAATCTTCAGTTGGAGAGATGGAATAGAGAGGAGGGTAGACACATTTACACTTTTGGTTCCTTTTTTTAATGTACTTAAATATCCCCCCCCAAGCCCACCAAAGATAAGGTCTTATTAAATACTAGATTCTAAGCATTTAGCATGGTGCCTAGTAAAGAGTGGACATTTAGATACGTGAACAAATGAATAGATAACCCAAATGGGGGAAACAGACTTCCTATAAATATTATGAAATAGGCAAATTAGTCTGATTTTAAAGCCTGTGAATAGCAGCCTCTGTGCTTTCCTCTGAGCTAAGGGTACTCCTGAGATGACCCTTTTATCATGTTTAACAAATAGTTAAATCATGTGGTATGGTTAAGGTTGACATAGAGTAGTTCAAATATAAATTCATTCTTAAGAAAGTTATCAAGTCTGAGGTAAATAACCCTGAACATCCCTCAGCTCCATTTTACTTAGTAGCAAGGTACTTACTATAAAGGAGATAAAATGGCTCCAGGGCTAAGATTTTAGTGTTATCTGTTAAAAAGTTTATTTTTAATCATAATATTTCTACCTGTTGTAAGTACTTTGGGATCTTACTTTCATTTTATCGCAATCCAGAGGCTAATCAACATTACCTGCTGCTAAGCATTCACTTTTACTTGGCCTCATTCAGTAGGGAAATACATATCTGCAAGGCTGGGCAAAACCCATGGAAACATATAGATAAAATATTGCTTCAAAATAAAGATAAAGTGGGGCACCTGGGTGGCTCAGTTGGAAGCATACATGACTCTTCATCTCAGAGTCTTGATTTTGAGCCCCAGTTGGGTGTAGAGATGACATCCATCCATCCATCTACCCATTGAGAAACAAACTTGAAAAAAAAATAAAGTAAGCCCAGCAGAATCATTAAAATTAATTTTTATAATTACTCTATTATAAAATTATTCAATTTTAAAAATATAATTATTTAATTATAACAATTATTCAATTCAAATTATTCAATTATTTTATATATGCTCTCATAATAGTAACTACTATATGACCAGGCAATATACACCATGCTTTATGAATACATGTGGGTTCTACAAGGTTACAGTGTGAAAGGAAAGCTGATACTGCTCATTCCTGAGAGCTCTGCCAACCAGAGCAGCTACATGGTGGGCATGGATATGGGTTCCAATCTGGAAACAAGTGATGGAAACTACCCCAAAGGGGCAGCTAATAAAAATTCTAGTCAGTGAAAAGCCTGGATCGCCTGTGTATTGAGAGATGAAATGACTGGTCTTTTATTATTCTCTTCACTGAGAAGACAGAATTACTTTTCCATCAGGAGTTGGAGGCCCGTGGATCTGATGAGGAGGAGGGGGTGACAAATGCAGAAATAAAAGAAGACCATCCAAAGATAATGAATACAGCTTGTTTATACAGAGCCTGCTGTTGCAAGGGGGTCAGCCCTCATCCTTTTGGCAGAGACTTAAAGCAGGCGGGGGTGGGGGTGGTGTGGGAGTGGGTACAACAAAAGGAAGGCTTCTTGCATGCCTGACTGGAGGCTATTGGTATGGGGAAGCTGGTGTTAGCTTAAGTAGCAGAAGGGATCTTTTGTAATTGGTTTAGGGAGCATATTTGGCTTGTTCTTTTAAATTCTGAGTTGAAAGCAGGGACCAAAAACAAGGAAGCTGGCAGTCATAGCCTAAGACTGTTTGAGGCTGTCCATTGCAGACCAGGATTGTTTCAGGCTGGTTTGACTTCCATGACGAGTTGCTGCAGAGATTGTAGGTCATATATAGTCTGGCTATTGTCCATTTATATATTCATTCTCTCTGGGGCTTTAAGCCAGCTGTCCCTCAGATGACTGGTTGTGTTTCAGGAGAACTGGTATGCCTACGTCATCACTGACCTGTAGACACACTGGAGTCTTGAATTTTTCCAACCATTGATCTGCCAATATATCAATCATGATATTTGGAAATGCACAAAAGTGGGAATTTTGAGTCCTAGAATTATCCGAGCTCTTGCATTAATTTAACCTATATCTCTTGGCAAGTCAAATTTCCAGAACTTTGCTTTTTGCAAGTTGAGGACTCCATATGTTCCACTCCCAAAGATGTCATTCTCTGACTCTAATCCTGGAAAGTGTGTTCATCACTTTACCAGCCCCTTTACCCTGGACATATGCAGAAAAGTAGAATGCCTGTCTTCAGGGAAATAGTCCCATGAGCCTCTGGATGAAGGGGAAAGCAATTGTTTTCTCAACCATGTGTTGGGAAATGTAGTGGATAATAAATAGTTATTTTCCTTGGCCTGATTAGGAATGTCTCCCTATGTCATAAGGATTTTCTACTTCATAAAGAGGGGACTTTCCCATTTAACATGCTCACATAAAATTATGGGTATTGGAACAAAACTCAATGAATATTTATTGAGTCGTGTGCTATCACAAGATTTTAATTGGAATTTTAACTTGAAAGCTAGCTTAGCTGGATCTAGGGTCAGGAATATAGAAGAACAGTTAAGTATCAGTAGAGTGCAGACATAAATAGTAGCACCGTTTTCCTTTACTGAGTAAGGTATCCCTGACTATCCTAATGTTTCCCATTTCCAGGCTTCGGATAGTAGGTAGTGAGATTAACAGGGGTTCATATAATGTGGGACAACTGAATTTGAAATACCATGATTGATAAGCATGTATTCTCAGAGATCAGACCTTATTCAAATCTGAGGATAAACATTTAGTTCAATCCATGTCACTATTAGGTGCTTTATAAATATTTAATAAGGGAGCTCAAAATTCTCAATCCACAGGGGGATCCTGATTTAAGAATATTGATTCCATTTCCCTTAGGTTGAGTCATGTAAAATTGACCTATTGTTCAACTTAACATATGCATCATATTTATTTGTATAAATCCAACAGCCATAGAGGTTCTTCTTGTTTGTTTTTGAATCCTGAAGGCCAGTACTTAATAGTTTCTCATTAGCCTGACAGGAGTGGACTTTGTGTTAGCAAACGTGACCATGTTTAAGGAAATTTTCCTATAGGATACTGTTTGGAATTTTTTACTTTTGAACAAAGTGGAATACACATTCCTTTAAGTATGTTTCGGTTTAATATACACTTTTTCGAATAACTAAGGTGTGGATGATCTACTACTGGTAAACAAGACATGAATATAAGTATGTTTCAAATTCCTTGTTTTTGACATGGGGTCTCCCTAAGCAAGAGAAAGCACTTTTACCATTATAATTAGATATGTAGTTTTTATTGTTGGCATTTAATAATAGTTAAATACTAACAGATACTACATGGGGTTTCCTTAGCTCAATGACAAACTCTTATGCCTGATGTGAAAACACTGGAGGAGGCAGAGCAGTAGATAGTAAGCCAAGAGGCTGGGGAATGAGAGAGGGGTGAATTGGGGCTGCTGTGATTACTATATCATTGCCATCTGTCGGAGGCCGGCTCCGACAGGTCCAGGGGTCCCTGAAGGATGGATGGTGTCGGCAAGAGAAAGAGTGAGAGAGCCCCGAGATTCTTTCTGATCACCAGGCAGGCATCTCTGTCCTGTAGGTTTTGGTGTCTTTATTTAAAGGTTCAGCAACAACATGAAGTCAGAGAAAGGAGTTTCTTACAGTGGGAGGCCATTTATTATATCAATTGCAGAATTATTCCAACCAAGGAAATAACAGAATGTTCTTAGTGAAAAACAGGATAACATACAAGTTAAATTGTATATAGATAAGCTAGGAGTTATTCTGTCTGGCTCTCAAGAAGATAAATGTTTCTGAATTGGTTTATCTGTGGAAACTAACATGGGGGCCCTAAATGTGTCAGTCTTTGCACCTGGGTTTATGTTTTAGCTACTCTTATCTATCCTCATCCCAGTTGCCAGTGTAAGGGAGGGTGTTTGTGGAATGCAGGCCTTGAGGAAGGGACTGCCATGCTTCACCAATTAGCAAAGATAATATGTAGTAACTGTGTTTTGCCCTTAACCCCAAAATAGACTCTTTGTCTCGGGGCCAAGCTCAGTTGTAACTCTTGTGTTCTTAACCCCCTTTATTATCTAAGCCTTGGGTCTGCAAGGCCCATAGGAAGAGCCTTTTGACAATCGCCCATAAAGCTTTCATCTAAAGTCTCTTTTGTAAAGGCAGGAATATTTTTTCCTTATGAGGTATCTGTGTTCAGAATATGGGTCTGATATGGAACATTGTGAGGCCTGGTCAATACCAGCAGCCTCATTTCCAACATGAGCCAGTTGTAGCAGAAGGAGGTACCAGTTTTCATTTCTCATGGCAGGAGATGCAAACACAGCCATTTCCTTGTTGTGACTGCCATCCAGAGAGGCCGGTGCGGCTCCCGGCAGACATCCTATTAGAAGATGCCTTGCAATCAAAACCTGCTTCTCCAACATCCTCCAAATAGAAAGCCCTGAAGACCCAAGTCATCATCCAGCAGGTATTGTCACTGTCACCTCTAACACAGGTCCTATTTATTCTTGAGTAGATGTCCAGGCCACTGGAATATGCCATCTTAGGACCATGGGTGGGAGAGCAGGGGTGTGATAGAATGAAAACAATTTGGACTCCACCCTTAATTTTATTTCTTTATCCACTGCACTTGATAAAGAGGCTCTTTTCCTTTGTTAAGACTTTGTTGGGGCACTTGGATGGCTCAGTCTGACAAGCATTGAACTCTTGATTTCAGCTCAGATCATGATCTTGTGGTTCGTGTGATCAAGCCCTGCGTGGGGCTCTGTGTTGACAGCCCAGATCCTGCTTGGAATTCTCTTTCCTACTGTCTCTACTCCTCCCACTTCAAAAATAAATAATAAACATTTTTTTTAAAAAAGGAGCTTGCTAAACTGAGATATTAAAAAAATGTCCAGTTTAATCTAACCTTAAGATAGTTTGAGAAGGGGTCACCTGGATGGCTTAGTTGGTTAAGCGTCCAACTTTGGCTCAGGTCATTATCTCATGGTTCATGGATTCGAGTCCAGCATTGGGTTCTGTGCTGACAGCTCATAGCCTGGAGCCTGTTTCAAATTCTGGGTTTCCCTCTCTCTCTGCCCCTACCCTACTTGTGCTCTGTCTCTCTGTCTCAAAAATAAATAACCAAAAAAAAAAAAAATTACCAAAAAAATATAGCTTGAGAAAAAATAAAATACATTCTCTATGCTATTTCCCTGTTATTAAATTCACTAGCCCATCCTTTTTAAAAACTTAAAGAGCATAAGAATCATATGGGAATCTTATTGAAATACAGGTTGTGATTCAGGAGGCCCAGTGGGTTTGAGATTCTTCACTTCTATCAAGCTCTCAGATGATGATAATGCTACTGGTGCAGGGCTTACACTTTGAGAAACAAGGGTACAGCCACCTTGCATGTTCCAGGTCATAGGCTTACATGACTTGGGGCTTTGATGCAGCTTGAATTCCCTTCCAGTTTATAGTGCACTGTGTGTTCTATACACACAGGGATCCAGAAACAAGCAACCCTGAGCTTTACCTCTTCTGTAACTGACCCTTCAGTCCACTTGGGTGACCTCAGAACTTCCAACTACTCACTGCCCCCTCTCTGGTATCCACATTAGCTAGCAGTTCAGTGATTAATATCTCCTCTTCCATTTCCCCTCCTTTACTCCAATGAAGAAAGGGAGGGCAAGAATATAGCCAAATCAAACAAATCAATCCTTGTGCCCCAAATAATGTATTATTTCTGTGGGGTCTTACACCCTCAACCATTAAAATGTACATGTATCATTAAGAAGACTTTCAAGAGAGAAACCGTATCATACAGGAATGAATGTTACCTTTCTATAATTAGCATTAGCACTCTGTCTAGTATAAAGTTTGTAGTTATAAATAGTTTCTCAATGAACCCATGGAAATTTTAGGCATTAGGAAAAAATGGCAACAGTAAGGTGTTAAGTTGGACTTATAACTCATTGCCCCATCAATCCCAACAGGCAAAGCAATAGTAATCCAGCAATAGTTTATACAATTATCTCTGATCCAGGCACTACTTCTCTAAAAATGAGGAGATAATATTCAATTGTGGTTTCCATCACAAAGATCTTACCTTTGGTGAGGAGCACACAAACCAGCTACCATTTTGAATTTCTTTCTGGTGGCCCCAGTAGCTGTCTTCTGTTTTTATTGATTTTTTTTTCTCATAAAGTAAAATAAATTGCTGTAGTTTTGCAGCAAAGAAACAATTTCTCTCTCCTCTCCAGAAACCTGTAGTAAATAAGACCATTGCTTTTTACACAATTTGTCCTACGTTCATCTTTCAGAGCAGAACAACACAGAATGATACTAAGAATACTAACCAGAATCTGAATTTATTTTTTAATAACTTGGAGAGAGCATGAGCAGTTAGATATTTACTGGAGAAATTTTAGCATATCTGATTTTTAACTGATTTCTAGACAAGATGGCAGGTTTTTAAAACCCACACAGAAATAGGTATAGGAAACATTTGTGTAGCACTTTAAAATACATGAAAAATTGCACTTTTACAATTTTCCAAGCTCATTTCTCCTTGAGAATAATCTGATGATGAGTACATTTTTTTAATTCTCTTTTTCATACATGAGGAAATGAGGACTCAGAGAGATTTAGAAACACAAGGTCACAAACATCGAGAAGAAAGGAACTTCATTCTCCAAATGCCATGCACTTTTGCGATGCACCTTATTTATATCCTGTGCAGTGGTTTGGTCTTCTGAGCTGTAAAAGAAACCTGTTTAAATGTGGCTAAATAAAAAGGGATCAAAATTGCCTGAGTGATGCGGTTTAAGCCATCTGAAGACACTGTGCTCCAATCACTCTCTTTCATGTTTTGCCTGAACCCTGCCTGGCACCTGAATAAAAAATGATTAGAGCAGATTGTCACTAAAGAGAATGCTGCTTTCCATCCAGGCAGCAGGGCATGATAAAAGAGATCTTAAGGATTCTGGCAAATTAGAGCTGCAAGTCTGCATTTTTTTAATTTTGTGAGCTGATATAAATCACAGGGACCTGTCAGGGAACATTCAGATGTACTGGGCAATCCAACTTCAGAGATAAGCGAAAAGTAAAAGCAGCTCACTGCACATCACAATTAAAGAGCTAGTTGTCTTCAGCAATTTCAGCTCCTGTGGGATTTTCAACGATTTTTTTTCTTTTCTTTTTTTTCTTTTTTTTACTTTTTTAAGTTGGAATAAAAGAGAGAGAATCCCAAACAATCATCCCTGAAGTTCTGTAATGGAACAATTTCTTGCAGTAGTGTGCAGGTCACTCAGCTCGTAAGGAAATCATCTGGGTCCCAGACTTTGTTCTTCCTCTGTGGATATCTGGTAAGTCACGCAATCGCTCTGGGAACTCGATTTTCTTACCTGGAAGGACTTAACTGAACTCTGAATCCTAACACTAACATTCTGGATTTCTGTGAAATTTCTCATTTTTCAACAGCCATCCACACGTGCATGGCTTTCAACTTGAAATGGCCATTTTTATCCTGTGTTCCTTAGATGGGGAGTCCCTTTAAATGACTGGCAGATGTCCTTGTTACAGATCAGACCTGGTTAGTGAAGCTCATCCACATAAAGAAAGAAAATGAAAACTGTGGTTAACAGAGCAATTATATTTCTTTTTTCTTGCTTCTTCCACCTTCTCCGTGCTGGTTCAAGATTGACATCCCTGTAGTATTCGTAGGTGGCTTTTTCTTTTTCTTTTTTAAAATGTTTTCAATGTTTTTATTTATTGTTGAGAGGGAGAGAGACAGAGCACAAGTGGGGGAGGAGCAGAGAGTGAGGGAGACACAGAATCCAAAGCAGGCTCCAGGCTCCAAGCTGTCAGCACAGAGCTCGATGTGGGGTTGGAACTCATGAACTGCGAGATCATGACCTGAGCTGAAGTCTGACCCTTAACTGGCTGAGCCATCCAGGTGCCCCATGGAGGTGGCTTTTCTTGAAATCCCTTGCTCTTGTGTATGATGAAAGTGGACTTCTCACTTGAATGTATGAACTATAATCATTTAGGAGCAGAATGATGCCTCACCTCAGTGTCCCCAGATTGAAAGCCACTGCATTTCACAGTGGATGTTCCAGCCCTAACAACCAGATGCAGAATTCATGGAATGCAAAGCCTTTCCTGTTTCCCTCGGGTTATGACTATCCCTTTGATGGCCTTTACATGTATTACTGAACATCTAATACCGAACAAGTCATTCACGTACACAAAACCTCTTATCCTCATCACAGTAGGCTGTAAGGTCCTCAGGCCAGAGATAAGACTTTCCCCTCAAATATTATAATTCAAAAACACAGTGAAAGGTAGGGAATGACACAACCATGTACCCTCTAGCCTCATCTAAAATAGGTTTTTCCACATTAACTGCAGATTTTCCTCTATATTTGTAAAGAAAGTGTTACCCAAATAATTGAAGCCCCATACCCACTTCCTTCTGTTCCTTTGGAAGCTGTCCCAAGGAAGAAGTTGGTATGTCTTCCTCAGCTATGTTTTGCGTTTTACTACATATATATGAATATTCATACACAACATTACATTTGTTTTTAAGATTTACATAACTGCTCTCACATTGTAATTTTATTTGTGCACCTAAAGTTGTGTTTTTAAGATTGATCTGCACAGCTCTGTGTTGATCTAGCTTATTCATTTCAACTGCTGTACAGTATCATCGTGGAAATTCATTCAACTCATTATGTTTCTGTTTAGATTATCAGATTTCAGTTTATTTATTGAGATTAGATTATCATCAACTTTTCTCTTTAAAAACTAATGTTCTCTATTCCTAACACTAGGGTTTCTTAATGGTATGTATTTAAAATTAGAGCACTAAGTATCCTGTTTTATCCTTATTGTTAGTAATCTGCCTTTATGTCCAGTATATAGAAATTCAGATCATGACAACTGTGATAATTGAATAATTTTCCTCCTGTAAAAGTAAAATCAAATCCAATAATGGCCTTCCAGTTGCTATTTTCAAGCCATCAGAGTTTCATTTTTGACTACTGAAGACATAATCCTGTTTTTATTTTTAGATGCATAATTTAGGGGAAATAACTATGTGAAAAAGCATTAAAATATTGAAAGAAATGGAATATACATCACTCACCTTTACTCAACATTTCCTATCCCAAAGGAGGAGAAAAATATCTCACTATTAAAAGTCTTCATTTTAACACGTCAAAATCCCAAAACCTTTACCTCCCAACATACTGTGCATTCACATAGTTCCTGTCAGTGCTGCACAAAATCTAATTCATTTCTTATTATTTCCCATTTCTCCTTTTATTAAACACAGATTTTATGATTAATGCCCTGGAAAATGCCAGAAGATATTTTTAAGAGATAGAGAAAAGTGCTATTATTTCTTCAATGAAATAATATTATAGGGTAACCACTCTGAAAGTGGCAGGATTTCAGCACTCAGGGCAAGATGACAGTAACCTAGCATTACATTGCTCTGGCTGAGGATGATTTATCTGTTTGTTCTGGCATAGTACACACAACGTGAATGAGGCCTGGACCTGCACAAAGGAAGGAATATCTCAATGAAAAAACAAAGCATCATTTTAAAATGTGAGGTGACATCCTAAATCAAGAAGAGCAATCCTAAAATACAGTCATTCAACACATGCTAAAAATAGTTATGATTCTGTTCTCCCAGCAGATTCCATAAATCAGATGACCATCATCGCATTCTTTGTGCAGGAACTTGGATAATAGCCATGGTGATCAGCTCCTCTGGGAAGTCCTCAAAAGCCTATATGTGCTTTTCTTGTCCAGATTGCCTGTATATTCCTTATTACAAGCAGCACTTACCTCATAGAGGATAACTCCATATGAGATGAAAGAGAAAAACAGGTGTGATTTGTTGAGTTTTTAAAAATTTTTTAATGTTTATTTAATTTTGAGGAGAGACAGAGAGACAGAGCATGAATAGGGGAGGGGCAGAGAGAGAGAAACTAAAGTAGTGTCCTGGCTCTAAGCTGCAGCACACAGACTGACATGGGGCTTGAACTCATGAACCACAACAAGATCATGACCTGAGCTGAAGCTGGATGCTTAACTGACTGAGCACCTCTGTTTTTCGTTGTTTTTTTTTTTTAACACCCACACTGTTATGTTAAAGATCCAGGTTGTATAGTCAAAATCAATTCCTACTTCCACTTGTGGTATCTTACATTCACTGTACCATGTTACTCATTCCAAAATTTCAGGGTATACCTTACTTTTTACATTTTCCCTTCTACCCAAAGAATAACACGTTCAATTGATTTAACTCAATCTTTGAGAAATTAATGAAGACCAAATGTAGATAGAATGTACATAGGATGAAGAAAATGAAGAAGTGCAGTTACTGAATAATTTCTATATATGTTATCCAATTTGATCTGCCATTTACTCTGAGCTAGAGGCTTACCTACTTTGCGAATTGCCTTAGGTGAGAATCCACCTATCATCACAAGATATAGCCCTGCAACTTGAACCTTAAACAGTCCAGTGATCCTTCTCTCTGCTCATCTCAACTTTATAAACTGAGAAATCAAGGGGCACCTGGGTAGCTCAGTTAAGCATCCAACTTCAGCTCAGGTCATGATCTCACAGTTTGTGGATTTGAGCCCCATGTTGGGCTCTGTGCTGACAGCTCAGAGCCTAGATCCTGGTTCAGATTCTGTGTCTCCCTCGGTTTCTGCCCCTCCCCCACTTGCACTCTCTCTCTCTCTCTCTCTCTCTCACACACACACAAAAATAATAAATAAATAAACATTAAAAAAATTAAACTGAGCAATCAGTAAATACTTGCCCATAGTAGAACAAACTATAGGTAAGGGGTAAAAAATATATTAGAGTACAAGAATATATTAGAGTATTTCTCTGCCCTTGGTATCTTCAAAATGGTAGGAAGGGGTAAAGAAATAAACCCATATCTGTGAAGATTTATGTATACAAGAAAAAATACTAGCTCAAGAAAAAGCTCCATATGGTAAGTAGTATTTATTGCCAGGGAATAATATAAACAATGCCAAAAGAAAGTTTTGTATAACTCTTTCCAATATTGTACCAAAAGGACAAAGAAACAGCATCATTTCAAAAATTATGTGTTGAGAAAGGAGCAATGTAGATACCTACCTTTCCATATCTTTTTTTAATTATAGCCCATGACATCATCTCTAATAAGAGGAGGGATCTCATATGGACCCTATAATTTCTGTGTATTTCAGTCATTTCAAGTATAAAATCTGAATGGTCATACTTGGCTTTCCTGAAACAAATGGTTCCTCTAAATCCTTACTAATGAATTTGATCAATGTAGACACTTCAGATGTTCTCAGGTTTAGGCTGTTTTACACTAAATTCTGTTCAAAGAGAGGATGGTGATAGCAATTGTTCAGGAGGTCTGAGGACACAGCATTAAATTTTACATTGGAGGCATCATCTCCAAATGGGCAGGAGCAATGTGACCCAGGAAGTTTGCTTCCCTTTGACTAAACAATTCCAGGACACCTAGATATTCTGAGACTCAGTAAATTATCTGTGATTCACAAGTTACAATTGGCCTGGATTATAGCCCCATTTTGGTAGAAGTTAAGAACTCAGTGCTTTAGAAGAGTAGAAAATACACTATTTTAACACTATAGAATGGAAGCTTCTCTTCTACCACCCACCTTCTCTCCTTTTTATAGGAAAAAAAGAACATTTCTCTTTAGTTTCTTTACACCCTTTTATTCAACACTCTTCCTATGCATAAATTCACATCCCTCTGTTTCCTATAGAACTATGTGCAACTACCCTGAATGCCTCATCAAGGAGGATAGTACTGAAATAAAGAATATGTCTTACAAATAGTATGTTCAGTAGGAAGTTTGAGTCAGGTATATGAACAAAAACATCTTTTATTCCCAGAAATAAAAAATAGAAATAGCCTTCTCAATATCTTCCTTAAGATAAATCTTTAGGGGAAAAATGCTTTTCAATGAGACATTACATTTTAACTATTATATGCAATAAGATGAGAGTCAAAAGACACAGTCCAGAAAATTAAAGGGATACAAGTCTCCTTCTCTTTGTTTCTTAAAAAGAAGCAAAAAAAAAAAAAAAAAAGGAGTGATTCAGAAAGAACTCCCTCCATTTGCTTTCCAAAATGCCACCATGGAGGATAGTCAATGGACTGGAATATTATTTCTGTTACATTGTGTTTCTCATCCAGTTACAAAAAGCATAATCTAGGCAAATCATAAATGTTTTGAATTCACTACCACAAAGAAAAAAAAATGGAAAGAGAAAGAAAATCCACACCCACAACCCATACAGCATAATACTCCATTGTTTCTCTTCTAACTTCACTCATTTTGATTGGATTCCCCAGAGTTTAAAAACCACATTTCAGTCTGAACAAGAGCTGCTGAAATCTGAGATGGACACTGAAGAAGTCAAAAGATGCTAAAGCACCCTAACTCAATATAAGTTTACTCAAGCTCCATTTAATCATCGTGTAGAATACAGATAAATGACCTGGGTTTTGCTTGTTTGTTTTCAAAATTATTTGAATTTCCTGACAGGATCCCATTTCAAAGAGCCTCTCATCAGGATAATTTGGGACAAGAATAAAGGGTGTATTTCATTCAAGCATCCTTTATTCACAAGAGTCTAGGAAATAGGCCAAGCAAATTAATATATCTTAGATAAAAATGTCTAGGACTTAATTTAAATACAGCCTAAATGATTAATTAATTAAATCATTAAATAGAGCTCATTTGATCTATTTTGCATGATAACATGCGTTGGAAATAGTCATTAGAAAATCATGTAAATGATGTTCAACCCAAGGGTGAGGTGGAATGGGGGTAATTAATGACTAGAAAAAAATAAACTAGTATTTATTGAGTGCTTATTATAAGCCAAGTACTTCTGTTTGCCTTTACATGTATCATTATGTTTATTCCAAATAACCATACTACAACGTAAATATTATTATTATCAGTGCTTTATATAAGGAAAATGGAGGCAAGGAGAAGTTAAAGAACTTGTTAAAGCCATCATATTTGGTAATCGATGTAATGGATTCACATGGGAACAATCGGGTTCCAGAGCCCATGCTCTTAATCACCACACTGAGCAAAAGGAGGCAAAATTAAATCAAGTGCACAAGTAAGTAGGTTAATACTTACAGGTTTAATAGTTAACATTGCCCGTTAAAGAACTTTCCTGAAGGTCTCTCCCAAGCAGTAATTGGCAATTTTGCTAGGATGAAGATATGAATGATGGTCAGTATCAGGCTGGCAGATAGGAAGGACTTACTTAGCAAGTTAGTAAGCCTAACCAAATACCCTCCTCTGTGGCTCTGAATGGGATTTCCATTCTCATCCATTGTCATTCATGCTACAAGTGAATAAGTACTTATAAAAGGCTATAAAAGGGATGATTTCTTTTTGAAAAAATAAAATAAAATAAAATGCATGCTATTGTAGATAAAATTAAAAAGAAGGTTATATCTAGGTCCAAGACTAAAAATGTTTGCTTGGTATTTGTTAACTTATCAAGAGAGAAACAAAGATGCAAACTTCAGTTTGAGATGTCATTGAAGATTCTTGATTTTAAAAGTTTTATTTATTTCAGTAATCTCTACATCCAACATGGGGCTCGAATTCATGATCCCAAGATCAAGAGTTGCACACTCATCCAACTGATGCAGCCAGAATCCCCAAGATGTCATTTAAGATTCTTGATCATACTGTGCAAGTAGAATCTTCAGCAATTAGAATCTGAATGTATAATATGCTTCTTGTAAAATGATGACAAAGAGAGTCAGGTACCCCAACCCAAAAATGAAACAAAAACTTTGCTCCAGAAAGATTCTCAAAGAGCAATAGCTAGAAAGGCTGAGCAGATGAAAAAGAAGTGTTGACAAGGATCATTTCAAGGTCATATTAGACCTTGATTTTATGAGACTGACACACTGCCCACTGCGCTATGAAGGCACTTTAGACCTTGATTTTAATAAAGTTCAGAGACAGCTATATTAATTAAAAACACATTTCTCTCCCTTCTCTTTTTTTTGTTACTATTATTATCAAAAATGTAACTTTTTCTTTCTATTTTGACCTGGTAATTGTGTCTGGTTGAGCTGGTGCATTGTTCATGAACTTCCTGCCTTTCCTGAGGTGAGAGAGGTAAAAACTTGATTCTGTGTGAATTTGGTGGCTACATTTGTGCCAACCTTGGAATTGTGCTTTGCATGTAGTTGTTTGCAAGAAAACTGGGGATAGAATTATGAATAATGGAGAAAAAAGTAAGTAAGAATAATTGTTCACTCATGTAGATGACTTGGAGATCATGAAACTTCACTGAACGATTACTGGCTAATACATAGACTGACTGACTTAATAATATATGTAAGGACAGGCAAGGGGACAGCTGGCCAGAAGGCGTGTCAGTAAAGAAGGGTCCTGTGACACTCGTCTCCCTTTCTACCCTCACCTTTTCTTTCCTACTTCTGTGACTCTCCCCAATGTGCCTTTGCTCTGCCTTACTCTCCCTTCTCTTTTTTGTCTGTCCAAACTCTCTAATCTTCCAGGTTCACTTCCCATCCCAGAGGGTGTGTGAAATCTGGTTACTGCTGCCCACACAGCCATGCCCTTTACCTTTCTTCCTCCTTAGTTATATTCGTTAAATCATCATCACCTTGGTATGTGTTTTATTGTTCTCTAATCATTTCACATGTTTCTCTAACTAGACTGTATATTCATGATCTCAAATACTTAACAGAGATTTGTAGGGTTGTAAAGCAGGAACAAAGAGGAAGGAAGGAAATGAGGGAAAGAAGGAAGGAGGGAGGAAGGAAGGAGGGAGGAAGGAAGGAAGGAAGGAAGGCAGGCAGGCAGGAAGGAAAGAAGGAAGGAAGGAAGGAAGGAAGGAAGGAAGAAAGGAAGGAAGGAAGGGAGAGAAGAAGGAAGGGAGGGATGATGGAGGCAGGGAGGGAGGGAGGGGGGGAGGATGGCCACAGAGACAGAAGGAGAGAAGGAAGGGAGAGAGAAAGGAAGGAAAGGAGGGAGAAAGGAAGGAAGGAAAGAAGGAAGGAAGGAAGGGAGGGAGGAATAGAGCAAATAAGGAAAGGAGGGAGGGGAAGAGGGGAGGAAGGTGGCCAAAATAAGGGAGAGAAAGGAAGGAAGGGGAGAAGAAGGGAGGAAGGAGGCAGTGAGATTATAACAACTTTGATGACAAAATGCTTTAGAGCTCACATAAGCATAAAGCTAGTGTTGAGTATATAAAGGTACTCAGCAATTTCTCGTGACCAATTTTCTGTTTCTGGATCCTCCTTTAAACAACAGTTTCTTTTGAACATCCCTCCCACTCCTAACCTCCCTGCATTGCTACTGTAAGCTAAGAAAAACAATTATTTCAGAGTGCACAGGGGAATGGGAGGAGGGGCTAAATCCTGTATGGGTTTGACAGGTAATTAACTAGCAAAAGAAATAGAAGAGAAAGGATTGAGATAGGAACAAGGCATCTTCCCGGAAGGGTAGCACAACTTCTATTCAAAATATAAACTGGATCTAAATACCAAGCCATAAAGATGTGAAAGCGCTTACATGTATTTTTAAAATGTCTTTGGGAAAGATAAAGCATCATTTTCACTTGCTGATAAGCTACAGCATGAATTTCAAGCAATACATAGTTATTTCTTCACTTTTGCTCATGGATGTTACGATGCCAATCTCAGGATTTTGGGCTATATATATATTTTTTTCAAGAGTATTATTTTCTATTTGCAGAGAAAGCCTGTGATCACGTAGATGTGAAACTTACTTCCTGTGCCAGTCGTGTGCTGTGCTGCCCTCCAGTCCCCTCCTCACCTGTGCCCTCACTGAGCTCCCAGGGCAGTGGGGCTGCCCTCACTTGCTATGTTTCCCAGGCTCCCACTGCAGCACTTTCCCGAGAGGTTCCCCAAATGGGAAACTGGGTGAGAGTTTGGAACAGGTGAGGGAGGAAAAGAGGGTGACTCTTATCTCTGGCTTCAGCCAGCAACATGTCTCAAAGTCAACATCCCTAAGTCTCTGCTACCAGGGGACAACACTTTCCTCTTTGTCCTCTCTGTCCCCTAGCACCCATGCAACTGGCTCCCTGGTCCTGATCCTGAACGCAGTATTATAAAATATTATAAAAACAACTCTCTTTTCCTGACAAAATTCTGTATGATTCAGATTTCACAAAGTTGGTTCCAATGGTGCACCATTTATAAAACAACAACAACAACAACAACAACAAAACCAACCAAAAACCAAAAAACCAAACCAAAAAAAAAAAAAAAGAGAGAGAGAGACTTTGATGAAAAAAATATACATTTCTTTTGTTTTAAACTAAATGTTATATTTTTAGCAGTGGCTTGCCACTCTTTTCAAAAATCTCTTCCAACCTATACTTGAAAGTTTATCTGAGATTACTTGTTAGCAAGTCCCACTTTAGAGTGGGGTGCGGTGAATGCGGAGAGCAGTTTGCTTATTCCTTAATTACAGCATTTGCCATAGTTTATATTACAGTTTAATTTTCATTATCTTCTTCCATGCCTGACCCTTAACTGGATTATAAATACTTAGAGGACAGGAGGTACCAGGCCTAAATCGAATATTTGATCTCAAGAAAGTAGAATAGAAATGTCCATGTAATAAATTATCACTAAATGTTGGTAGACTTAATAGTGGTTAGGAAGAAATGATCAGATTTTGGATGCATCTTTCTGGATTTTACCAGGTCCTCATGTTGAATGGATTGTTTATATAAGAATTGATCCCCAATTCTTTCAGCTGGATATGTATAACCTTTCTTGGATGAAAATTTAACTTGAATTGTGTTGCTTGATAAGGCATATAATGTGTTCTAGAGAGGTGGAAGCTGCTGTTTTTATACATAACCTAAGCACTGATTAAAAGCTCTAAGCCAGATACCAAGTCAAGCATTGATGGCTTCCAAGGCTTTTTGCTTTCAATCTGACTTTTCTACCTCAAATTGAGTTATTTCATGATCTTCGTTTGTATTACCCAGAAGTAGATCTTGAAACAATGATCCAAGTACAGTGGTAATTAATTTATTTGGGAGGTGATCCTATGAAGCACACTAGTAAGGACTGGAGAAGTGAGACAGGGAAGGGAAAGGGGCCAGTGGAAGGTGTGTTAAACCAGTTACCACTGTGGATGCCCAGGCCTCCATGTTGCTGGAGAACTCTTAATGCACCAAGGGGCAGGAGTTGAGATATTTTCCCATCAAGTCTGCTCCATCCCTGGTTGAGGGCAGCTACTAGGGCTTCAACTCCATGGCTCATCTAGTCAATTCCATGCACAGGACACACATGCACCTGAGAGAAGAAAAAGCCTTTAGACATAGGGCTGAAGGTTCTTGCAATGCAAAGCCATTAGTAATTACAGGAAGGTAAGTGGTTAGGAGAAATGGATAGGATACCGAAAGCATTTTCTATAAATATGGAAGATAATATATATGGTCAACATTCAACACAATGTATTGTATATGCATAAGTTTGTGTGTTTATGTGTAGAAATGGTATGTGTACATTTTTTTCAACCTAAGATCTTCTATATAGAAAAGACAGTATAAGATGAAGAATACATGTAACTTCATGCTTCTCTGAATGTCTGAAATCTTTTCTCTGATTCTTTGAAAATATACTTACAAATTGCTACCTTGTGTTATTGACTCAAATTAGCATACCTAGATAAGTTTCTCTGTGCATAGCATATGCTTCTATTTAAAATATGTATATCCCACAGCACATAACACAATATTTTGAAGATAATTTAGTTGTTAAATGAAAGGTGTAGTAAACTAGGCTGTTGTGTGGCAATATTTACTTCCTCCTTTTAACTGTAAGGGAGAAGTTCCTTCTGTGTTCCATTGATGTTACGCTTAGCAATGAGCCTTCCTCAGGCCACATGCATGGGTAGGGTATAGCTCCCACCACTTGACATAAGGCTTGGCTACATGACTTTCTTTGTTCAGTGGAATGTTAGTACATGTGACACAAGCAGAGGTTTTATATGTGCTTCAGGGTTGGAGTTGGTCTCTTGCAATTCTACATTTGTACATGAAAAGAACCCTTCCTCAGGTAGCCACTTGTTTAAGGAAAATAAGAAACACACAGAGTAGACCTGTATCCTCCATGCAGCTGTGAGCCAAGCCCAAAGTCAATCCTTGATCAGCCTATCCACAGATATGTAAACCAGAATAAATAATTGGTTTAAACACTGACTTTTCAGATAGTTTGTTACACAGCATTACTGTGGTAATAGCTAACTGATACAGAAAGTAAGCAACCAAATCCTTTAAGTATTAGAACAGTATGGTAATGGTTATAATAGTTACTGTTTATAAAATATTAGACACACAAATACAGAAATTGTTTTAATATGCTAATATTCTTCCTATAATAGTAATTGATTTAAACCTTTTTAGATATGCAAAGTACTAAAAGTGAGGTTAGAAAAGTAGTGAAAACTGACACGAACTAGAATTCCTTCTTTAGTTAACAAAGGTTAAACAACACACACATAGGATATACAAAAATACGAGGTGAAATATTTTATCCAAACCTAGCTTTTCAAGTCTCAAGTCACATTTTATAATCTTACAGAGATCTTTGCTAATCACCTTATTTAATACCATCCCCATTTAACCTTTCTTACCATTATACATAACCCCATTCTCTTTTCTTTGTAGCATTTGTTATATCCTGAACTTCTCTTGTTTATTTATCTGTTTATTATGTGTGTCTTCCACTAAAATATAAGCCTTATTAAGAATAAGGTTCTGTCTGGTTTTCTTATCTTTGTGTTCCAGCATCTAAAAATGGTATCTGGTACTTGGTATGTATCCAATAAACAGCTGCTTAAAAAGTTGATGCCTAATTGCTACTGATAATAAAGACTACTTTCCATATTTAAGTTATTCTGGAGGAAGTTTTGCTAACTTCTAGTCTTGAATTTCTGCTCTGAATCGGTTTAGTAAAAGCACCAGACTTCATAATAAGGTGTTGTTGGATGCTTGGTTGAATAGTGCAAGCTGCATTACATGGGATTTTTGAACAGAGGGTCTTTTTTTTTCCCCCTTAGATTCCAGTGAAATGTGTGCAGTGGTTTCAGGTGTCCATCCTTCATCTTAGTGGAACTACACCCTGATGATGGGAAAATTACCCATAAGCGCACTTAGCCTTTATTGGATTTTTCTGATCTTGTTATTCATATCCTCTGGCAGCTGGCTCCAAAACAAGCAAGGGAGCACTACATTCCAAATTGCATTTTTAAAATGTGAATATTGTGCTTGTTACTTTATGTTTTATGCATTGTTTGCAAATAGGAAATACGGTCACCTCATATTTTATGGATTTGCTTTGAAAAATGATTTCAAAGAAAGTTCAACATTAGGAGCACAGAACTTAGCTCTAGCATTTTTGAATGCCTGATTTTTTTCCCATGCCATCTATTTTCTTAATAAAGAGGATAAGTTAAAGTTATACCTTGCCCTTTGGCCTCATTACTGTAAATTGGTAGGGACTAGCCTTGAATTGTGTATATTTAATAAATATATATTTAACAATGAACTAGAAAAAGCACTGTTTGGGCTCTGAATTCAAGAGGTACTATATATATATAATATATATATATATTTTTTTAATATATCTGANCTTGGGCAAAAATTACACATTGTCATATAACTGCATATTTAGGGCCAAGTTGATTGAAAATTCTACCATCAATGTGACTAAGCTAAAAGGGCCGCTTTTAACTACGGGTTACAATTTATTTTGGGGTATGGTTTCCTTTTTTTGCCTATGTTACTGAAATCTTGGTACATCTTTACAGTAGTAGCTTATCTTCCAATGGTAGGATCATTCTATTGCTTTCGGTTTCAGCTGAAAGCTGGAAATGTATCTTTCTCTTTCCACCACATTTTATGTTGTCCCCGCTGTGCCTGTTACTGTTAAAGCTCCCATTTTCTTACTTTTGTAACATTTATTATTATCAGACATTTTTCTTTCTCATTTCCTTGTTTACTGTTTTTGTTTTGTTTTGTTTTGGTTATCTATACCTCCATTAGAAGGTATCTATACCTCCTCACAAAAGCAGAAATTCTTATATTTTACTTCTTTGTGTTTGCATCTTTGTGTTTGCAAATTAATACCTAATAAGATGTGTTAAATTCTTATAATTCAACTATAAAAAGAAAAATAAACCCAGCTTAAAATGGGCAAAGGATTTGAATAGACAGTTTTCCAAAAAAGATATACAAATGGCCAACATGGACATGAAAAGATGCTCAATATTATTAATTATTAAAGAAATCAAATCAAAACATAAACATCAAAGAAATCAAATCAAAACATAATATGATACCACCTCATATATTAGAATGGCTATAATCAAAAGAACAGATAATAACACATGTTATGAGTAAATTGGTAGAAATGTAAGATGTTGCAGCCATTTTGAAAAAAAGGTTTTCATTTCTTTAAAACATTAACCAATAATTAGTATATGACCCAGTATTTCCACTTCTAGGCATATATTCAAGAGAACTGAAAAAAATATATATACACACAAAAACTTGTATATGAATGTTCATAGCAGCATTATTCATAATAGCCAAAAAGAAAAACAACCAAAATGTCCATCAGTTGATGAACAGATAAACAAAATGTGATATAGCCATATAATGGAATATTATTTGGCCATAAAAAGGAAAGAAGTACTGACACATAGTACAACATGGATGATACCTGAGCACATAATGTTAATTAAAATAAGCCAGACACAAAACGCCATATAATGTATAATTCCATTCATATGAAATGTCCAGAATAGGTTAATCTCTAAATACAGAAGGTAAATTAGTCATTGCCAGGGGCTGGGGGAATGGAAGAATGGGAGGCACTATTAAAAGGCATGGTAGCTTTTATACAGATGATGAAAATATTCTGGAGTTAGAGACTAGTGAAGATTGTAAACTTTTCTAAAATATTCCAAATAGTACTGAATTGCATACTTCACAGTAATGAATTTTGAGGTAGCAATTAAATATCAATAATGAAATATCTAAAATAAAATCAGTTATAATAATAACCATTAGTAGGATGCTTGTCTTCTGGTATCGTGCTGAGGACTTTACATGTAACATTAATTATTACCGTTATGCAACTCTATAAGGAAGACTCTATCATTATGCCCATTTTTCTAGTTAGAAAGATTAAATAACTCGTCAAGGCCACAGAGCTAAGCAGTGGTAGAACTGGTCTGCTAGGGATAGCACCTAGGTAGTACAACTGGTTCCTGAGCTGGGGTGATTGCATGTGTGGGAATACTACAGCCAGAAAGATGCATTTTTGTTGACATCATATTTACTGGAATATTTGCTTGCATTTTGCCTCAACTTCCCGAGAAAGAGTAATTCTTTCATCTCTTTTGGGCTCATGAGGGTAGTAAATATTTATAGACTGACTGACAACTACAAATAGCATAAAGTAGCTTGATATTTTTAGACAATGGTTTTTGTCCAATAAAACAGAAAACAGAAATCAGTTTTAAAAGTTTCAAATATTTTCACAGAAGAGTGGAGGAATGAAATAAAATGGTGTTATTTGGGGCAATAAAAATCTAGAGAGTTTTTTTTTTTAATGTTTTATTTATTTCTAGGAGAGAGAGAGAGAGAGAGAGAGAGAGACAGCGTGAACAGGGTAGGGTCAGAAAGAGAGGGAGTCACAGATTGAAACAGGCTCCAGGCTCTGAGCTGGCAGTCAGCACAGAGCCCGATGCGGGGCTCGAACCCATGAACCGCGAGATCATGACCTAAGCGAAAGTCGGATGCTTAACTGACTAAGCCACCAAGGCACCCCAAAAAATCTAGAGAGTTTTAATGGCCACTTTCATTTTTATATTTAGGAATGTATTTACTTTGTATTTACTTTGATAAAAACCATAAAACTTTGATTCCAGTACTGATCTTGCAACCAGTGCATGGTTCACTCAATCTCTGGGCTTTAGTTTCTTCCTTTTTAATATGAAGGAGATAACTAAACAACTACATAGTTCTGATAGAGATTTACCTCTTTATAATTGTAGGAGCTGTGCATCTTAGAACAAATATACCTGAGTTTCCTTTATATCTCTAGTTTCAGAAAAGGATGTGGGCTGAAGGTCCTCTCTGAAGTTCAGTTAGAGCTTTTTCATGCTCTTCAGGAAGTCCAAAAGTATTTCCCAACATGTCAGTCTGTTGCCCTGCAAGCTGCATGAACCAGGGAAAGTCGCTGCAAGAAGCCCAGAGAGGCCAATACTCCGAGACTCAGTAGGTGAAGTAAAAATCCTGGGTATCAGTTTGGATCTTTCCTCATTCCCAAATTTAATGATAACAGAACCTCTGATGAGGTGGAAACATAAATGATGGACTTGTAGGAGAGAGACAATAATGAAATGTAGCGATTGAAGGCAATAGGAAAACTTACGTAAAGAATCCAGGGCTTTTGGGAATCAAGGGGAAGAATCAAGAGTCTCTCACCTTCTCCCTTCAAGTTCAAAGCCTTTAGTATAGAAAAAATTGGACACGACAACCCCCCCAGATTCAATATTGCAATGAATCACCCATGATAAAAGCATAAAGAGATTACAAAAGTATGGGGTGGACAAAACCAGGTATAGTTTGAGCATGGCTGGTGTTCCTCTCAGTTTCCCTCAGGTACCTTTCACCCTCCCTGTGTTCCATCTCTCAGCTCTGTGTACTGTAGCCTAAGGCTCACACCTGCAAACATCTGCAGGACTGTCTTTTGGCTACTGAAGCTTCTCTGCCCACATCACTAGCAGAGATCAGGAAGTACCTGGTAGTTTACAACCCCTGGAATAGACCTTGGCCAACAAGTAGGAGAGCCCAACTCCTTGCCTTGAGTCAAGGAGAATTCTGAGGTGTTACTTACACTCCATAGCTCCCTGTAGGATTAGGCTGAAACAGAGGCTTTGCCTGAAATTGCATCCTTGCTTGGCTTCTTCCTTCTTCCCTTCACACTTTTTTATTTATTTATTTTTAATGTTTATTTATTTTTGAGAGAGAGACACACACACAGAGTGTGAGCAGGGGAGGGTCAGAGAGAGAGGGAGACAGAATCCGAAGCAGACTCCAGGCTCTGAGCTGTCAGCACAGAGCCCGACATGGGGCTCAAACCCACAAACCATGAGATCATGACCTGAGCTAAAGTTGGCTGCTTAGCCAACTGAGCCACCCAGGCGACACACTTTTTAAACAAATCATTTTCACAGCAATCATCATCTCAGGGTCAGCTTCTGGGAACTTGACCTAAGACATTGGTGTTGTAGAGAAATGGTGGCTCTGGTCTCCTAAGATGGCAGAGAATGGAGACCCATCCATCCCACTTCCATAGGGAAGAAGCAATGTGATTGGATCTAAATAAATTTAATGTTGGGAGTTCATGACGATTCTGTCAGGTACATTCTTTGCTGAGCAAATTTCCACTGGGGTTTGTGAAAGACTAAGAAAAAAAAATCACTGTAGCCCCAGCAGGGGTTTGCACGAATGGTTGTGATAATGCAAATACTCATATTGCTTTGGACACAACAGAGGATCACAGAAATAGTTTGGCCATGGAGGCAAGATAATCTTTCTTGATTATCTGCAATCCCCAGGCCTCTGGTACTGGAGGTAACACCAGTGCCATCATACATCTTCCTAGACGAGATGATAAAACTTCTCATCATGGTACCACAGTCTTTTAAATTAAAGGGGGAGATGCATGACTATGCTCCCTAAAGATTCTTGGACAAATCAATGAATGGAGACATAAACAAGAAGTATTAGACTGCCCATGAATGAGAGTGAGTTGGGGCTGAGGCTGAGATCTTGCACCATCAGTCAAACTTCAAAAAGCAAGGGAGGGAAACACAGTAACTAGTCAACTAATCACAAATCCATGCCAATACTGACTAATGGAATCCATTCACTCCCCCCACCCCCCCCATTTCTCCACCTCTGTCTCTTCAGGAGGTCAGTTCATCATCATTGGTCTGGACCAGTGTAGCTATCTCCACTAACCTCTCTGCCTTTAGCTTTGCTCCTTCCCAACCCATTCTCCATACTGTAAGTATAATAATATCCTTACAGCATTCTTAAGGTCCTCTAATGTCTTAAGACTCTCCCATGTCTCTCTACTATCTTCAGCATGAAGGTGAAACTCCATAGCATGGATGTGAAGCCTTTCCATGATCCGGTCTATGCTCACCTCTACAGGCACACCTCACATCATCTCCTTCTGGCATTTCATGCCTCATTCATTACTCACACATCCCTCTCTCTACTATGGTTCATCCTCCCTACTGACTTGGTTTGGACAGTCACTGGTATCTAGCTTTGTCCCAGGTCCTCCTACATCATGTAGTTTCTACCTACCTTCCCTCCTGGTTCACAGGCCAGAACCTGGTATCTATCCACATTGTCCAGCAGGGACCCTAGGATTTCCTTCCATTCAATATTCTGTACATCTTTTTTTGGTGTCAACATCCATATCACAAGGCAGAAGAGAGAAGACAGGTTTGAGATGAGGTTAACTCACACTGCTCAGGCCATTCGGGATGAGATCAGCTGCTTGGTATACATATTTTTCTAACTTTTGCAATAGGTACCTACACAATCGAAGTGATTGCAAAGGGAGGACCACACCTTTGCCATGTCACAGCTTCTTTTCATCAACTGCAGTCATATATGCTTATACACAAGCAGAATTGTAACAATGCCAAGACTCAACACTGGCTATTTTACTTCCTGCCCCAGCTCCTCTTGCAAAAACACCTCCCAGTTCCTTAGACACTTACAGTTTGCATTACTTTTAGTTGTTGTTGTTGATGATGATGATAGGGTTGGTGATGGTGATATGCCTTACAGCTAGTGAGGAATAGAAAAATCCATGCAGATTAAAGACCTCCAAGAGGTCTGCCTTCTTTCCTTTACCTAGTCCCTTTCTACAGTATTGATCCTACCTTTATTCCTTTCACAAAGCCGTGCAATAACCTGGCTCCCTTCACCACCGGCTCTGGCTTTGTGGAGGGATTTATTATGAACTCTGGTTTAGCGACTTAAATAGTCTATAATCTTGGCCAGGCTCGAGCTCAGCCAGTCCTGAAAGCCTGCTAAATGAAGCGTGACAAACGCATGCTCATTTAGTGGTGACTGGTGACAGCTGGGACGATGATGTATCTATCCCAACAGCAGAAGCAGGACATTTATTCAGTAATAGCCTTCATCTTCTCTCTCCTCTCAACCTCACAAAATCCCACTTCTCTGAGACAATTATTGGAGTAGTGGAACTTAAATCCCCGTATTTCCAGAACCACCTACATAAAATCATCTTCAGGCATGGATATGACAAAGCTAGGGATGTGAGTCGTGTCATTTGTTTCCCTGTCCAACAGAGCAAGGTAGCATCACTGAGGCAGGACCCAGGGGACCCCATTATCCCAGCTCAAATGGCACACAAACTGAGCATCCCATGCCTCCCAAGTTCATTATGGAAAAGATGAAAACCAGCATCTTTAGAATTAACATTTTTTTTGAAATGGTCTAATGAAATCATGTATGCTCTCTCCCCCTTCGGGTTGGCTTGTTAATGATTCCTGCTTATGTTTGCCCTCGAAAATTGAAAAGACTTGCTGTTAAAATACAAGAAGAAACCCTCTAGAAGTTAAATCAGGATGCTCTGGCTCCCTTTCGCCTAGCAGTATGTACTGGTATCTCTTTGTGGTTTTGGTTTGCATTTCCCTAATGACTAATGATAGTGAGTATCTTTTCATGTGCTTATTGGTCATTTGCATATCTTCTGTACTGAAATCTCTATTTAAGTTTTTGCCCATATTTTATTAGGTTGTGTGGCTTTTATTGGGTTGCCAGGGGTTTTTGTGTATTCTGGATACAAATCTTTTGTCTGATATATGTGTGTCATACGTATTTCCTCACTCTGTGGTTTGGCTTTTAGTTTTCTCAATGCCTTTTAAAGAGCTTTTTAGAAAAAAAAAGATGCAGTCCAATTTACCCAGTTTTTCTCTAATGGTTCATACTTTTTTATGTTTTGTAAGCAATCTTTGCTTAGCCAAAAATCACAAAGATAATTTTATGTTTTATTCTCAAAGTTATATAATTTTAAGTTTACCCTTATGACAATGATCTATTTTGAGTTACTTTTTGTATATAGTGTCAATATGACAAAGTTTCTTTTTGTACTATAAATTTTCAGTTAATTCACCATCATTTGCTGAAATGGTTTTCCTTTGCCCATTCAACTGTGTTGGTAATTCTGTTATAAACCAATTGACTCTATAGATGTGATTTATATTCTGTTGCATTCTATCCCACATTTTCTCTAATATCAATGTGTCTTAATCACTGACATCTGGACTGTAGCCAGGCTGGATTTTGAAACTTTGCTTGACATCATGATTGCTTCTCTCCCTCCCTCGCTCCCTCCCTTTCTCTCTCTCTCTCCCTCTCTCTCTACACAACACACACCCCCCCCCCAAATATTTTCACTGTCTTCTCTAACTCTGTCCAACCTTATACCAGGATCTGTGATCTCTCTGTCTCAAATATCAAAATTTTATTCTCTAGTATAGTCCATTCCTTGAGAAGCCTGTTGTATATGAGGAGTGAGAGTAACTGTAATAACGTCTGATAATGACTGATATCTTAGTGAACACATTTACATTTTCCAATCTAGGACCTTTAAAAGGTACTATCTTAATGCAAAGATTTAGCTTTCTTGATGGTGGTTAACTTCAGACACCACAATAACATTCCCACAATAAAGATTACATTTTGGGATTGAGTATGCTATTTGGCACCCCTTAAACCAATAGTCTTCAAATGATGGTAGTGGTACCACTGGTGACATGAGAGAGTCTTTCATGTTATACCTATATATTATTTTTAAATATTAATAGTTATATATGTTTTTGACTCTGGATTAAGAACTTAGGAACCTAAAAATACAGTTTCATACAGTATAGCTTTATACTGTATGATTTACCAAAAAAATGTCAGTGCAAAGAAAAATACTGAATATATGATTTGATAATAACGATATATATATATCTTCACCAAAATAATGTGAATGTGATTTGCCTTATGGAACAGAGAGAAACTGGCCAGATACCTTCCTGGGGTTTTGTAAATAATCTGACCTATTTCATTTTTTTCCTTCCCTTCTGATCAGATATAAGAACCAGTGGATCCTTTAAAGAGCTATTGTCCAAAGTGAAGTACTAGCTACTCTTTTTGTGTCACACCTAATGTGTATTTCTTTACCTTTGTTTTCTCTTTTCCTAACCCAGTTCTGATAGGGTAAACACATTGCCTCTTTTACGGTATAAGCCAACCCTCTTACTCTTTCTGCTTCCTTTCTACCCTATTTGTAGCATACTAGTTTGCCATTCATGAAAACTTTTCCTGGATCATTAAATTATATGGAAAGAGGGTTCCCACACGCAGAGTACTTTTAAAGTTAAACGAAAAGCTCCATTAAATGCCCTCTTATCTTTGTAAGCTCGAGGCAGAAAGACTTCTTTTTTTACTCATTATAGCAATTTTTTTCTGCCTGCTCTTAAATATATCTGGAGATTTCAAATCATGAAAGCAATTTAGCTATCAAAACTTCCATAATATAAAAATAATTTAAATCAAACTAAATCAACTAAAAATGATGGATAAAACTGCTTAGAAAAGTCTGTATCATGCTCTAGTCCAAGCAATCTTTATTTCCTTGAAAAGACTGATCTTCTACATCATTAAATTTTTATTCCCATCACTCTTGGGTTGTTTGACCTACGGGAATCTTTCATTGCCTCATATTATCCTCTTAAAATTTTCAAAATTGTATTGAGGTGTAACGTGCACGCAATAAAATGCACAAATCTTGGGTGCAGCACCTGATGAAATGCTACATACGTCTGCTCTTGAGCAGTCATCACACAGTTGAAGATCTAGAGAATTTCCAGCAGTCTGAAAGTGCTCTCTTGTCCTCTCTCACTCAGCACCTTCCACAAAATACTCACTTATCTCATAGCTATTACGGCAGATTCATTGGGTTCTCTTCCTGATTCATACGAACGGACTAATACAATAGAAACCACTTACACAGATGGCTTATATTTCTGAATATTGTGTCTGTGACTGCTGTATGTACTTCTGCCTAGATGTGTTGTCTGTTCTTTCCCATTGCTATTTAATATTCCATTGGTGAATGTATCATTATACAATTATCCATGGTATTGATGAGTGTTAGGGTCTTTTTAATTGTGGACAACTATAAATTGTACTGAAATAAGCATTCTTTTGCATATATTTTGGTGGACATATGTACTCATTTCTCTTAGGTATATACGTAAGAGTGATACAGACAAAACAAATGCTTAATATTATCGCCACTGCCAATAAATTTTCCAAAATGGTCGACTGTGGTGGTGATTGCACAACTGTGTGAATAAAGTTAAAAAACATTGAATCATATAATTTATATGGTAGATTGTATGGTATGTGAATGAAGCCTCAATAAAAATCAGCTTCCGTTATATTTCTATTGGGCAAAATTATTTTATCTTAACCTTTTACCTTTCTCACGTCGGTGTTTGATCCAGCTAGAATTGATTTTTTGGGTGTATGGAGTGAGTTAGGACCCAAACTAACTGTTTTTCGTGTGGATTATGAATAGACACAGAACCACTATAGAACAGTCATTCTCCCACCTCACTGCAATGGCACTTTTATTGAAAGATAACAGTTTTTGGCTGTTTCATACCATTGTCACATAATATTCTCTTTTTAAAAAGTGTCTTATTTTTCCAATGATGAAAATAGTATGTGCATGTATTACAAAAGTTTTTAAAGAGAGATATGAAGAAGAAACTAAATGTTATATACAAACCTTCTCAGATACCATGTTAAGCCATTTTATTTATTTCTGCCTTTCCCATGATATTTCTCTGTATCTATAAATAGAATTGAGATGTAAAATAAAATTTATGTTCTTTTATCACCTAATTTCATATTTTATGTATATTCTAAATCATTAAATATTCTTTGAAAACTCTTAATGAATCTAGATTCAAAATATATGCTAATCTGGGGTTCCTGCATAGCTCAGTAGGTTTAGCATTTGACTCCTGGTTTCAGCTCAGGCCATGATCTCACAGTTCATGAATTCGAGCCTCACGTCAGCTCTACATTGGCAGTGAGGAGCCTGCATGGGATTTCTTTCCCTTTCTCTCTGCCCCCTGCACCCTCACTCACATGGTCTCTATCTCTCTCAAAAATAAACTTAAATATATATAAACATATATATATACACATATATACATATATATGCTAATCTATTTTCTTTCTTTCTTACTATGAAAATTTAGAATAANGCCCCTTTTTTATTTTTTTAAGTTAATTGATTATATATTTATTTTGAGAGAGAGAGAGAGAGAAGGAAGGGCAAAGAGAGGGGGAGAGAGAGAATCCTAATCAGGTTCCATTCTGTCAGCATGAGCCTTACGTGAGGTTAGATTTCACAAACCATGAGATCATGACCTGAGCCAAAATCAAGAGTTGGATGCTTAAAGTCGGACGCTTAACCGACTAAGCTACCCAGGCGCCCCTTTTTTTTTTCTTTTTGGAATGTTGTATACCTTTCTTTTGATGGCCGAACACATTGTACCCTGTCAAGGAAACTGCTGTAAACAGGTCATTAGTGATGTGGTGGTGAGCTGTTGGGGAAGGTGAACCATTCTGTAGTCCTTGATTAGGTTGCTTTCTTGGGAAGCCTGTGCCCCTGAACTGTGAACATTACAAGTGTTTCTCAGGTATTTTTCTCCCTACCTTAGGTGGGACATGATGGCTCGAGTGAGCTGGAGTTGGATATTTCCCTGTCTTACATTCAGTTAGGTTTTGATAAAATCCCAGCAGATTAGGCTCCGTTTAATTAGTTTATCCTGAGGGCAGGCCTTGTTAAGAATTGCAGTGTTCTGGTGTATTACCCAATAACTCCTTTTCCTCTCCCCGTGCCAGAAGTATGAGGAGATTTTTCTTCAATATTTATCAAGCTCCCAGTGGTATATCTCACAAAACTGTGGTGCTCTCTCCACTTCAAGACTGGGTCTCTCTGGAATGTTTAACTCTCTGAACTGTCCTCACTGAGGCCCCAGCAGTTAATCACTGTTCAGGCTTTCCTACCTAGGAACTGGTTCCCATGGAGGTTCCTATTCCTGAGTCTTCTCTCTGATAAGCTGTGACTCCTTATAGCATCTCGTCTGTCTCTCCAACTTTGTAAGCAGCAGCTTTGCCCTGTGTCTTCCCTCTAAATTCCTCTTATGGATCCAAGAAGAGTTGTTGATTATCCAGTCTGTTCAACTTTTTACTTGCTCTTAGGACAGAGTGGCAACTTCCAACCCAAAGTTGACATTTATTTTTTCAAGTCTTTAGATATCTATAACCAGACTTTAATGAATTAACACTTACACGTGATCAGCATTGTTTATAGGTCAGCTCAATGATGACACAACAAAAGGCCTTATTTAAAATGGATGCATATATTAATATAAAGGAAGGAAGTACATAAAATGAAAAAAAAGCCTTCATTTTTTAATTACACTGAATCCAAACCTTATGATACATGAGTTTGGTAATCTCCACCATATTTCCTAATCTTTCAGATGAGCAATCCCTCAACTGCAAAAGGTGAACGGCCCTTACTTCTATGTGTCATAAAGATCACATATGGAAAGCCCTTGACAAAATTTGGCAAGTTTTGAAGCTTAGTAAATGAAAACCATTACTTTTCATGGATTCTAGTATTTCTTCTATTTTGGGGTTTTTAGATTATTTCTTGCTTTTCTTTTCTACAAATAACAGTGAGATATCCATTATCTATTTTTGTATTTGTCTACATTTTGAGTACTTCTGCAGGCTCAGGTTTCTTAAGTTGTGGAAGGTTATGAATATTTTTAAACCTCAGATAAATGTTGCCAAATTATAATTTTAAATAAGTTATATCAATTTATAGTTCCATCACCAGATTGTGAGAAGACATATCTCAATACTCCTTTGGAGGCAGGTTACAAAGAAAAAGAAAAGTTGTTTTGAATTTCTTTGATTACTAGAGAATCTGCACTATTTATTTTTAATGTATCTGTCAATGACATTTCACTTTTTGTTTTTGTCCTTTTCTATGAATATTATACATATGTGTGTGTGTGTATATGTATATATATATGTGCATTTGCTTTATTTTATTTTATTTTATTTTTGAGAGAGAGAGAGTAAGTGGAGGAAGAAGCAGTGAGAGAGGGAGACACAGAATCTGAAGCAGGCTCCAGGCTCTGAGCTGTCAGCACAGAGCCCAATGCAGGGCTCAAACCCATGAACCGTGATATCATGACCTGAGCCAAAGTCAGATGCTTAACTGAAGGGGCCACCAAGTTTTATATATATATATATTCACACACACATATATATTATATATATATATTTATGTCTTTGGCTATTGTGGTTTGCAGTTCGTATTTACTAAGTCAAAGATGATTTATTTTAATTTTCATAATTAATTTTAGAAGGATGATTTTATATATAAGTAATACAAGTATTATAAAAGCATTATAAAAAATCAGACAAGTAAAAAATACACAAGAAAAATCAAATTTACCCCATATCTTTCTACTCAAAAATAATCATTGTCAGCATTTAAGAACTAATATTTTGGGGATGTCTATATATTATCTAAATAATAAATGATAAATGAATAAATGTAAACTAGTTTAGAAAGAAGCACTACAATGCTACACTTATTTAGACTTTTAATTAAATTTTAATTACATTTAACCAAAAGTGGTAGGCAAAAACTGCATTGAAATTAAGGAATATTGATCTTCAGATAAATGTTTCTTCACCACCTGACCTTAATTGCCAAAAGAGCAATCTGAAATCAATATATTAGATTAGATTAGAGATACTTTACAATGTTAAGAGTATTTTTTTAACCTTATGCTTCAAATTTAGACAAGTTATATTGACTTCCTGTTCTGAAAAATAAGGAAACTGGTTTAGCCTCTTCAAACTCCCCTTCCAATCTTTAGTATTTACATATTATAAATATATATTTAGCACTTACAGATTTAACTTTGTCAAAAATTTTATGAATAATAGAACGGGTATTATTTGATCTTAATTTTAAAGTTTAGGGAATTCAATGCCTATTACTCTTTCTTTTACCATGATTTCTTTTTCTTCTCATTCCTGATTTTAAACTTGGATTTGTTCTAGATTGACCTGATATTTTTTCATAAGCTGGGTTTCTGACTACTCTGATCTCCAAAGTTTCGATTATAGTTGAACAAAATTTGGCTGGGTATTCTTGAGGCTGTATTATTTTTATCCCTTAGAACTTTGTTCTCTGTAATCTTCTGTATTGAATGCTGTGGTGGAAACATCTGAGGCCAGTCTGAAATTGCCTTCAAAGTGCTCATATGATTTCCTTACCTACCTTTGAAATCAATGGTTGAACCAGAACTTCCCAGGAGATTCTTTGTCTCTTTTTTTTTCTTTTTTGTAGTGGCAAATTCTTTTTTTTTTTTTTAATATAATTTATTGTCAAATTGGCTTCCATACAACACCCAGTGTTCATCCCAATAAGTGCCCTCCTCAGTGCCCATCACTCACTTTCCCCCTCCCTCACCCCCATCAGCCCTCAGTTTATTCTTTGTATTTAAGAGTGTCTTATGGTTTGTCTCCCTCTCTCTCTGTTTGTAACTACCCACCCCCACCCCCATCTCTTCCCCCATGGTCTTCTTTTAAGTTTCTCAAGATCCACATGAGTGAAAATATATGGTATCTGTCTTTCTCTGACTAAATTATTTCACTTAGCATAATAAACTCCAGCTCCATCCACATTGCTGCAAATGGTAGGATTTCATTCTTTCTCATTGCCAAGTAGTATTCCATTATATATATAAACATCGTCTTATCCATTCATCAGTTGGTGGACAATTAGGCTCTTTCCATGGTTTGGCTGTTGTTGAAAGCACTGCTATAAACATTTGGGTGCATGTGCCCCTATGCATCAGCACTCCTGTACCCCTTGAGTAAATTCATTGCAGTGCTATTACAGGGTCATAGGGTAGGTCTATTTTTAATTTTTTTGAGGAACCTCCACACTGTTTTCCAGAGTGGCTGCCAGTTTGCATTCCCACCAACAGTGCAAGAGGCTTCCACTTCTCCACAGCCTCAACAGCATCTATAGTCTCCTGATTTGTTCAGTTTAGCCACTTTAACCAGTGTGAGGTGGTATCTCAGTGTGGCTTTGATTTGTATTTCCCTGATGATGAGTGACGTTGCTTTTAAACCCTCTGTGGTCCTGAATCACATCACCATAACCAATGGATATGCAGATGAGCATTTTAGACAAATGATGCTTAGAACACAAGACTTCTGTATTTGGCTCCAGAGAACACTATGATGGCAAGTGCCAGGGAGCATTTATGTTGCCTCCCATTGTGCTCAAGACTTTGCAGTGTTGAAAAGGCTTGCTTCATAATATTCTCTTCATGTTTCATTGAAGAAACAGGGTTTTCTCTATTTCTCAGGGATTTTTTTCCTTAATCGGGGTCAAGGAACAAAATGTGGAAAAAAGGCATTGAGTTGTAATAATGTTAAGAGGTGAGAACAAATCATTGTTTTACTAGGTCTAGTTTATACTTTTATGTGTGAGAATTCAAACTGCAAAACTAAAATTGTTCAAGTGTCATATAAACCATTGTGCTTTATACATTAACTTACTCTTTAAATGTAAACATATATTCTAATATAGACAAGGATAGTGAAGTAATTAAATATAAAGTATTCAAATTCAAATTTATAATCAATATCATTTTTCAGGTAGTTTTATATTTTGAGAGAGAAAGAAAGAGAGAGAGTGAGCACATGAGTGGGGATGGGGCAGAGGAAGAGAGAGAGAGAGAGAGAGGGAATCTTAAGCAGGATTCACACTCAGGGCAGACTCATGACATGACCATGATATCAAAACTTGAACTGAAATCAAGAGTTGGACACTTAACTAACTGAGCCACCTAGGAGCCCCATCTTGCATGTAATCTTAAAGGATTAGATTTTTTTGCTTTAATTTGTCTTTTCAAATTATATACATAATTAACATATAATGTATTAATAATATAAAGTGGGAATATATTANAATATTATATAATTGATTATATTTATAATTGGCAACATTCTAATTTTACGAGGACAGCAAAACCCTGATATCAAAACATGAAGAAATATATAGGCTAATACCCATCATTAACCCAAACACAAATATGTTTTACAAAGTTTTAGTGAATTGATTTAAAAAATATATAGGCTATGACCAAGTGGAGATTATCTAAGGAAGACAAAGTTGAATTAGCATTTGAAAAGCAATGAATATAGCCTACTAAATTAACTTAATAAGAATATGACCATCTAAATTGATAAAGAAAATCATTTGATAAAATATGACACCCATGTACAATTAAATCTCTTAGTAAACTGGGAATAGAACTTCTTCAACTTATAATATAATTTGAAACAATTCCATTTACATAGCATCAAAAATCAAATTCTAGGACTAAATTTAAATGAATGACATGAAAAACTTCACCAAAAGTGGCAAAATATTGTGAGAACTGAAAGATCTAAAGAGTGGAGAGAAAGACTATGTTCATGGATTTAAAGTTTCAGAAATATTGGGGTATCAATTCTCCACAAATTGATCTATAGATTCAACACAATTATAATTAAAATTTAAGGAGTCTTTCTTGTAGAAATTGATAAGCTGATTTTAAAATTCACATGAAACTGTAAAATATCTAGAATAGGAGAACAGTTTGGAAGAAGGATAAAATCAAAGGAATTAGACTACATGATTTCAAGATTTACTAAAAGGTGACAGTAATGTATGCAGTGTGACTCTTTTGGAAGGATAGAAGAGTATAAGATGGGGTAAAATAGAAAGCTCAGAAATAAAACCAAGATATCTAGTCAACTTAATGGCAAAATCTTTTAACAAATGGTGTTGGAACAACTGAATATCTATACAGAAAAAGTTGTCTGTGACTCATATCATACAGAAAAATTAACTTGAAATAAATCATAGAAGTAGAGGAAACATTTTTTTTAGAAAGGACATAAAAGTACTAACCACAAGAGAAACAAATTCACAAGTAAGATATTATAAAAACTAAAATCTGCTGCTAATCAACTAAGACACCATTATGAAAATAAGAAGACAGACCACAGACTGGGGAAAAATATGTGCAACAAATAACAGAAGTTTCATATCCTGAATAAATAAAGAGTTTCTATAAACCAATACTAAAGTAAAGTGACCCCATTTAAAGCAGACAAAATAATGATCTTCATAAAACATTTTACAAAAGATAGGTCAAAAAACACATGAAAAAAATGATCAACTTCATTATCACCTAAATGCAAAACAACATCACAAGGAAATTATATTACACACATGTCAAAATATCTAAAATTATAAAGAATGAAAATATTAAGTGTTGATATGTGGGGCATCTGGAAATCTCATGCATTGCACAATCACTTTGGAAATTAGTATTTTTAATAAAGTTAAAAGTAAATCTATGTTATTACTTAGATATTCCACTCTTAGTTAGATATCAAGGAAAAATAAATGTGTGCACAAAAATGACTTGTATAAGAATGTTCATAGCAGCCTAGCTATAATAGGACAAAATTCAAAATATCTTATGTGTCCATTAACAGGCGAACAGATAAACAAATTTCAGTAAAAAAGTACAATAAAATACTATTCCAAAATAAGCAACAAACTACTGATAAATGAAATATCATCGTTAAAAAAAAGAAAAACATGTTGAAGAGAGAAGCCATATGGAAAAGAGTGTATATTGTAAGTAAACTTTATATCAAATTCAAGAAGAGGAAAAACTAATTTACCTTCTTAGAAATCAAGCTAATGGTTTTGCCTCCATGGAAGTGTTAGGTAATTGATTAGAAAAGGGCTTAAAGGAATTCGTGAATGGATAGAAATATTCTATATCCTTTATGTGGAAACTAATTTGACAATAAACTATTAAAAAAAAAAAAGAAATATTCTATATCTTGATTTGTTTGATGGTTTCATAGATGCATATATTTGTTAAAAATTAATTGAACAGTGTACTTAAGATCAGTTCATTTACAATGTATATCATACCTCTCAATGAAATGCATTTTTCAAAACAGTAGTAATATTTGTCAGAACAAATAGGTTCATTTTATTTATGATAAAAAGGTTTATCCATTGTGATTTTGGCATCACACCTGCCATGATGGATATTATCAAAAAAGAGATGACAAGTGTTATCAAGGATGTGGAGAAATGGTTGCTCTTGGACACTCTTGTTGGGAATGTAAAATTGTGCAGTAGCAAAGAAAACAGTGTGGTGGTTCTGCAAAAAAATTAAAAATAGAACTACCATATGATACAGCAATCCCACTTCTAGGTATTTATCAAAGAATTGAAATTAGGGTCTTGAAGACGTATTTAGCATTCTTATGTTCATTGCAGCACTATGCACAATAACCAAGATGTGGAAACAAACTGTATGTTCATTAATAGATAAATAAATAAAATGTGAAACACACACACACACACAATTGGAATACTATTCAGCTTTTATTTTTTTTTTATTTTTTGTTTAAGATTTTTACGAATCAGCTTTTCTTAAATAGTTTATTGTCAAGTTGGTTTCTGCATAACACCCAGTGCTCATCCCAACAAGTGCACTCCCACATGCCCATCATCCCTCTTCCCCTCTCTCCCACCCCCATCAACCCTCAGTTTGTTCTCAGCATTCAAGAGTCCCTCATGTTTTGCCTCCCTCCCTCTCCCCAACTATTTTTCCCCTTCTTCTCCCCCAAGGTCCTCTGTTAAGTTCCTCCTAACCCACCTATATGTGCGAACATATAGTATCTGTCCTTCTCTGCCTGACTTATTTCGCTCAGCATAACACCCTCAAAGTCCATCCATGTTGCTACACATGGCCATATTTCATTTTTTCTCATTGCCATGTAGTATTCCATTGTATAGATGAACCACATCTTCTTGGTCCATTTGTCCATTGATGGACACTTAGGCTCTTTCCATGTTTTGGCTATTGTTGAGAGTGCTGCTATGAACATTGGGGTCCACGTGCCCCTATGCATCAGCACTCCTGTATCCCTTGGGTACATTCCTAGCAGTGCTATTGCTGGGTCCTAGGGGAGTTCTATTGTTAATTTTCTGAGGAATCTCCACACTGTTTTTCAGAGGGGCTGCACCAGTTTACATTCTCACCAACAGTGTAGGAGGGTGCCCGTTTCTCCACATCCTCGCCAGCATCTAGAGTCCTCTGATTTGCTCATTTTAGCCACTCTGACCGGTGTGAGGTGGTATCTCAGTGTGGTTTGAATTTGTATTTCCCTGATGATGAGGGACGCAAAGCATTGTTTTATGTGTCTGTTGGCCTTCTGGATGTCCTTTTTGGAGAAGTGTCTGTTCATGTCTTCTGCCCATTTCTTCACTGGATTATTTGTTTTTCAGGTGTGGAGTTTGGTGAGTTCCTTATAGATTTTGGATACTAGCCCTTTATCTGATATGTCATTTGCAACTACCTTTTTCCATTCCGTCAGTTGCCTATTAGTTTTATTGATTGTTTCCTTTGCTGTGCAGAAGATTTTTATCTTGATGAGGTCCCAATAGTTCATTTTTGCTCTTGATTCCCTTGCCTTTGGGGATGTGTCAAGTAAGATATTGCTGTGGTTGAGGTCAAGGAGGTTGTTGCCTGCTTTCTCCTCTAGGGATTTGATGGAAACCATAAAATACCCAGGAATAAACCTAACCAAAGATATAGGAGATCTGTAGGATGAAAATTATAGAAAACTTATGAAGAAAATTGAAGAAAACACAAAGAAATGGAAAAACATTATATGCTCATGGATCAGAAGAATAAATATTGTTCAATGTTATTACTACCCAAAGCAATCTACACATTCAATGCAATCCCAATCAAAATTGCACCAGCATTCTTCTCAAAACTAGAACAAAGTATCCTAAAATCTGTATGGAACCACAAAAGACCCCGAATAGCCAAAGGAATATGGAAGAAGAAAACCAAAACGGGAGGCATCACAATCCCAGATTTTAGCCTCTACTACAAAGCTGTCATCATCAAGACAGTATGGTATTGGCACAAAAACAGACACATAGACCAATCGAACTGAATGGAGAACTCAGAATTGGACCCACAAATAAATGGCCAACTAATCTTTGACAAAGTGAGAAAGAGTATCCAATGGAAAAAAGACAGCTTCTTTAACAGATGGTGCTGGGAGAACTGGAGAACAACATGCAGAAGAATGAATGAGATCATTTTCTCATGCCATATCAAAAATAAACTCAAAATGGATAAAGGACATGAATGTGAGACTATTCAGCTTTTAAAAAGAAAGAAGTTCTGCAATACATGACAATATGGATTAACCTTGAGGACACTATGCTAAGTGAAATAAGCAAGTCACAGAAAGACAAACACTTCATGATGATACTCATTGTCTCTAACATAGTCAATTTCGTAGAATCAAAGAAGGGAACAGTGGTTGCCAGGGCCCAAGGGGAGGGGGAAATGAAGAGTTAATAAATGGATATATGTTTCAGTTAAGCAACATGAATAAACCCTGGTGATCTGCTACATAACACTGTACTTATGGTTAACAATAATATACACTTAACACTTTGCTAAAAGGGTAGATCTCATGTTAAGCTTTCTTACCAAGATAACAAAAATTTTAAAAAGCTTTATACAGGCTTTTTCTTGAAAGATCAGTAACAAAATATTAAAATCAGTTGACAATATGAACAAACATTTCACAAAATTAAATATAAACTATCCACAAGTTTTGGGAAGATACACAGCCTTATTTATTTTTAAAGAAATGCAAATTAAGCAATCATGTGACCCTACCTCTAAAACTGGAATAGTTGAACAGTGATAATAATGTTAGTATTTGCTAATATATATAGATCTTCCTCAACTTATGATGATGAGATTACATCAGGGTAAACCTATCATAAATTGAAAATATCCTAAGTGGAAAATGTACTTAATACACCTAACCTAGCAAACATCATAGTTTAACCTAGTCTACCTTAAATGTGCTCAGAATACTTACATTAGACTACAGTTGGGCATAGTCATCCATGACAAAGCTTATTTAATAATGAAGTGGTGTTTTTTTTTTTTTATGTTTTACTTATTTCTAGGAGAGAGAGAGACAGCGTGAGCAGGGGAGGGTCAGAGAGAGAGGGACTCACAGACTGAAACAGGCTCCAGGCTCTGAGCTGGCAGTCAGCACAGAGCCCGACGCGGGGCCCGAACCCACGAACCGCGGGATCATGACCTAAGCGAAAGTCGGACGCTTAACCGACTAAGCCACCCAGGCGCCCCATTAATAATGAAGTGTTGAATATCTCATGTGAATTACGGAACGTTGTACTTTGAAAGTGAAAAACAAAATGGTGGTAAGTGTTATTTGTTGTTTACCTTAATGATGTCATGACTGACTGGGAACTGGGGTGCCACTGCCCAGAATCACAGGAAAATATCTTCCCACATATCCCTAGTTCTGAAGAAGATACAAGTTTTAAATTTGAAGTGTAGTTTCTACTGGACACATTTTGCTTTTGCAGCATATGAGGTAGGAAAATCCTAAATGAAAACATTGTTAAGTCTGGGGTTGTCTGTATGAGCATGTAGAAAAGTCCTACGTGTATGCACTTTTTTATAGAAGTCTGAAGTTGGTAAACTTGGCATATCCTCACTATACTTAATTTAATCCATATCTTTCAAATTTTAAAAGGCCATATTTAACCTATAAATTCCACTTCTTGAAGTTTTTCGAAATATTCTCTCATAAATGAATCCAAAGAAATATGCAAAAAAATTCACTCCACATCATGGTCTATAAAACCAGAAAATCTGGAAGCAGTAAAAACAACTATCTACAAGGGAATAAGCAAATTATCTATGGTACATCTCTGGACTTTAGAGGAACTACTATACTAATTTTTAAAACGGAGTTAAAACTTGGGGTGCCTGTGTGGCTCAGTTAGTTGAGCATCTGACTCTTGATTTGGCTCAGGTCATGATCTCAGTGTTGTGGGATTGAGCTCAATGTCAGGCTGTATGCTGAGCATGGAGCTTAAGATTCTCTCTTTCTCTCTGTCTCTGTCTCTGTCTCTCTGTCTCTGTCTCTGTCTCTGTCTCTCTCTCTCTCACACACACACACACACACACACACACACACACACACACTTTCTCTCCCTCTGCTGTTCTCTCCCTCTCATGCTTTCTCTGTAAAATTAAAAACAAAGAGTTAAAGCTGTGCTATAGGGAAATGTCTTCAGACTCAGTGCTATGTGAAAAACAAAGTGGAGGACAGTGTGTATAGTATACTCTCATGCAGGGAGATAATGTCTGGAAACACATCTTTTAATATTGGTCACTCTTGGGAGTAAGACAAGGCAGTAGAATGGGTGGATGGGAGACTCAAATTTCATTGTATAACATTCAAATCTATTTTAATCTTGATTAAAATAAAGATTTATTATATGTCTATAGAGCTGCTGATAAGATATTTTTATAATATTTCAGAAGGAAAAGAAAAAAAGAACATCAAGGAGCAGACTTGTTTTGGATATGTACACTGATTTTTGTTAAGTCACTAACACTAGTGATTTGTTTTCTCAGTTTCCTAATCTAATATTATCAATATTTTATAAGTAGAAGAAAGCACAAAATGTGATGGAAGGGTTTATATTGCATATTTACATATAATAGGTACACAATGAGATTTCTGATGAAAGCAAAAATGGTTACAAATAATTCCTTTCCCAGTTTCCTTGACCCCTTGCAATGTGACTCTGAATATCCTCCCATCAAAATACGAAGTCAGTTTCAACTTTTGAATCTCAGGTGGCCTTTTGATTTGTTTTGGACACAAGAATGCCAAAGAAGCAATGGTGTGCCAGTTCTTAGCCTAGGCTTCAAGACCCCTTGCATCTTCTTATTCTCCTTGTTAAAACATGCCCAAGATGCTTGGTGAGCAAGCCCAGGACGGCCAGTTAGATGATGAGAGAAACATGGCCCACTTGTCCTCATTATTCCAGCTTTTAGACAACCAACCTAAGAGGCAGACATGCTAGATCACTGGCAGCTGACCACAGAATGCAAGAATGAGCCCCTTAAGGACAAGAGAACTTCAAGGCTGTTCCCAGCCCAAATTGCTCACCCACACAACTAAGAGCTAAATTAATGTTTCCTGTTTTAAGCCACTAAATTTTGGGATCTTTTGTTGCACAGCATAAGCTGATATATACAAGATCGAAGGGACCCATATTTGTATCAAATCTTGTTTCTTTTGGTTAGTTTGGTTCATTTCTGTTCACTTAGCTAACATAAAACAGGCACCTACAATGTGTTAGCACTGAGTGAGGCTTTATGGTGCCATGCTTCCTCTCAGAGTGGTGGTCATTGGCTGGTGTCTCATAGTCTAGTGGCCACAAATAAGGAGTCTGGGTCTACACAGCCTAAACTCTAGTGGACCTCTGTTGTGTACTTTGGGAAAATTTCTTAAGCTTTTAGTGCATCAATTTTTCATCAATAAAGAGGACTAGCAATGGCACTTAAGGATTTGCTTGTTGTTAGGATGAAATGAGTTAGTAATTAACATTGCATCTGAAATAGCAAGTGGTAATTAAATTAAAGATGTTAATATCTAAAATTGGAAGAATATTTTTCTTTGCATGGAATCACCAGTCAGATTTCCAATCTAGATGAGGGAATTACTCTTCAGAAAGGGTGTATGGATGGATACTTATTAATAATATCATAAGTTGCCCTTTATCCTCAAGCTGCTGTGAGTATTGGCTGCTAACAGCTCATTACTACCCACTTTACTCTGAGACTTGCTCATAGTCTACAAGAGTTGCCTCATGGGAGAATGTCTGGGAGTTTATACACAATTTCTGGAGACAGCTCGCTGCTAACTTGCAAGAGGGTAAAAATGATCAGCTCTTTGCCTCAATGTGGGATGTCGTCTCTGGTGCCCTGCATGCTTCAGAACTCCCTGTGGGATTAGGCTGAGTCTAAACTTGAGCTGAACCCATATCTGCACATGGCTTCTTTCCCTGTCCCATCCTGCTTTTCTCACTTCCCTTCTACTAAGAGCACTCCTCAATTAGTCACGTACATTCCAATCCCCATCTCCGATAAGTATGAAATGTTATTTTCTGACCTTGCACCACAGCTTCTCAGGGAAGCTCAGAATGATTTAGAAAACCAAATTTGAACAGTGACAAGATAACAATATGCGAATTACAGCAGCTATCAGGAGAGAAGTTGCTCTTTCTGAGACAACTCAAGGGAGGAACAGGGTACAATATAAATGCAGCTATACTGCCTCCCTTCTGCCTATCTGAATATTAAGCTCTGTTTCACAAAGTACCTGTCTTCTTACCTCACTCAGTGGGAAGGTTGTGCCTGTGGTGATTCTCAATGGATTCTTGTTTGGGTGCAAATTGGCAGCCTGCTTCTTGACAGGGGAACTATGATCTTGTGAGTGACAATTTTGCCTCTGCAGACTCTCCTGGGCAGGGTCTTTCCCATGTCAAAAATTGAATGACAGCAGGGTGCCTGATCTTATTAGTTTCCCTGATGTAAGTCACTTTTCTCATTTATCAACCATTTATAAATCACAAGGTCTGGAGAGTAGACAATACAGAAGGACACTCAGTGTCAAATATAAGGCGAGCTGCAATCTTGTTCTGATAGGACAGGGTGTCTCATTGAGGAAAGACAGAGGTGCATGTGGGAGACTCTAGGGAAATGCTTCTCCATTGTGCATACAAGTTACTCAGGAACCTTGTTAGAATTCAAGTTTCTGGGCCCCACACAATGTTGAAGGGCACACCTGGTCCAGGATAGCTGAGGAGGTCCACACAGCTACATTTCAGTAATCCAGAAGCCCACAAAAATGGATCCAATAACACCACTGAGGTCTGGAAAAATTAAAATCAACTTCTGCTTTGAATTAACTCATTAAACTAAAGAGTCTTCTCCATTAGGTTTGGGATGAGCTCCCAAATCTGCATCTCTAATAAGTTAAGCTCCCATCTGATGCCACATTTGAGAAGCAAAGGTAAAAAAAATCTCTTTTTTCTAAAGCTGGGTTTCTGATTTCCCTCTGGTCCCCATTCCCATTGACCTTTATTTTTGAGTGAGAATCCTGTAGATGATACACAAAAAGCAAGATGGGCCAATTGATTGATTTATTGATTAATTACTATGAACGAGCACTGATTTAGATCCTGCAGATATGTCAGTGAATAAACACTCACAGCACCTGTTCTTAGGGATCTGACACTCTCATGAGGGAAGTAGACAATAAGCACTAAGTAGAAAGTACATATAGATGGAAATAAGGCTTATATGATAAAATAAGAAGGGAAGAAATGGAGGAGGGAGGAGCAGAAGTTCCACTTTAGAGAGATTGGTCAGGGAAGGTGTCTCTGATAAGATGACATTTGATCAGAGGCTTATGTGACCTAAGGTAAAAAGCCATGTTTTTCGAGGAAGATATTTCAGGGAATACAAACAGTGTGTGCAGAGGTCCTGAGGCAAAAGCATATTAAAGGAACAGCAGGGAGTTCGACTGGGCTGGACTAAAGTAGGTGTTGAGAAAAGTGGTAAGGAAAGAAGTGACTGAATTCACAGGACCATGAGATTTTTTTTTGAAAAATTATAATTTTTTTCAAAATTATAAATTATACATACACTGTATGTATAATTAACATACAGTGTTGTATTGGTTTCAGGTATATAATATAATGATTCAATAATTCTACACATTACTGAATGCTTATAGTGATAGATGCACTCTTAATCCCCTTTGTCTGTAAGATTTTATTTCAAGTGAGTTGGGAAGTTACTTGAGGGCTTGAGATGGAATATGTGACTTACATTTTAAAAGAATCACTACGGCTTTTGTATAGAGATTTTAAAGGGACAGAGTTGAGCAAAGGAGGCAGAGTGACAGACCTACTACTGTTGATGGTGCAAATTGGGCACATGGGAGGAAAGGAAAGAAGTATTAAGAGTCTAGATAAATCCTGATGCTAAGGCAACACATCCTTCTGATGGACTGACTGGATTTGAGGAGTCAGAGAAAGCCAAGGGTAAGTCTGAGAATGTGACTTTGCAACTGCAAGAATGGACTTCCATTTACTGATGTCAAAAAGATTGCAGGAGAAACAGATTTCGGGGGAGCAGAAACTAATACTTAATTTTGGCTATTTTTGGTTTTTGATGCCTCTTTAACTCTCAAAGCAGATATACCAGACAGGCATTTAAATGAGCCTAAGTTGGGGGTGGGGGATTTTGGGACTGGGATGTCATCTGTGGAACCATCAAAAGGCAAGGGGACTTGGGCACTTGGGTGGCTTGGTTGGTTAAGCTTCAGACTCTTGATATTGGCTCAGGTCATGATCTCATGGTTTGTGAGTTTGAGCCCCACATGGGGTTCTGCACTAATAGCACAAAGCCTGCTTGGGATTCTCTCTCTCCCTCTCTCTGCTCCTCCCCCATCTCATTATCTCCTCCTCTCTCTCTCAAAATAAATAAATAAACCTTAAAAAAAAAGGCAAAAGGAATGGATGAGTTCAAATAAGGATTAATAGCAAAGCTGTCTTAGGAGTGAAACTAGAGAGACCCCTCCAGTTTGTTGAGGAGATGAGATAATAGAGCCAAGGAGACTGACAAGGAGCATCCAGAGTGGTAGGGGGAGATCTAACCGAGTGGTTTCCTTAAGTGATGACAAGAAGTTGATGAAAAAGGGAACCAAAGTAACAAAACTCAGAGCTTGTCACCAAAACTCATTGTCCTCTCTTTTAAGAAAACAAATCCCGGGGCACCTGGGTGGCTCAATAGGTTAAGCGACCAACTCTTGATTTGGGCTCAGTCCATTATCTCACGCTTCATAAATTTAAGTCCTGCATCAGGTCCATGCTCACAGTACAGCTCCAAGAGCCTGCTTGGAATTCTCTATCCTTCTCTCTCTGCCAATTCATGCTTGTGTGCTCTCTCTCTCAAAAATAATAAGAAACTTAAAAAAGAAAAGAAATCCCAAATGAGTAATAAAATAAAGTGGTATAAAGAATTCTGTAGAAAAACAGAACAAAACAAAACTCTGCCTGACTGGGAATGCACCTGCAGCCTAAATCCTCCATTTCTTCTATTTATTGTCACAGTATTATACAAGACTTAGCGTTCAGAAGGATTGATTCCAGGCCTCTATGTGTACATAAATGATCAGAGATTTCATTATTTGCCCAAAAATAGAGTCATGCATTTTAGAAAAGATGTTAAATAATAAATGCTGACATTTTTAGAAGGCTTTCAAGGCATCCTAAATACTGTAATGTGGTAGAACTGGGACAGGAACACAGGAATAAATGAACACTAGATCTTATCTTCCAATTTCCCCCATTCATTTTTTAAAGTCAATATTTTTGTTTATCACTTTAAATTTAAAAGAAGAAAGAGGACTCAGGGTGGGGGGTTCTAATCCATTTTAGCATAGGGAGACTAAAAATGTTCTGTCCTGTAATTTCTCTACACTCTTTATCAAATTGTAGCATAAGCTAGAAACCAGAGGCCACACATCAGAAGCTATGTGAATCCTCAAAGATAGTATCTGGACTTGGTATGATACAAGCGTTCATAAAAGTGAACTGTAGCAGCAGCCAATGTTTGTAGTTAATTATTGGGACACTGCTGCTCTTGACTGAACCTCTGGCTACACTCAGCACTATGACCCCTCTTCTCTTCCCCAGAGAAACCGTTTCTGCTCATCTGGCTTCTTTACCCTTTCAGAGGAAGACTGCTGTTGTCCATTCTGATGCCCAGCCAAATTCTGGGCTCTGGACCATGGGCTAATATGGAGTCCTCCTCACACCCTCACATACCTCTATTACCATCCACCCATTCCCTCCATTTTCCACCAAATCTTATCAAATACCCAGTAACCTCATCTTGTCTAATTTTTTTCATAATGAATAAGAAGGAGGATAAATATAAAGGCCTCCAACCCAGAAAGCTTTAAAGTTCCTGTGTTTTCTATTCAAGTGACCAAGCCTTCCTCCCTTCACTCTAAGATGGCTTCTTTGGTCACTACAGGGTAACAGTCACCTCTGGGCTATTTCAGAATCAAAAAGTATGGCAGAGACCTTGGAGGAGGAAATGGAGTTTGGCAAAAAGCTTAGAATGGAAAAAGAAGGGTGGTGGTGGGGTTGGAGAAAGGTAAAGGGCCAATTTGTGTCAGGATTCTTTGAGATGGAATATTCAGGGAAGATTGTCCATGGGTCATGTTTTTGTCTTCAGATATTGTTATAGGCTGAATTGTGCCCCTCCCCCCAATCATATGTTGAAGTCCTAACTTTCAATGTTGACTATATTTGGAGATAGGGTCCTTCAGGATGCAGTTAAGGTTAAATGAAGTATAAGTGTGGGGCCCAAATTCTATATAACTGATCTCCTTATAGGAAGAGGAAAAAACACCAGACAGCACTCCCTCCACAGTGGAAAGGTCATGAGGAGACATGATGAGAAAGTCCTCTGCAAGCTAGTAAGAGAGGTCTCACCAGAAACCATCCCTACTGGCACCTTGATCTTGGACTCTGAGCCTCTAGGAATGTGAGAAAATAAATTTCTGTTATCTAAGCCAAAGCCACTCAGTCTCTGGTATATTGTTATGGTGGCCTGTGCAGACAGATGTGAATACAAGACAGATGTGAATACATAAACAATTATGCTATAAAGATCTACCAGCCAGTTCTCCTATATGTCCAAAGATTTCTCTTTTAAACTAGAAGACAAAAGAGGATGGAGGTGAATTAAGGATTCATAGGGACAGGGTGCTCATTGTCATTAAAAATTATGAGCGAGAAACAGGAGTTTAAATATCAATATATGCTGTGAAGATTACTATAAAGCAATGAAGGAGTGGTAACATCAGGTTACTATTGACATGCTTTATACCATGCTCAGTTAGCAGTTTTCTGGAATCCATCTGTCCTTGCTGTTTATAGAAGGACAATTAGTTTCTAAACATTTTGAAGATATCAGAGGAAAGAAAAGGGTCCAGGTGGATGGACAGAGAGTTGTTAAGGACTAGAGTGTACATCACATTTGTTTTAGGATGTGCATTTGAGCAGCAATGGATTATCATGGACTATCATCTGACCTGTGCCTGGATTTTTTCCCCCTCCCGTCACCTCTCCTTACTGTTCTTCTTCTTTTTTGTATAAACATGTTTCTGCAGTGAAGATTTTTTCTGATTACTACCATATCCTCTTGTTCCTCTTACATTCAAGAGTATGCTTTGGAGAAGATGGCCCTGGCTTAGACAATGAGGGGTAGGCTCCAAGGACCCAAGTTTCCAGGCATAGTGGGAGAGGGAGATGACATGCTGTAAGACCCAAGACTCAGCCATTTTCCAGCCAGGTGAAACTGTATGAACTCTATGAGCTTTGACTGTGACTGTCAAGAGGGAAGGAGCAAACTCCAAGCTCAGAACCTACCACACAATTGATGGTCACTGAGACACAGCCCTCTATTGGACTGACTTGCCATGGTCGCCTTCATTTCCAAGAGAGTACCCTCCTCTTTCCTGCCTTGATTTATGTTCTCTTCCTTCCCCATTTCCCCCATCTCTATTAAATCTCTTTCCTCATTTGTAAAGTGAAAACAACAATGCCAATCTTTCCCGGTTCTTAGGGGACTCAAATGAATAAATACTTTATAAACTATAAATTAAAATGCCTTGATCGGTAGATGTTGTGGTCATTACTCTTAGATGGCAAAGAAAAACGTGGAACCAGGTGCAGAAGTCATTTAGTAGGCGGAAGGACTTAATCCAGGGAGTTTGCAGATAATAGAGTGGCTTAAATAGGAAGCATAGGCAGATGTACACATTTTTCCAATTGTGCATTGTGGAAATTCTTCAAGAATAGGACAGCCCAAGAGACCCCCCCCCACCTCTCCTCCTAAAAATCTTATCATCCTTTAACAATACCCCTCTTCCAAGATTTATCCTTATTCATAGTCTGTTTCCACCAAGCTAAGTGAAAATTTGGCATTTATTTGCTTTGTATGTACCATATTCGTTCCCCTGAAGATCTGAGGTGGATATCTGTAAACCTATTTTACAGATAGGAAAACTGAGCCTTATAGATTTGGCTCAAGGTTACCTGTCTGGTAATTGGCAGAGCTGGGTTTCCAATGTATATCTCTAGACTCCAAACTAATGCTTTTACTGTACCTAATAGCTAACATTTCTGTCATTCACTGTGAAGGCCACATCTTTGTGGATGATTTTTTTTTAAGTTTATTTGTTTATTTTTGAGAGATACAGAGAGAATACAAGTGGAGGAGGGGAAGAGAAAGAGAGGGAGAGAGAATATCTCAGGCAGGCTCTGTGCTATCAGCACAGGGCCTAATGTGGGACCTGAACTCACGAACCCATGAGATCATGATCTAAGCCAAAATTAAGAGTTGGACACCCAACTAACTAAGCTATCCAGGTGCCCCTCTGTGGATAATTTTTTAAAAAAATTTAAAGGTTTATTTATTTTTGAGAGGGAGAGAGAGAGAATGAGCAGGGGAGGGGCAGAAGGAGAGGAAGACAAAGATTCCAAACCAGGTTCCAGGCTCCAGCTGTCAGCACAAAGCCTGATGCAGGGCTTGAACCCATGAACCATGAGATCATGACTTGAGGCAAAGCTGGATGGCAAACTGACTGAGCCACACAGGAGCCCTGACAATGGATGATTTTTGATCCTCTCCACATCATGATTCTTAAACTGACTTGAGTCCTAGTTCAACTTTGATCTCTTCATTACAGTAGGCTTTTCTACCCCCCAATCTTCCACTGCCCACCATCCTAGATCTTTGCTATTCACTTGAACATTTTAGACAGCATAGTTATTAGGCCTCTTCCTACTTAGTATGGGCACCAGAAGACCCTCCATGTATAGATTTGTATGCATACGTCCATATCCCCAATTCACATTGTAGTTCTAATAGGTAGAAAATGTCTTATATGGGGCGCCTGGGTGGCTTAGTCGGTTAAGCGTCTGACTTTCGCTTAGGTCATGATTTCACGGTTCGTGGGTTCGAGCCCCGCGTCGGGCTCTGTGCTGACTGCCAGCTCGGAGCCTGGAGCCTGTTTCAGAGTCTGTGACTCCCTCTCTCTCTCTGACCCTCCCCTGCTCACGCTGTCTCTCTCTCTCCTAGAAGTAAATAAAACATTTAAAAAAAAAAAAAAGAAAATGTCTTATATATTATCTATCATTATACTATTTATCATAATATCATGCACATAATTTGTACTCAAAGTCTATTTTTTAAAGGAAAAGTAATTGAATTAATAAATAAATGGGAAAAACATTTTGAATAAAGTGTAGTAATAAGTGTTGCTTGGTGTGGAGTGTGACTCCACACAGGACCTTCTACTATACACCTTTAACTGATCATGATGGAAACTATTTCTTATTTTCTATTGCTTCAGATGCTTTGCCTATATTTCTCATTAGCCTTGTGGTAGAGCTGCTAATTTTCTGTATCAATCTTTCCAAAATGAAGTATGAGTGATAATGCACCTTGGGAAAGTATTAATGTTATACCTTATTTCCACATGGAGTCATGAATTATTATTGTAATAATCTTTCAGGCACTGGCAGAACTTGGGGCTGGGTCGACATAAAATCAGGAAAGGTAGAATTTTTTACAATTTGATTTGTATAGGCTCTCTGGGACAATCTTCTTGAAACTGGATAACCTGAATTGCCATTCATCCATTTTCTTACCCAGCCTACAAATATTGATTGAATTCCTACTACATGGCAGGCACTGTGCCAGAAGTTGAAATAGGACAGTGACCAGACAGATATAGCCCCAGCTTCATGGTGCTAATATATGTTGGGGATCTCCTTCAGGGAGAAGCTAGTGGTCCACCCCTATCCTAATGTCCTGCTGTGAGCAGCACACTCTAGGAATCAGGTAAGAAGTGGAAAATTTCAGGAAAATTCTGTCTTCAGATCTGCTGCCCATAGTCACAGAGATCAGCACCCCAGATTTAATTCCCTCAGATTTTGTCTTTGAAAGCTTCTCTGCATGGGAATATTTAGCATCCAAAGTATAGCATTGATGATTTAAAAAAAATTTTAATGTTTACTTATTTTTGAGAGAGAGAGAGAGACAGGGTGCAAGTGGGGGAGGGGTAGAGAGAGAGAGACACAGAATCTGAAGCAGGCTCCAGGCTCTGAGCTGTCAGCACAAAACCTGACATGGGGCTCAAACCCATGTACTGTGAGATCATCACCTGAGTGGAAGTCAGATGCTTAACCGACTGAGCCACCCAGGCTCCACAGCTTTGATGATTTTAAACAAAGCATGGTATTTATGGGCTAAAAGGCACTTCAGCTGTTTTTGGAATGCATGTTGTGTGGAGTATGCGTAACACGCACGTGCATATTACAAGGAGGTTCAGTGACTTTTGCGAAGTCACAAGACTAGTTGGGGTGGAGATGGAATTCAAACCGAGTCCCCGTTCCATTCTCTTTCCATATCATGCATTATCATTCAATTATATGTAACATGCCCCTGAAAATAAAGTTTTAGGAACTGCTATGGTCCACTGTCAAAGAGTAAGGGCTTTATGTGAATATTTACCACCCATATTCTACCTGTTATCTTTAATACACAAGATGTGTCTTCTACTTTTAAAACATGAAGTTATTTTATATATTTTCTGTCATCAGTGGTCTTTAGGTATCTAGTTCAGTTCTTGTAGTTCCACTAAACTTTAAAAAAATAGTATAAAATGAGGCACCTCGGTGGCTCAGACAATTAAGCGTCCGACTTCTGCTCAGGTCATGATCTCGCAGCCTGTGAATTTAAGCCCCACATTGGCCTCCGTGATGACATCTCAGAGCCTGGAACCTGCTTTGGATTCTGTGTCTCCCTCTCTCTCTGCCGCCCCTCTCCCCCCAATTCATGCTTTGTCTCTGTCTCTGTCTCTCTCTCCCTCAAATATAAACAAACATTAAAATTTTTTTAAAAAATAGAATAAATCTAATTTAGTTATATGCCAGGAGACCAATCATTTGGAACTTCCGAGAACCTAATATTTCTTTTTTCTCTTCAGCCTTCATGTTCTCCTGATTAATAGGCAGGAGACACTAAGAAAAATAAGAAAAGAACAGTAATATTAATGAGTGTTACTATATTCTAGATTTCACACTGACAGCTTTTAAATATGCTTAAATGCAATTCTTATAAGAACTCTCTTAGGTAAATATCATTGACATGCTCTTTTTTAGATGAGGAAACAGAAACCTAGAGTGCCTTCTCAAAGCTCATCTGACCTCTATCCCTATCCCACCTGACCTCTCCCCATCCGTGGTCCATAAATGAATGCTTCAGTAGGTTTAGCAATCTGCCAGAGCCAGGCCCGAATGGGGCTGTGAATCAGTTAGGGTATGATTGAATTTCAAGCCAGATCTGAAAGATCTCTGTATCACACACACTTTTAATTTAGCCATGTCCTATCTCCCTTCCAACAGCATGCATGACGAACCTTATAAACCAGAACGAAATTATGTTAGGTGAGACCAAGTAGGCCTGTAATTTGATACCTTTGTGCCCTGTAGACATCTAATCACTTTCATGATTTGGTATTCCAGACGCATCTCCTTTCTCTCTTATTCTGTGTTGTAGGGTGAGCCTGTTCAGGTCTCCCAGGGGCACCTGCATCTCAGGTCATAATGGCTTAGGGCTCTAAGAATAACAGATATCTAAGAACTGCCAGAAAGTACAACCGAGTTCTGGAGGGTTTGGATGGTGGGTACAAAGTGCAACCTGGCGGGTCTCTCTGCCCAAACAATATGGTGTAACTCAGAATAGAATCTCCCAGAACAAAGAGAAGATGAAAACTTCCAACTGCAGGAGCATTTTAGGATAATTTTACTTGAGGGTGTAGTCCAAATGCCAGCAACATCAGCATCACCTCTGGCTTGTTAAAAATGGAGAAGCTTAGGTTTCACCTTGGACCCACACATTACCCTCTCTGGGAGTAAAACCCAAGAATCTATTTCAACAAGTTCCTTGGGAGATTCTGATCCACACTAAAGTTTGAAAACCCTGCTCTACAGTATCAACAACCAATGAAACTGTAACCCCAGCTTATACGCTTGATACTGAAAATGGTTAATACCTGCTACTACAGGGACTCCAAGCCTGCAGAAGATTTAGAGATTTCAACGTCCATTTCTCCTTTTACAGCATCAAATTATATAAGTAAAAATAACAGATGTTTTATACAAATAGAAAGTAAACAAGTAGAAAGGACACAAGCAGCTCTCAAATGTCGTATTTCAAAAGGCTTTGAAAGTTTCCTGTTTGCAAGTCTATACTTTTTTTCAAAGACAAAATTCACTAGGCCCCTGGGATACTAACCACATTAGTGAACTGAACTACTCACTACCTCTCTGGGACCTTTGGGATGAAATCATCTAGGTTCTAGCATCACATTGTCCTCAGCCACATGCCAGGCCCAGGGATTCTGCATGATCTAGGCCACTGATGGTGACCTTGGCTTGGAATATCACACAAAGTGCACCTGAGAGTGAGAGGGGAACCATAGGATGGGAGCAGTGTCTGGGACTCTGTTCTGGCTGGTCAGCTCCCAGTGCTGGTTCTTTCCTTCTGAGGGACACAGCTCACCTACCTCTCCATCAGGCTCATCACATAAGGCTCTGTGGAGCCTTGTAGAGCAACAAGAACATTACCAGCTTCCCTTCTGGTTCCGGTCTTCCTCAGCCCAGCTTCATTTTCATATGTTAGTGGAGGGGATAATAGTGAAGGAGAAACAAGAGTCATGAGAGAGAAAGGCTTTTAGGGGGAACTTGGATCCATGATTCAGCTCTGCGTCTCTGTGAGGTGCTGGGTAGAGTCTCTGGCACAAAGAAATTGCTCACAAAATTTTAAAAATAAAACATTCAATACATAGTAGTGGCAATTGATGTATGCAATTATAATAGTATTAGTAAAGGTTTTGTTATTGTTTGTGTGGTAATTGAAATAAATGGCAATTTCTAATGTGTAAATCATTACCTTTTCACATTGGAGAAATAAACCAGGAGCCATGAGTCCTTCCTATTTCCCAGCTTCTTTTCTCTTACTTGTCCCCTAAGAGCCACTGAAAAAACAGATTTTCAGAGGCATATAAAGGGTTATGCCTTAACTAATGACAGGGTGACCCATTTTCTGAGCAGAGCAGGGAATGTGGCATTGTTTCTTGGATCCAATCTTGAGGCTGCCAACAGGGTGACACCATGGCAGGAGAAAGAAGAAAAAGGAACAAAGTGGAGGCAAAGTAAATGCACTCACTAAGTCAGACACTAACCTCTTTGAGTTTTCACAGTTCTTATATCACTTGCAGTGTACAGTGAAGGTATTGTTAGCCTCATATTCCTGAGGATAGTAGAAGGCGATGGAGACACCTGTCAATCAAGACAGTGGTCCAAGGTTGTGCAGGCCATAAGCACTAGGCTACAGTCTGACCCAGTTCTGACCCAGTCTGACCCAGTCTGACCCAGTGTGCATCAAGAACTGCATGCTTTCTACCATAACTTTTTCTCCTTCTCTTCTTCTTTGCTGCCTTCACCAGAGCTACCACCCTACATTATTAATGGGGTCATTTGAAAATGAGAACTCACATCAAGTTTAGGAGATATGGAAAGGTGGAAAGTAGATCCACTATAGCTAAGAGAAGGAGGAAGAGTAAAAAGAAAGGGGAAGGTCATGGAAGACACAAGTGGTGGACTGCAAGTGGGAAATGAAGTTTCTCTGGGCGTTCACCTAAGCCGCTCTGTAGGCATTGTCCATGTCAGAGAACAGGGAGATGTAATCACATCATTGCTGTAATGGCAAAAGCATAAACTTTTTGCTAAATGAACAGGCATATAAAATACCATTACTCACACAAGTGCCCTACTGCAAGATCACATTCAAAGCCATGAATACTCTCCTAAGACTTTTGAGGAATCATGGCCATACATGTGAGCTGTTTGAAGTGGAACAGCAAACTGCACTTACTATTGTGAATCAGTCTTTGTTGAGTGATTGTATTATGAATGTTATGAATGTCTCACAAAGAATGTGTTCTTGACAAGAATCTATTGGTCAAAGCCAACTTAATAAGACATCTTCAAAAGTGGCTGGTACTTGCTGACTACTCACAGCCCCGGGGACCTTGCAAAAAGTTGAAATAATGAACCTTTGCAATTCTGCTTGATTTGACCTAGAAATGAAAGAGAGACGTTAAACTAGGGGATCTGGGGTTATTTGTGCCTACTCATTTTGAACCAAAGTCTCACATATTCAACTTTCTTTTTCAGTGGGCGTCCATGATGCAGTTCTTTTGTGACACCCAAAAACAATGCATTTCCAACTACCTTCGATTTGCAGACTTGCAATAGATACAGAGAATTACTTTGCCCTTTATTTTGAACTTGACCTACACAAGATGATGTTGAAACAGGAGAAAATTGAGAGGAAAAAAAATGGCTCAGATTCCTGCATCTGGAATAAAAAAACCAATGGTTTTCCCAACACTACTAAAAACTGTGATCAAACTTTCTCAAAGGATTTGAACTTCTCCTTTTCAGATAAGTTGTATTTGGCATCTAAGTCCAAACCTACTCCCTTTCTGCCAGGCATAGGAGAACTGGAGAAATTTAGGATGCAACAAATATATAGCAATAGTTTGTTTCCCAAAGTATTTTTCATACTATATATATATGTTTGAAATCACCAAAGCACCACTTTCTGATCTAAGTCATAATTGCACTGTAGAGATAGAGTAAATTCTCTCTTCACCCAGAAGGCATAAATGCACCAATAAATTGTCATCCCTCATGAGCTAATTTTTCTGACAACTAGTATTAGAGTACAGTGTTTCTAAACAATACACTTGTGAATTTATATTTATATAAAATATCTATCCCATAATGCATTTAATTGAACTGGTTGATATCCAATATTCTAAGCATGGTTTTCTTACATGTTGCTAAGTGCTCAATTCTTTTTTCTAATATTAATTAAATTAATTAATATTTAATAGGTTTTCATAATGACATACAATCTGCAACCATGTTCCTTATGAAGAATGACTTTCTGGTTGTCAAGAATCAGGATGCAGACAGTCCTCAGGGCTCAGCTATTTTTCCATAAGAAATCTTTAATTAATCATCAGTTTAGCTGTCGACAACTCTCTCATCTTGTTCTCAGGTTTGCTCCTTGTTTTCTTTCTTAGAGCCACAGTTCATGAAAAGCTGCTCTGAGATATGAAGGTATTATTCCAGTGGAGGAGAGATGGTGTGGTCACTTTTGCAAATCACCAGTGGTGGCACCTTTACAATGACTTGGTACATTAAACACTGGGGGTTGCCATGGGAAACTATAGATCCTCATATCTTGAAGGTAGAAAAGCTGATAGGTGGCAATTTGTCCCCGGTAGTTTCCATGCTGCTTTTTGTGGTGACAGTAGAGATTCTATTGTTCTAGCCTATGTCATTCTCCTTGCGCAAAACATCTTTTTTTAATTATTAGATTCTCCCCCCGCACCACACACACATACCACCAATCAAACATAGCAATGAGACTGTGTAGATAAATTGCTCTGTCTTGTCATTGATCATAAAAGTTGAAGACCCATGCCACTGAGAGCATAAGGTCTCCAAAAAACCGCCTGGTGCTGTGGGAACAATTAAGGAAGGATGCTGAGTGATAAAGTACTCATTTTACTTTGACAAGAAATGAACACAAATAGTAACAATTCACACTTCATTTGTTCTTTCAAGCCTTCATAATAGATCAAAAATGTACATGATTTTACTCCAAAATTAGAGGATGCAGGATTGGATTATAAGTAAATATATAAATTGATTTTTAAGGTGGCTGGGACCCTCATATAGCCCATGGTGTCCTAAGGAAAACCCAAGAAACAATTTAGGCCAGGCCTTCCTAAGAAGCCCTCTTAGGAATGGGTTGTGACAAACCCTCTCTCTGTCACAGAAATCTTCAAAAGGCTTGCCTTAATGGCCCATACTAATGTTCACCTTCATGTCCATAATTTAATTCCAAAAGGAAGTATCCAAGCGCCATTCATCTCATTTAAATTTAATTCTACCTGAATCAGGTATGGCTTTGATCAAAGATAGTAGTATAAGTAATTGTAAGACTATTAATCTTGATATTAAAAATAACAGTCATTAGAAAAGCTACCATTTGTTGAATGTCTTGTGCTATATGCCAGATATCACCATAAGCAGCTTGTGGTATTTCTTAATGTAATGTACACTTCAACCCTGAGAAGAAAGTGTTTCTTATTTCTTATTCCTGTTTTTCTCACTATAGAGATAACAAAACTGAGGTTCAGTGACACAGCTATTAGATAGAAGAGTCTTTGCTCATGTCTCCTAAACCACAGATTCTCTAATAAGGCTCACAGGCCCCTGTGTACTCCAAACTTCATTTCACAAAGAAAATTCAGGAACTCCTTCAGCAGGTATTCGCTATTCGTTTTTATGCATAATTAAGAAATTATATGCTGCTGATAACTCTGGTAATGTAATGCCTAACCTCTCACATTCTTCCTTGATTGCCATGCAAAGGATTTGAAAAGAGAGATTTTAGAATAATTACCCATCAGTAATCATCTCCACACAACACAAATCACATTTGATTCCCTATTAAGACAGACCAAGAGAATGAGAGGTTTTCACTCTGGAATGTTTTCTGCTGCAATCAGGTTAATTCTATGTTTCCATTCCATTGGTCTTCTGAATTTAAACATGGAAACATGGAACAAATTCTATATAGGGGATAATAATATCCCCAATCATGGGTCTTGGTCTACTGGGGAAAAGTGCTTGACTATTAGCTTTCCAAATGGAGTGCTGTCCCATTTAGGTGTGTCACCTTCCAGGAAGAGTTCATTCAGCAAATGGGGGTGGACATTTTATTACTGCAGAACAGTTCTTAACCTTGGTTCACTCCAAAGCTGAGAGCTTTGCAATCACAGCCTGTCACATAAAATAATTCATACAGAAGAACAAAGAGACAAACGTCAAGCCACCTTAGTTAATCGATGTCATTTTGTAACACCGATCAACAGTCCTCCAATCCATGGTGATAAATCATGTTTGATTTATAAATGTAGTAACCTTTCAAGATGATCAATATATCCATGATTCTTGTAGGACACTTGCCAAGATTTAGCTTTCCTGTCTTTTCCTTTATTTAAGTAGCTCTGGAGCCTTATTCCGGCATCTTAATCTTAACCTGAAAGATCTATGATTTTGCACTATAATCAGCAGGCCAATCAACAAAAACTTCATCCAACATCATCTCTTCCTTCCCCCAAATTTGACTTCTATTTTTCTTTTTTCCACTGTGAAGACACAGCAGCCATCTCTCTAAGAGGGGAACATGTCTCTCCATGTCTCAAAGGAACAGATATCTGCTTTCCCAAACCTGTCTACCAACAACTGATTTGTGCCCTCCTTCAGTCTCAGGAGGGATGCTCTTTCTCCATCTCAGAGGTGTTCTTCCCTTCTTTGTGCTCACAAAAAAGCATCATGTACACTGACATGGAAGTTCAAGTCAGGTTATTGTTTCACCTCAGGGCATTTTAATTTAAGTAGTTTTTAATTTTTTAATTTTATCTTGGTGAAACACAAGTGGTTAGGTGGTTACATACTTATTTGGTTTATAATTTACCTTCAATTAAACAAGCACTTTTCTCTGTGTTGCATGTAGTTTTATACATAGATGTTATGCATCATGAAGTCTATAAAGCATACAGAAAAGTGGAAATTTCAGGAATAGTTAGCAATCGAACATTTATGTATCTGTGGTGCAAATAAAGAAATAAAATGAGACTGGCACCTCAAAAGCCTCCTGTGTGTACCTTGCCAGTGGGAGCTCTCTCCTTCTCCTTGAGGGTAAAAAATACCCTGACTTTTGTGATAAACCACTTCTTTGAAGCTTTATCTTTTACCACAAAATGAATGTCCTTGTCCCATGTTAAGTAATTTTAAGCACTCAAATTAGGCAGGGGAAGCTTTATAGAATCAAGCTCACTTTGCCAGATATCTATGGCATACAGAGTGTCAGATATGAAACTAGAAGATAGGGGGATACAATTTAAGAAGACATAGTCTCTGACCCCAAGAAACTCACAGGTGTTGGGAGGCTCTACAGGAGCTCATGAAAGCATACAAGCAAGAAATTTTGTCAACCATCACCATAATAAATAGCACAAGGGGAATTGGAAGGGGAGAGAAACAAAATATAGCAAGTCTTGTCATTGCTCTGTTTCTCCAAACCAACACATGGGCTAGCCACTATTAAACTGGGAGAAAAGTATAATCAAATCTTTCTCTAGAAAATGAAGTGTGTGGAGCAGGAGCAGGATAAGAAGCACCTTCTAGGTGAATCTGACCAGTGAGCATGTTCTCTGTCTCTGGCACTACGAACAAGGTTTTCCCAGCTCATTTCTGAGACAAGATTCATGATGTGTCAGGCAAGAAAACTTTGGAAGCAAACTTCTTTCTTAATCTTCTAATGACTCAATGGCTGTGCCATTCTTTATATTCCTTATTTGGAAAATAAAGATAATGGGCTACTGACAAAGTGTATTGTGGTGTCTGGGGGATTTAGCACAATGCTTGGCACCCAGGAGAGCAGAACAAGAGCTAGCTAAGCCTTTTAGAGTTGTGAGTTCCAATACCTAAGCCATATCTTTATCGAATAAAGAACTGGGTTGAAAATGAGACTCATGAGAATCTTAAAAATTATATAGAGGCCTTAACTGGGTTTGGCCACGTATATTGTCCAGATAGCCTCAATAACACATTGTTCTCTCTAGCCTGTGTCCTTGAAAACAGCTCCCATGTGGACAGAACATACATTCCAAGGACATGGTGGGGAGTAAGGAGCCTTCAATTGCCCAGGGCCAGCTTGAAGATCAACCAGCATTCACGTTCTCTCTATAACCTCCTCCAACACCAGCTCAGACATGTTCCCAAACTCCAGCAATCCTCACTACTACCCCACATATTTGACACAGGTCAAGTTCTTTTTTTTTTTCCCTGCTGTAGTATTGTTTTGATATTTATTTCCTTTATTAATGTTATTTCTTTTTCTACATTAAATTTTTAAAAATTTTTCTTGCATTGGTAGTAAAACTATAGTTTAATGGATAAAAATTAAGGTTTGTGCCTGGACAAAGCTGGGTTCAAATCCTGCATTCATTGCTTACTAAGTGTGTGATGTGAGCAAATTCCTTACCTTCTGTAAACCTCATCTGTAAAGACACCTAGTAATACAGCTTCACAGTTTTTTTGGGAGGATTAAACAGAAGAATTTCAGTAGTGAAATCATAATAAATAGTGATTATTGTTGTTTTCATCCTAGTTAGATTCTAAAATCCTTGACAGTGTATGTGTGTGGCATTCTCTTTCATATCACCCTCAGAGCTGAGGGAAGAGTTTGCTGATATATTCTGCTCAATGGTTGTTTGCAGATTAATTGCTCTGGGCTCAACACCATGACATATACCAATCCTGTCTTCAGCCCCAGTGGTGTGCTACTTTCTATCTGAAAACCCTCTGAACTCCAAGAATTGGCTACAGGTATGGTGTAACAATACAGAAGTGAGGGAAGTGGGAGAGGGTACCTAGAGAAAGTGCTTATATGTGTTTCTGGGATTACAAAGCAACACCAGGTTGCTTTTTAAATAAATGTGTCCGGTTGACAAAACGGCTGTCCCTGACTTTGACAAAAATGATCGATGAAACTCATTTTCTATAGGAAGATGCTTCAGTGAAAGGCAAAGCCTAATCCTAATATTGTTTAGCTGACTGAATTCTCTGTGTCTGTAAAGGTTTTGCCAATTAAAGGTATTTCAGCCAAGTCATCTGCATATTTCTCTAGCAATATGATCTGTCAACTCACACAGCATGATTCCTGCTGCCTTTTGTTAGAATAGAAATTGGTCTTCTTTTTCTTTAATGTTTATTTATTTATTTTGAAAAAGAGAGAAAGTGAGCACTAATGAGGGAGGGGCAGAGAGAGAGGGAAAGAGAGAATCTTAAGCAGGGTTCACGCTCAGTGCAAACCTCAACATGGGGCTAGATCTCACGACCACAAGATCACAACCTGAGCAGAAATTAAGAGTCAGATGCTTAATGGACTGAGTCATCAAGGTGCCCCAGGAATAGAAATTGGTCTTCTTACTGCATGGACATACAAGATACACTAATCAAGACAGATAATCTTTGGAAAATAATTCCAAACTTAACTGGTCCCATAAGTTTTCTTGTTTCTAAGTGGTCCCCTTGGGAAGTTCCATAAATATTCTAATCTTATTATCATTTGAAATTCCAAAGGATATGCAACTGTTATTTATAACTGCAAGGACACGGTATTTGGCTTTGACATCAGAGGGATTTGAAATTGTATTTGCTTCTGCCACATTCAAGCAATGTGGTCTTGCAATAATCACTGAGTTTCATTGGTAAGTATAGACGATGAACCTCTGAAAGAATTTCCCAGAATGATGTTTGGAAAATATTATGATTGGAACATACTAGGTATTCAATAAATATTAGTTTTCCCTTAGTCTGGAATTGACTTTGGATTAACTATACCAGCCACATTGGAAAAATCAGTTTAATTGTATTCCAATCATAAACTTCTTTTTTTTTTTCATAAACTTCTTTTTGATACAAAGTATAATTACCCTCCTATAGATCCAACCTTCTTCAACTTGATTGAATATTTACTGTTGAGGCTTGGTTCATTGGTGACTTTGATTTCACAAAAAGATCAAATTCACTTCAATGGATAAGGATTCATAAAAAAGTAAAGATATATGATGTTTTATTTTGGGCCTAGTGCTTCGTACAGCTCCAGGCACATAGCAGGCTCTCTATAAATGTTTGTTGAAAGGCCAGTCCATAGCTGAAAATTCCACCTTGAAAGTTGAAGTTTTCAAAGATATTAAAGGTTGGCAGCCCACTTAAATATGTGTACAGTTCTCCAAGAAAGAAATATGCATTTTATGGTAAAACTCTGGTATGAATTTTTTTTCTTTTAGAAATATTTTTAAGTCACTTTAGATTTTAGTCATGTTTTGTCTATAAAACCTTTCCTATAATTCAAGACATTCTTAATTCCTCACACTGAAGAAAACTTCCACAACAAAATGAATAAAATGTGAAACTCTAGAAATGCTCCCAGGAAAATTAAAAATCTCTAATCGCAACAGGCAAAGGCTATTACTATTATTCAACTTTTGGTGTAAAAATAAAAACACACATACAACAACTCACCTATATTATTTTTTTGGCCTCCCTAATGAAATGTAGATAACATTTTTATAGAAATAGAAACAGGCTCAATGAGGTAAAAATCCCCAGGTCATACAAAGAGTGTGGTAAGCATAGTACTTTTTCACTCTAAATTCCCTGTTATTTACACTTGACAATCATCTTATTTCTCTTCAGTCTAAAGGTCTAAAACTGGTCCTGCCATTGGAAAGGGAGACCTACAGTGTTTGTTGGGAATAATTTTGGTTTTTGTTGATTTTTCTTAAAGGTAAATGATGACAATTACCTCAGTATTCAAAGCCTATTTAATAGACACAGTAGGAATCTGGTTTTGTTATGGTCTCCAGAGGCCAGAAGAGCCTTTTTTTCACCTTATTTTTCTCAGCTTTTTTTTCCCCAATAATATTTTAAACCTGTATCCTAGACCACATTGTCTGGAAGCAGGAGAAGAATGGGGGATTCTTATGCAAGTCAATACTTGAGGGAGAGGCATATTTGGAGTAGGAAGAGGCAAGATGAGAAGGGAGAACAAGCTGGATAAGGAAGTGGTTAAATTAAAACCTAGCTTTACCTTGAACCCCTGGAGAGTTCTGGAGTTACAGAGGTACACCTTCTTGAGTTAAAGGAGACAAATTTGTATTCCTGTATCAGTCAATAATTAGATCTGGGCCACTCCTGGGATGGGAAGTCATAATCTCCCAGGCAAAGGGGCTCTTGTAAGCTGAAGACAGTTATCTGGAGAAGAGGACAGTTGAGAGTCATTAAAATTCAATGCTCGTGCTGATGCATAAGGGCACATGTACCCCAATGATCATAGCAGCACTCTCAACAATAGCCGAATCATGGAAAGAGCCTAAACGTCCATCAACTGACGAATGGATCTAGAAGATGTGGTTTATCTATATAATGGAATACTACATGACAATGAGAAAAAATGCAATCTGGCCATTTGTAGCAATGTGGATGGAACTCGAGGGTGTTATGCTGAGCGAAATAAGGCAGGCAGAGAAAGACATATACCATATGTTTCACTTATAAGTGTAATAAGAGAAACTTAACTTAAGAGGTCGATGGGGGAGGAGAAGGGGTAAAAATAGTTGGGGAGAGGGAGGGAAGCAAACCACGAGAGACTCTTGAATGCTGAGAACAAATTGAGGGCTGATGGGTGTCGGGGAGAGGGGAAGAGGGTTGATGGGCATGGAGCAGGGCACTTGTTGGGATGAGCACTGGGTGTTACATGGAAGCTAATTTGATAATAAACTATGAAAAAAACAAAATGAAATGCTCAAAATGACCAGGAGATAGGAACCCTTGCCTGATAAATGGGAAATAGATGGGGCAGCAAGGTGTCCACCACAACGTTATGGGTAAAATGCAACAATTTTATTTATTTATTTTTAGTGTTTATTTATTTTTGAGAGAGAGAGTCAGAGCATCAGCAGGGGAGAGGCAGAGAGAGAAGGAGACACAGAATCTGAAGCAGGCTCCAGGCCCTGAGCTGTCAGCACAGAATCTGATGCGGGGCTTGAACCTACCAACCATGAAATCCTGACCTAAGCCAAAGTCAGCTGCTTAACTGTCTGAGCCACCCAGGTGCCCCCAAATGCAACAATTTTAAATACCCACTCAAAGGCAAAGCTTTCTATATAGTAAATTCAGTTCCTACTGAGATGTAAAAGACTGAAATTAGGTCCTCGAAAGAACTATGGATTCCATTAATTTAGGGATAAATGACAGAACCAAAAAAAAAACCAAAAAAACAAAAAAAACAGGCAGTTAGGAATACCAAAAATGATTTTAATAATTTCATGATGTAGTATAGAAACTTTGCATTATTTGAAGGAAGTATATGGTGGAATTAATGACATATTTTAAACTACAAGGAAGACTATAGATAGCATGCTTGCAAAGTAAGAAACTTAACAGTATTCACACCAGAGTTTGCTGTTTTGACCATATGAATATATTTTATTCTATTAGATAGATATGCAATATCCAAATAAAAGCTGCAGGCAATGTAATCCATTCTTCCTTTGAATAACCTACTGGGGGAATTTCAGGCCTGATGATAACATGTTCTGGGTCCCTGGACTTATTTATGTGTTTTCTTTGGCTTGGAAGGACCTGTTGAAACCCCTTTAGTACAAGGTTAAGTATTTCAGGACAAAGGTATTTATTCCAGTCTGGTTTCTAGGCCTCCTACATTGCCCTGGAGAATATCAGAGTTTCCTCTGTTGGCCCATGCAGAAGTGAGACAGATCTGGGAGCACCCCAGATCTCAAGGCACCATTTCCTCTGGCATTCTCTGTGAAGGCCATTTTCATGGTCTGCAGAAAAAAGGTTAAGAGCATGTGGAGAATTTGGATGATGTCTCTGTGGTTGTTTTGTTAATGGGAGTGCCTCAAGGGAAGGTATTATGTCTCATTCATCCTGACTCCTGTACAAGGTGGATATTGAGTGTGATAGAGACAGCTGTGTGGACACTTCCTTATGGACACTCAGCATGACATCATTTCCCAGGTAGGTGGGTTCATGCATATTACTTATCTAATGCTCTGTAACAAATTACCCCAAACTTTAGCCGCTTAAATCATCATTTAGTTGTTATCTTACACAGTTTCTGAGGGTCAGGAATCCAAGAATGGCTTAGCTGGGTGGTTATGGCTCAGGGTTTCTCAAGAGGTTATCGTCAAGCTCCCCACCGAGGCTACAATTATCTCAAGGCTCAACTGGTGTTAGACCGTCTGCTTCTAAGCTCATTCACGTGGTGGTTGTAGGTTCTTTGCTGGGTGTTGGATAGAAGTTTCTCACATGGAATTCTCTCCATTAAGCTGCTCAAAACATGGCGATTTGTTTTCCACAGAGTGAGTGATCCAAGAGAGAACGAGGTCAAGATGGAAGCAGAAGTCCTTTATCATATAATCTTGGAATTTATGCCATCATTTCTGCCATGGCAATATGAGAGGGGACCACACGAGTTGTGAATACCAGGGGACAAGGGTCACTGGAGGCTTTGTTGGCATTGCAATGGAGTTCTGGCCAATAGAATATAGGTGGAAATGATGTATGCTATTTGCAAATCAGCATGTGGAAAACACCCTCCACAATCTTCCATGTGTATTTCCCAATTATCCAAGTGAGTAGTAAGGCCCTTAATCCTTAAGGGATTAAGAATCCAGAAGGGAATGAAACCAAAAGATCATAAGAGACTGCATCCATGATTGACTGCACAGAGCAAACCCTGTGTGACATAAGGGAGAAAGAAACTATTAGTGTGTAACACCACTGAGATCCTTCCTTCCTTCCTTCCTTCCTTCCTTCCTTCCTTCCTTCCTTCCTTCCATCCTTGAGGTTTCTTTTACAATAGTTAGTTTCCCCTAATGTGTACATGTGCATTTCAATTCAGAGATTGTATATTTTGATTTTTCACAGCTTTGTTAATATGCACTTGTTAGTATATTTGATTTGTGCAATTATTTTCTCTCTATGTTGTTAGTATTGTCTGTTCACAGTAACATGTAAACTTCTGGAGCTGAGGAATCTGTATTTTATTTTGTCTCTATCTCTCTCCAGCAATCAGGTCATTATCCTGTACCTAGAACAACTATTATCCACAGATTGACTGCATGAAACCCTATTTCAACACGAGGGAAAAGATGTCCTATGAAGTCTTAGCCCAAAAATTCTCTGACCTAAAGAAGAGGATATTTCAAGTCTTAAAAGCTTAACTTTATAGAAAAGAGTCAAAATTTCAAAATCTATGTAAAGGCATATTATGGAAAACAAATGCATAATTTTATACAATAGATAATCCAAATATCTGTATAGGAAAGAACTGTGCAGTGGTACTTTTATTTACTGAAGCCAATTACTGAATATAGTAACTTTAGCTCTACGTAGAGTCATATTGTTTAGTAGAAGTGTTGTATTTAAATATATATTTAATATCATTCAAAATTATGATTATTTAATATATATTTAATATTATTTATATGTATTATTTATCATTTAGATAATATTTGTATTCTAATATAATACTGGAATCTATACACCTACATATCAAGAGTTTTATTTTATCAAAATGGTTTACATTGTAATCTTTCACTGCATTAGATGAACAGAAATGGCATAATCAGCATCCTCCACTCCCAGAATTAAAACAGAAGGCTTTTTTCATTTCCTGTACCAAAGAGTTTCAGTTTTTTAGTCTAAGGATACAAATGAAGTGTAGTATCTAGGAAAAATACTCACTTCTTTTAAAATGAGAGATCCTTCCTTGAAAGGTTACCTTGATTTCAAAGTTTCAAAAGTAATTAAGAGCACAAGTCTGCTTGGGGCTCCACTGGCTGTCTGTGACTCCACTTTTTATCACTGTCTGAAAGACAGATGAGGCAAGGCACAGGCATGTGAAATTCCTGACAGATTAACTTTTGGGGAGTCAGACCAAAGTAGAAACCACTGTTCCATTTGCATGGCAGTAAGAACAAATATAACTTATTTTGAAGTGACCTCAACACATATAGTAAATGGAGAAAATGCAGTAGCCTCATTGTTGGGCTCAGATAGACCAAGAATTCAGATCTTTTGGGAGAATTCACTTTTATTTTTTATTTGAACACCAAATTCAATTAAGATGAAGTATGTATTGATTCTACTTTTTTTCAAGTCCTATTATTGGAAGCTCTGAATGTAATACACTTTTAAGTACCAAATCACAAATAACAATCCTGTGAAACATATTATTCACCCTCGTCAATTAAGCAATGGCAGAAATTTTTCTCAACTTTGATTACCCTGAACACAGATAATGAGTTCTCCTTCCAATTTTTATTGATTTCCTCCTTGCTCTATAGAAAACTATTGGTGTCTGTTTTCTTGTTCAGTTACTAGTTGATTTTATCTTTCATTTGATTTTACTTAAAGTGAAACTTTTTGTAATTGTAACATAAAAAATCCTAGAGAAGAAAGAGAGTCAGGACCACTTAAATTTACATATTTTTTTGGTGAAAACTCAGTGACCCCCTTTCTGAATTATCTATAGCGAATACTATATAGAAATAGTGAGCTTCTCACTCACCACCCCCTGGCCCCCAGCCCTTATTGTTACGCACATACAGAAACCATCTGTGTTGAAATTATTACAGAATTTAAGTTTGGGATCTAGAATTTAAAATAATGAGAAAATCAAGTTTGCTTCTATAAAATAAAACAAACCTAAATACACAAAGCCACCTCCACACATACTCACATAGACATACATATGCAATATACTTCCCCATAGAGAGATGTATAATAGGGGATTAGTTTTTATTCCATGAGAATTTCTGCATCACAAAAAAAGTGACTTAGGGTGAGAGAAGGTCCACACTCCCCAGGGATTGCAACAAGGCAGATGTAACTGTAAAGGGGATGGAGGTGCTCTGCCTGTGGTCATCAGTCCCTTGCAGTATCCTGGCATTGCCCAATGTGGCTCCTAGTAGATTTTTACAATAATTTCCTCAATGAATTATGCCTCCCCAAGTTTACAACCATATTTTTAATTAAAAAATTTTTAAAGTTTATTTATTTTGAGAGAAACAGAGACAGTGTGACCTGGGGAAGGGCAGATAGAGAGAGGGAGAACAAGAATCCCAAGCAGACTCTGTGCTGTCAGCACAGAGCCCCTAGGTCATGGGGCTCAAACTCATGAAACCACAAGATTATGTCCTGAGCCCAAACCAAGTGCTGGATGCTTAATTGACTGAGACATCCAGGAGTCCCTAAAAATTTTTAATGTTTATTTATTTTTGAGAGAGAGAGAGAGAGAGAGAGCGAGCACATGATCATGGGATGGGTCAGAGAGAGAGGGAGACACAGAATCTGAAGCAGGCTCCAAGCTGTCAACACAAAGCTCGAATGATGTGGGGCTCGAGCTGTGAGATCATGACCTGAGGTAAAGTCAGATGCTTATCCAACTGAGCCACCCAGGCACCTCTACAACCCTTTATAATGTGACTCTGCCAGTCCTCTCAACAGGAAGTCTTGAATCTGGTCTGGCCCCAGGACTTAACTTTGACCAACAGAATGAGGTATAAATGATGCACAATTGCCAAGGGTAGGCATTTGGAAGCTTATGGCTTATGGTTTCACCCTCTTGAAACCATTCTGAGACCACCATGATGAGAAGAAGCCCAGGATGAAAGATCACATGAAAAGAGATGCCCAATTGCTCCATGTCCTAGGTAAGCCTGCACCCAGTCAACACAACCAATAAATGCCCTTACATCTGTGAGCCCAGGTAAGATAGAAGAATAAACTAGGGAACCCACAGAAGTGTAAGAAGCAACATATCTTTCTTTAACTTTTTAATGTGAACTAATTGTAGACTTAATAGAAAGTTACTAAAATAGTATAGAAAGTTTCCATATACCCCTTACTGAGCTTGTATTATCACTGCATACAGCCATAGTGCAAAGATCAGAACCAGGAAATTAATACTAGTAAGCAAAGACCTTATCCAAATTCCATGATTTTTTCCCACTAGAGCCTTTTCTTCTGTACCAGGATCCAGTCCAGGATTCCACATTTCATTTAGTTTTCATGTCCTCAGTCTCCTCTAATCTATAAAAGTTCCTCAGTCTCTCCTTGTCTTTCATGACTTTGACATTTTTGAAGAGGTTCCTGTCAGTTATTTTGCAAAATATTCCTCAGTTTGGGTTTGGCTGAGGTTTTGCATTTTAAGAATGAAGTAATGTCCTTCTCAGTCTATCTTATTAGGGAGTACATAAAGTGAAGTTGGTTTATTACTGGTGCTATTTACCTTGATCAGTAGATTAAGGTGGTTTCTTTCTGATTTCTCCATTTTAAAGCTGCTATTTTATTAACTTTATAGTAAATAAATATCTTAGAAGAGATATTTTAGAATACAAAAATAATGGTTTTAAGTCACTAAGTCTTGGAGTGGTCTGTAACAGATAGATAGATGAATAGATATAGAGATATATAGATAATAGATACATAGATAATAAAGATAGACAGATAGATAACTGATACAAGCCATAAGTCAAGCAGGGACTTCTGTTGGGGAAGTGAGACAGTGTGAAACAGAATGGAAAAAAGGGAAGGGTCTATGTATCTTCAGTATCTATGGAAGTTTTGTGATAGACTTGTGAGTAAAGAGATTAGAGCCATTCTGGTACAGCAATATAGTATTTGGGAGCTAGAGAAGAGAGATAGAAATTTTTTTCTTTTTAAAAAAAGAGCTTAAAGATATAAGTTTTTACCTGACATCTGAGTGCAGAATAGAAATTTTTAAATTACTTTTGGTAATTTGAGTACTTTTGGGCCTGTAGAGTTCCAAGATTTATTGGGGTTTTATAGGATTTTTTTCTTAATGGGTAGTTAAAGGGTGAGATTGTGGGCAGACCCAGACATTCTTTAAACAATGTAATTGTAATTGCTAACATTCCCATCAGCCTATGTGTATAAGATGAATGGGAGTCTACTTACTGGACAAAGCTCAGCCATCCATGAACAAAAAACAAGGCAGAAGTGTAAGTCAGAATGTTATTTCTCAGAGAAAATGTGGCTGATCTTCCTATTGTTTTGTAATAAGACATATACCAGAAGAGTCTGGCATGATGTGGAATCTGAACAGCTCTAACTGCAGCTAATGAGAGAAAAAAATGCACAGGTATCTAGGAAATTGTAAAACAGAATCACAGGTCTTTTTATATATAACTAATAGTTACTGAGCTGCTGGGCATTGGTGATACACCGAAAGGCTAAACAGATAAGTTCCTTGTATTCATGGAGTTTATATTCTAGTGCAAGAGACCTTCAACAAACAAATGCATTATTTAATATGCATTTTAGATAATTCTATACAGTTGCAAAGAGAAATAAAACTGGATAGAAACAAAGAGAGTGACAGGGTAAGGCAGTTGCTATTTTAGGAAAAGCGATCAGGGACAACTTGCCTAGGGTTTGATATCTGACTCCACAAATAGTTAACAGAAGGCCATCAAGAAAAGAACAATGGGAGCCAGCCAGTGAGAGTAACTCAACAGATAGATGAGACCCAGCAAAAGGAGCCCAAAAGCATTCAACATGGTAGCACATAGAGGTACAAGGCAAGTGATGTGTATTGAGGAAGATTCTCAGTAGATAAATCAGCTGTGGTTCTAAGGCAAGGTAGTCAGTCTGAGATCTATGAATCACGTGGGCCTGCAGGCAGATTCCAGGTGGTCCATGAATTTGGCTGGGGAAAGGCTTCAATTGAATTGGATGTAATTGGATGTAGTTTCTAAACATTTTATGAGAAGCATTTTTTCCTTTTTTTTCCTTTCAAATGAAATTTCCTGCATAAGTGTTATTATGTTAAAAAATGCTTCATTTCTTTGGCTGAAGTAAGTGTCAGGGTCTTTGAAGCTCCTCACTCCTTGAAAGCCCAGTTCTTCACAGGGCACAATTTGACTAGTGCTTCTCTCATTCCTCTGTAATAAATATTGCCCTGCCCCACAAGCCTGTAAGTAGAAATACCAAGAGATTTTGACCATAGCTGATAAGTGATGCACATTAAAGCGCTGGGAAGGTCATGTAAATTGGTGAACTCCCTGGTGTGTGTGGAGAGGTAAACAGTGATTCTGCCTGTCCTTCCCCAGATTTTCCTCTGATCATGCTCACTTCGGGCAACTAACTGACAATTACCTAACCAGGTAGATATTACCCAAATCCAGAATATCCAAAAATATCTTGAGCTATATGTGATGGGACACCTGGGTGGCTCAGTCAAATAAGAGGCCAACTTCTGCTCAAGTGATGATATTGTGGTTTGTGCGTTAGAGCCCTGCGTCGGGCTCTGTGCTGACAGCTCGGAGCCTTGAGTCTGCTTCAGATGCTGTGTCTCCCTCTCTCTATGCCCCTCCCAAGCTCACGGTCTATCTCTCAAAAATGAGTAAACGTTAAAGAATTATTTTTAAAAAGTATAGTGGCTTAGAAACGCAGACACAAAACTTTATGTATATGTTACTATGGGGGAAGAAAAATTTTACTCCACCCCTTAAAATTCTTCTGGCTGCTCTTAAGAATTAAATTGGCATAAGACAGATGAACAGGTGAAAATCAAATTTAATTATGTATGTACAGGGAACCCATAAGAATATGAGGCCCACAGGCAGTTAGACAATTGAGGCTTATATACCATCGAGCTAAGGAGTGAGGGTGGGGGTCTGGGACTTCAAAAAGAAGAAAGACAATTTATAAAAAGATGAAAGGGAGTAAATGTCTAGTAAACAAATGTTTTCTGGGCCAAGCAGAAACAATGGGACATGAAGGGGAATTTTAACAAACAGACTTTAGTACGTATCTCCCTGTATACCACACCTAGTTCATACTATGCAGTAGTTATCTATGGTGATAGGTCCCTTCCTGTAGCAAGTCCTCCATCTAATTGTTTTAGGCAGTTAGGGAGAAGGTCAAAGTCTTTTTGTGAGCCTTCTCTTTCTTAACAACAATCAGCCTAAAATAATTCACATGCCAAAGAGACACATTTTAAGGTGGGGAGTTTTGTTTCCCTGAAGTACTACAATTAAAAAAAAAATGCAGACACTATTGATCAATGGCGGAGCACAATTTACCCAGCTTAAGAAAATGATTTATTCGCCATCCCATAAGACTACACAATTATTCACTGACATGAAAATCATTTCCCAAGCTCTCTGTACCACGTGTATTTGGGAAGAAGTGACAGAGGAAAAAGTAAGAGGGGCAGCTTTTACCAGTTCATGACTGTGGTTGGCTTATTTAATTTACAATGATCTCAAATGATTTTTGTAGAATGGCTGTCACTAGAATTTAAATCTTTGACAATAAATCCCATCGCTAAGTATTTCCCCAGATTTTGTTCAAAGCATTTTGTTGTCAAATTGAGGTCTTTAAAGAGCTATCATCTATTTAAAAATATATTAGAACAGTCACAAGTTCCCTTCTTTAAGTTTCTCAAGTGAAGAGTTATTACAATTGTGTTTCTGGAAGGTGTATACAAAAATCACAAATCACAGTGCATTCATGGGCCTGTCATGAGCCTTCTAGTAGTTAATGTAAAAAAGGAGATGGAATCTCACCAAAATATGGTGGAACTTTCTGATAGATCTGTCTAAGGAGAAAATACAGAAAAATAATTTTAATAAGTTTCCTGTTACTGAAGAGGGTTTAAGCATACTTTTTTAAGTGGAAGAGCTATATCACACTCTAAAATGTAAACCATATTAAAGGCTCCCCAAAGGACAGCATTCACTTTCATTTTCAGCTCCTTTTATGAACTATTTCTTCCCTAAAAGATGATTAGAAAAACATGTTGATCAAGCAATGATAAAATTATTGGATTTATTGAATGACAGTGGAATACCTACCCTCATAGGTCTTAATAGGATCTAAGTAGGGAGAAATAAAAGGAAGATACATATAGAATTTTGGGGCTAGTGGGTCAATTATTTTTAAATTTTATATTTCATATTTTTAATTTTTTTTTGAAACAGAGAGAGACAGAGAATAAGCAAGGGAGGGGCAGAGAGAGAGGGAGACACAGAATCTGAAACAGGCTCCAGGCTCTGATCTGCCTGCACAGAATCCGATGCGGGGCTCGAACCCACAAACCATGAGATCGTGACCAGAGCCGAAGTTGGATGTTTAATCAACTGAGCCACCCAGGCACTCTGTGGGTCAATTTTAAGATGGGTTTAGGAAGATGGGGAGTTGATTGAGACTGGGCAGAGTTTAGGGC
>NW_027532196.1:3027387-3200164 GCF_008692635.1 Crocuta crocuta
ATGGCATAGCTTTTTTTTTAATATATATATATATATATATATATAATTTGTCAAATTGGTTTCCATAAAACAACCAGTGCTCACCCCAACAAGTGTCCTCTTCAATGCCCATCACCACTTTCCCCTCACCCACACCCCCAATCAACCCTCAGTTTGTTCCCAGCATTTAAGAGTCTCCTATTGTTTGCCTCCCTCCCTCTCCCCCATGGTCTTCTGTCAAGTTTCTCAAGATTCACATATGAGGGAAAACATATGGTATCCATCTTTCTATGACTGACTTATTTCACTTAGCATAATACCCTCCAGTTCCATCCACATTGCTGCAAATGTCCAGATTTAATTATTTCTCATTGCCAAAGAGTATTCCACTATACATATAAATCATATCTTCCTTATCCATTCATCAGTTGATGGACATTTAGATTCTTTCCATAATTTGGCTATTGTTGAAAGTGTTTCTATAAACATTGGGATGCATGTGCCCCTATGCATCAAGACTCCCGTATCCCTTGGGTAAATTCTTAGCAGTGTTTTTGTTGGGTCATAGGGTAGTTCTATTTTTAATTTTTTGAGGAACCTCCCCACTGTTTCCCAGAGAAGTTGCACCAGTTTGCATTCGCACCAACCGTGTAAGAGGGTTGCCATTTTTCCAAACACTCGCCAACATCTATAGTCTCCTGACTTGTTCATTTTAGCCACTCTGACCGGCATGCGGTGGTATCTCAGTGTGGCTTTGATTTGTATTTCCCTGATGATGAGTGATGTTGAGCATCGTTTCATGTGTCTGCTGGTATGGCATAGCTCTGAATCACTGAACAAGACTTGTGGGCATCTTGAAGAGAGAATTGATAAGCATGCTATTAGTCATGGCATTTAGGTAACTTAAGTTCTTACAGTCATATTTATTTTCCTGGAGAAGTATATTCTGGAGCAAATAGTTAAGCTACTTTGCTTGTTTTCAGTACTGTTTAACATATATGGAGAAAAATATCCCAGTCTCAATATTGTTTAACACAGAGACTGGAAATTATGGTGATTTCAGTTCTCATTTCCAACCCTGCAAATCTGTTTCTTTTCTTTGGTTTGGCAACATTTTCAGGAAAGTGGTAATAATGATCAATCTCACTTTTGACTTCAAAATCCTCTGTTGATTATACATCAGGAATTTATATACAAAACCAAGTTTTCTCCCTCACATTGTATTTGATTTTATCATCATATAGTTACTAAAGACTTGTTCATTTATTTTTTTAATTTTTATTTTTTTAACGTTTTATTTATTTCTGAGAGAGAGAGACACAGCGTGAGCAGAGGAGGGTCAGAGAGAGAGGGAGGTACAGAATCTGAAACAGTCTCCAGGCTCTGAGCTAGCTGTCAGCACAGAGCCCGATGTGGGGCTCAAACCCACAAACCCTGAGATCATGACCTGAGCTGAAGTCAGATGCTTAACCAACTGAGCCATCCAGGCGCCCCAAGACTTGTCCATTTAATACACGTATTTTGAGAGCATGTTTTATGTCAGTTTAACTGTTAAAAAAAGTAAATTTGTTCCCAAAATGAATAAAGGAAATACACTCACTGTAAAATCTTTCATACTTACTTAACAAATGCCTTTCATAAGTTGAGTTATGTTTTGAAGGGCAGGGAGGCGTGCATGTAACAATCACAAGTGTTTAATATGAGACTGGATAATTAATAATCATAGAGGTGATATTTAGTTGTTTGGGGTTATGTTGACTCTATACTCTGCTTAAAATCCCAATTTTGATTTCTAGTTTCATCTCTGATATGTAAAGAGCTTGGAATTCATCAGTCCTGTTCTTATAACAAGAAAAAGGTGAATAAGATAAAGCAAAGACTTTTCTTGGAACCATCAAGAATTCAGGTCATTCATAGGGCACAGTCACAAAAATCTGGAGAGAGAAACAAATCCAGAAAACATCAGCCAAGATCTATACCTGGAGCAGAAGCTGTAGGAGCCATAATCTGGTGGAAACACTCAGGTGGATATTTGGTAGAATTGCTGGAGGCTGAGTGTACACTAGTTTGGGAATGAAAAGTTTCTGGGGCTGCAAGCTTGGGGTAGACCCTATACTTCAGTGTGTTTTACCTCCGGAACCCCATAAAGTTCTCAGGGTAAAGATTCAAGAAAGATCCCCTCAAAGTTTTGTGCAGGAAGCAGAAGTAGGGTTATCTTTGTGAAATATGCCCAGACCATTCTCCATAAGAAGGAAAGACACTGCAGGAAAAACAATGGCCAGACCTTCATCCCAGCTAGGCAAGGAATATTCCTCCCACTCCAGCCTCTATGAGCCTTCCTGTCCCACCTAAAGGGAAAAAGGAAAGCTAAGAAACATTTATGAAGGGTCATAGTCCAGGGACACAGGAAGATTGAATTCACTGAAAGATTGAGATTTAATCATAAGGTTATAGGACACTTCCACTCTGCCTTACCTTACCACAATACCAACAACACTCCAGTGTAATAACACTTGGTTTCAGCAGAAAAAACTGCAAGTGTCAAACTCTGAGGAGGAGTACTTATGAAAGCCCAAAGTTAGCAGGGAATATTAAAACAATATAGCTATAGCAAATGCTAAACACAATAGAACTCCTAGCCAGATTAATACAAAACCTCACACTAAAGGCCTATTTACTTCAGGTCCCATTACTTGATGTATATGCTTTCAACAAAAACTTAAAAGGCATGTTAAATGTCATATATGTGTGTGTGTATGTGTGTTTGTGTGTGTATCTTATGCTATATATAAATGCTTTATTATGTATTTTATATATAATATATGATTATATATAAGAATATATTACATATATTATATTCTATTACACATCCCATTTTATTACACACATATTATATCTTATATATAAGACACATATATAACTTACAAGGTCAGAGAATAAGGAAATAGTCCAACAAACAAACAAAAAAAATCCCCACAATGTTGGGGGTATGTTAGAGGGACAAACTAGTCAACTGAAAAAAACTCCCAGTGGCCAGGTCTGAGACAATTTAAGCAACATAATAAGTAAAGTAGAATCAATTATAACCCACAGTTTAAAATCTACTAGTCCATATTGATATAAATAAATGGTTGACTAAATAAATAAATGGAGAATAAAAAGCAAATCTCCCTGCAGAAGAATTACAAAGAATTTAATGTAGATACTTGTCCCTCATGGAGGTAGAGATTAATTTTCCTGTCTTTATGCATGGCCTGCACATAGTGAGTCTCTTCCAAAACATATAGTATGGGAGAAAGAAAGAGAGTGAAGAGGAACTTTACTGTGGAAAAAACTTGCAAACACTTCTTGGCCTGGTAATCAAGGTTGACACCAATAGCAATATCATCTTAAATACATGTGCTTTTGATATGATGTGATGACAGTGGCACTTTACTCTTCTGGTCTTGTTCCAGAATATCCATCATCTGTCAGATCATGAGAAAAACATCAGACAAATCCCAATTGAGGGAATTCCACAAAATAACTTACCAGTACTTCTCAAAACTGTCAAGGTCATCAAAATTGAGGAAAGTCTGAGAAATTGTCACCACCAAGAGGAGCCTCAGGAGACATGACAACCAAATATAAATTGGTATCTCAGATAGGATCCTAGAACACACACAAAAGGATATTAGGTTTAAAAAGAAACTAAGTTAGGGGCGCCTGGGTGGCTTAGTCGGTTAAGCGTCCGACTTTCACTTGGGTCATGATCTTGCGGTTCGTGGGTTCGAGCCCCATGTCGGGCTCTGTGCTGACTGCCAGCTCAGAGCCTGGAGCCTGTTTCGGTCTGTGACTCCCTCTCTCTCTGACCCTCCCCTGCTCACACTGTTTCTCTCTCTCTCTCTCTCCTAGAAATAAATAAAACATTCAAAAAAAATTCTTTAAAAAAAAAAGAAACTAAGTTAGAGGGTGCCTTAGTGGCTCAGTTGGTGAAGCCTCTGACTTTGGCTCAGGTCATGATCTCCCAATCAGTGAGTTTGAGCCCCATGTCAGGCTCTGTGCTGACAGCTCAGAGCCTGGAGCCTGGTTAGGATTCTGTGTCTCCCTTTCTCTCTGCCCCTCCCCCGCCAGCATTCTGTTTCTCTTTCTCAAAAATAAATAAACATATAAACATTTAAAAAAGAGAAACTAAGTAAACATGAATAAATACTTAGAGGTTTGTAATAATGTATCAGTATTGGCTTATTATTTGTAACAAATATATCATATTAATGAAAAGTGTCAATGAAGAAAACTGGGTATAGAGGATAAGGAAACTCTGCATTCTTGTCTCAAAATTTTTCTGTAAATCTATCTGTTCTAAGAGACAATGTTTATTTTTTTAAAAATCCCAACCTTCAAGAATAATTGTTTTGGAGAATGCAGACTGAGTCATTTGGACAGACTTAACATAATAGCAACATAAAAGATGGCTACTACGTCCAGGAAGGCTGAGCAAATTTCCATGATGTCAAACAACTCGTATGGTTCTCCTAAAGACTCGTGACCATCTGGGTGAAGCGTAAGGATGACACCAACATCTGGATACTCATATCTACACACCTATCCTTCAGCTGTGAAAAGATAGGGTCACTAGGTCACAGAAAAAATCCTCACAAATTTTTTAATACTGAGTCTTCAGTCAAGAGATGGGGATGAACTTCACATAACCTTGAAACAACACTGCCTGGCTCATTGAGAGTGGCTGTCTGTTAATGCTGACATTTTCCTTTGAAAGTCCATTGTCTTGCTTCAGGCAATAGGCTACCAAAAAAAAAAAAAAAAAAAAAAAAAAAAAAAAAGAAAGGGACGGAAAAGGCAGCTTGAGATTTATGATCTTATTGTGATTATGAAATTACAAAAAGGAGCCAGCCTTGTCCATGCTAGCTGCAGACAAGTGTAGCTATAACTAAAATTTACAGGATGCATAAAAAGAATCACATCGGCAGAGTGCTGTAAATCCTGACTGCCCAGTCACCCCAGCAAATTCCTAATGGATTATCATGCCCTCATGTTTAAATGGCTATTCTTAAGAAGTAAAGGTAAGTGACAGGTTAAATACATAAGCCAACAGTGAAATCATTTCATTTCCTGAATTTGGGATGGGTGGGACGGGTGGAATAACCCACACTGGGAAACAGAGTAGATGTCTGCAGGAAACTTTCATTCACATCCCTACTAGATGATGCACTTGGAACAAGGCTCTAGGGAACAAGGCTCTAGTTAGGGCTCTACTAACATCACAAAACAACATTCTCACCATCGAAGAGGCCACTCACACATAGGGAGAAAATCTGCTAACCTGTGGCAATACAATGAAATAACTCCTCTGAGAGGCAAACCTGGTACTGACTGGACCAAGTACATGTTATATTAAGTCTTTTTTTTTTTAAATATTTTTACTTATTTCTAGGAGAGAGAGAGAGAGACAGCGTGAGCAGGGGAGGGTCAGAGAGAGAGGGAGACGCAGACTCTGAAATAGGCTCCAGGCTCTGAGCTGGCAGTCAGCACAGAGCCTGACGCGGGGCTCGACGCGGGGCTCCAACACACGAACCGGGAGATCATGTCCTAAGTGAAAGTCGGACGCTTAACCGACTAAGCCACCCAGGCGCCCCCATGTTATATTAAGTCTTAAGAAGTCTAGATTTTATGCTGAGGGGATGGGAACTTACTGAAGAATTATAAAACTATTATTTGTTTAATTCTAGAAACATTATGATGGTTGCAGTGAGGAAGCAAATTATGAGTCTGTTGAAGTTTTCCAAGAAAGAGACAGATCAACTGGGACAATGGTCAGAAAGATATAAAGGAGGGATCAATGCAACACTGGCATCTTTGTGTGGGAGAGGAGAATGGGAAACCATTCCTAGTTGTGTGATTCTTGCAGCAGGATGGATATTGGTGCCTTCAGTAAGACAGGAAATAATGAAGGAATCCTAGGTTGGATTCTCTGGAAATGGGCTCTGGGATGGAGTATTTCATGCAGAAGCTGTATGGGAAGTCCTCTTGGGAGGCACCTGTGGGGAGTGGGGACAGAGTACTAGGTAGAGTCCATCCCATGATATGGTTATAACTGAGGACTCAACTGATCCTACAAGAGCTCTGAAGATAGAACAAGCCCTCTGAGGTTTTCCAAATTGAGACAAGGGGACTAGGCCTCCATATCCCTATGGCTCACTGGCCACAGGGTGCTCTCTCAGAAGGGTATGCCTCTGAGAAAATGAATTTCCTAGAGCCTAAGATGATTTCCAGGAAGGGATACAGGCAGATATATCTCCAGCAGCATAAGGATAGCTATACTGATTCTGAAGAGGGGAAGGAGTACCACAGTATCCCCCACAAGGCTATTTTTTGGGGGGTGGACGTAAGAGTTCAAAAAGTCATTAATTTTTGAGAATAAAATATTCTTAGACTCCAAATTCAGGAACGGAGAAAACTGATTGGTTTTGTTTTATTTCTGTTTGTTTGTCTGCTTTTACTACAGTAACAAGTAACCACCTGAGGTTATGCCCTATTAATAACAATATTCAGGTTAGCCCATCAACAACAGCCTCACTGGAGCAACCACACTTCCATTTCTTAAGATGAGCTCACCTGTGACACACCCAGATACAGACATCCAGTGGGCAACTGAACAGCTGCACAAATGAGCAGGAGCTAGAAATGGATATCTGAGTTGGAAATTAGTTGTAGTTATCAGTTCATGGCCAGTAGCTGGTACCATGAAAGCAGAGACATTGCCTGGGAGTATGTGGAAGATGAGGAAAAGAACCAGGTCTAGAAGCCTAGGAAACCTCCATGGGTTGCCATATTTATCAAACTTTAATGTGTCTATGAATCTCCTGGGGGAGTCTTTTGAAAACGTAGATTCTAGGGTGCTTGGGTGGCTCAGTCAGTTAAGTGTCCCATTCTTGATTTCGGCTCAGGTCATGACCTCAAGGCTATGAGTTTCAGCCCCACACTGTTAGTGCAGAGCCTGCTTGGGATTCTCTCTCTTTCTCTCTCCCTCTCTGCCCGTCCCTCTGTCCCTCTGTCAAAATAAATAAATAAACCTAAAAAAATGCAGATTCTGTGATTCAGTAGATGTGGTGTAGGCCTCCGAGATTCTATATCGACAGAAGACTTCCAGATATAACAGATATTACTGGTCATTGGATCCTTGTTACTATGAGTAACAGGTGTTAAATAATGGGAAGAAGAAAAGACAAAGACCAGAAGATGAAGGAAGATCCACAGAATTCACAGGACGACAATTGAAGTTCAAGAAGACAGTTAGCATTTGGCACGTCTACATGTGCTTAAACACAGGCATGGCTCGAGTGCTAATGGAAAGGCTCCAATTGCTTAGAAAGTCCTGATTAAACCACATACTTACTCCTTGTAGAGTAATATAAAAAATGAGCTCTTCTGACATGGATTCATATACAATATTAGCTAGTAGGGGTTATGTTACCAAGAAACAGAACACTGAGTGGAAGATAAAGTAGAAGGGGGAATAACCTATGCTGATTTTGAGAAAAAGGATGAGGCAGAGGAATGGCACCAGGGATAGATCAGCACTGGATAGTTGGCTGCAGAAGACACAAAGAAGGAACATCAGGGAGAGGGAAAGGAACTTTTTAAGTGCAGACAAGAAAAAAGAAGATAGACAGTGCCTGTTCAACACTATTGCCAAAGGATTGTCCCAAACCCAGAAAGCACAAGAAAGAAATGTGCATTCTAAGGAATTAGTGGATTAAGGAATGAACAAACACTTCAAATACACAATAGTTTCATAGATAATTTTGTAGGAGTGGGTGCCTTAGTTGGGGTTTCCCCCAAAGAAGGCTGGGGGCAGGTAGCTTATTTGTGAGGTGATATCATAGATAGAGCAAGAGAATAAGACAGGAAAGCAGGTAAAGCCAATATAAGTGCACATAATCAAGGTCACAGTTGTTAGTCAAAGGGGCTCACTTCTGTCAGCACTTCTGAGAAGCTTTCAGAATGCCTCCCAAAGTGTCCATCTGTCTACTCACCACCTTGCATTGGTGGAATATTATCCTCTGTAGACATTAACCCTCTACCCTTCTGGCCTGTTCTTGCTGCAGATTCAGAGGAATCCCTGAGCAAAAAAGGCATAAAGACCTGCATATTCCATGCTGGAGATCGGGCTCTGCCTGAAGAAATGAACTTGACCTCATGTGGAAATGCCCACCCACAGCTATGGCTGAATTCAGAGGTGGGATGAGGGATGTGATGCCATATGCCAAAGGCATCAACCGCAAGGCAATAAAATTGGTGGATCTGTAGATACTTTCCGAGGCAGTGCACTTTGCAGCTTCCAAGTCCAGGATGCTAATACAAAACAGTGGTTAGCTGGGGGTTGCTAGTAGTTGCCTAGCAGTCTAGAAGCTACAATCAGCCTGTTATCACCATGCACAGAGATGCTTTGTAAATACTTCCCTGGAAACTCTGTTTTCCCAAATTAATTGGCCAAGCTAAACCTTTGTAAGCAGTTGTACGAGAGGTAAACTTCAGCTTGGTCCCTGCCAAAATCATCACAAATCCTGAATTAGTCGGATGTGAATTAATGAGCTTTTAGCGGAGCTTGGTTTTTGTCAGACATATTGATCCTGGAGTGAAACAGCCCATTAAAGGCTATAATTAAGATGCAGTTTCTGTTTGAAGATGAAGTGCCTGGGCAGGGACAAATTGCAAGATGCTTGTTCCTGTGAGGCTGACAGGTGATCAGGGGATGAACATGTAGTTGGAGTTTCTCTTGTTTTCCTCCTGATAGGAAACCACAGCCAAGTTTCAAATGAAACAAATCAAGTTTACACAATTAGTTAGACCCTAAAAGCTAGAGGAGCTCCAGAGCCACAAATTACTGTTAGAAATAGTTTTCCTACTAAGCACGAGGAACGTCTTTTGTATTAAATAAACCCTCTTCTTTGCTTGCCGGCTTGCCTGCTATAATAACAGGGGTATTTTTTCCCCTAATTAGACTTCCTCTCACGAGAGAATTGCATTTGTTGGAAAGACTCATTCTAATATATGTTTGGAGTGTTAGCAAAAACCCAACAAGAAGGAGCACTAATAGAGACCAGGTGTAGACTCTAGTGCGTAAGGGACACAGCGAGAAGAGCTGCTGCCTGTGCCAGACGGGATGTTAAGATCCAGGGGTGGACAGTGGGGTGGCAGTGGTACCTGGATGGCCCAGTCAGTTAAGAGTTGGACTTTGGCTCAAGTCCTGATCTCACGGTTCCTGAGTTCGAGCTCCGTGCTCATAGTTCGTGAGTTTGAGCCCCAAGTTGGGCTCTGTACTGTGCTCTCTGCTGTCAACACAGAGCTGGCTTCTGATCCTCTCCCACTCTCTGCCCCTCCCCTGCTCATGCATGCATGCATTCTCTCTCTCCCTTTCAAAAATAAACATTAAAAAAAAATGATCTCCTGGAGAGCAGAGGTCTAGAACAAAAGCTGATGGGTGTGTAGAAAATGTGAACCCTTCTGCATTTTTCTTTTGGAAGATTCAGGAAACTTTCTGTTTCTCTCTAATATATTTCACATGGCTGGATTTTTTTTCTTTTTTGAGGAAAGTGAGGAGACGGAGGTTTGTGAGCTGGGTACAAGGTGAAGACAGACTGCAAACAGAGATCACAGGACAACTGCTTGCCACCCAAACTCAGGGCAAATGAGATCCTTTGAAGACAAGTGGTAAAAGGAAACACAAATATCATCTTCTGTACCAGACAGAAGGAGTAAGCAGAAAGGAGGGCAGGGATTTAAGGAGTGAGGTGTTGTACAAAGTACGATATACATTTCTGGTTTCATCCAACTGTAAATTGGAACACTGGTTATCACACTCAACAACAGTTAGAGGGCAAATATAATGGTGCACAGCCCAAGGAACAATAAAATACACCAGAATGTTCAAGTTCACATAATATCCTAAAATAAATAGACATAAGTAAATGAAGAAAATTGACTTTTGCCTTGAATAAAATACACAAGGAAAGGGAAAACACAGATCAGCTTAATCCCAACTGGTGTCTATAAAATCAACTTTAAGAAAGAAGCATGTGATTTTTTACATAGTTCTGATCACAAAGGTATAATATGATTTGTACTCACTTGGAAGAAAACCAACTAGCATAATAGTTACCTCTCAGGAAGACCTGAGCCTATTCAAACAAATTTACCAAGGATACCCAACCGGTCCCCATAATATGATGATTTCATGACACTCAGAGGTAGATGATCAAGTAATATGTGCACATGGAAGTATGCCAGATAACTGAAACTACTCAGGGGGAGAAACAGAGCATCTTGAAAGGGGGAGGGGGTAGAGGGCTCCTTGAACAAGATGCTTTTGAGTCAAATTGGCATTGCATTAATCCTAATAGCCCGCTACTGTAAGAAGTATATCCAACAAAATCAATGGATAACAGAATTTTGGTAATGGTTTGTTTTGGTAATGCCTTGTTCAGACTCCTTTCTGTGCTTTATACTTATCATTAATTTTATGGCAGTTTTATAAGTATTTTGGCAATAATAAGATTGACATTAGTTTTCAATATAAAGAGAAAAACTGAATTATGCATCTCTCATTCTTATCCCTTCTTTGACTTTAGAGATAAAATTTTTCATTTTGTTCTAATCCATTCGTTTGCATTGGATTTGAAAAATAAGCACAAGTTTCTTTAATTTATTTAAAAATGACATGAAAATATAGATGGCTTCAGAACATATTTTCAAGTCACATTTTTGGAGATGGAAGCCTCACTAGTCCAATAAAGATCTGATTTTCTATATTGACAATCTTATTTCCCATTTGCCATGTTCGATTTTAGCTACACATATGAAATTACCAGTACATATAGAGTCACATTCTGTATTCACACTGAAGACCTATTTACAATTTATAGCATGATTTTATCTGAAGATAATCTCATGTTTTTGGTAGCATTTTTATTTATAATGAAGTATTTCTAAGTTATTCATCTATTTTCATCAACTGGGATATAACAGTATATGTCAGTTGGAGTAAAAGACAATTTAACAAGCAAACAAAACACAAGCAACTGATTTATTGTTTGACTACCATTGCCAAGACCAACCACTTCGATAAATGTAGTATTAGTCAAGATGAACGGACCACCCCACTTCTTTAAACCCAGAAAAAATTTCTGAGAAAAATATTAAGTACCTAAAATATTTCCATGAAAATTAAAACTAATTTAACATTTCAGACTTGTGAACTGTATATGAAAGAGATAATCATATTACTTATTCTTATGAATATGTCAAACTCCCTGTTGACAATTTGATAAGCCCCTGGGTCCCCTTTGGCATCCTATGATCACACCCTTGAGATACCCTTAATTAAACAAGCCTCAACTCACACATCCCAACCCCTATGAGGTATCGGTTTGGTCAAACATTAACCCAAATCAGGCACTCATCCTTTAGCAGCTGAGAAGAATCTAGACACTGGAGAGTTCAAGGTTTCCTTCCTCTCCCCCACAAATCCCAGTGAGTTGAAGAAAGCAGGAAAGCAATTGAATTTCACATCAGTAGACATCACTAAACACCTCTACTCCCTTACACCACAAGGCAGATGCAAGTAACCACACACACACATATATATGTATATGTATATATGTATAGATAGATAGATAGATAGATAGATACAGATATATGGTAAGAATACAGATAGATACAGATATACCTTAAGTATATATTTTATATGTACATACACACATTTATACAAACATATACATGTATCACATATAAAAATGTACTACATGTATATGGATATGGATACATATATATATACATACAGATATACATGCATAAATATCAAAGTGAGCTCTTAATTTTCCATTGCTACAATTGCTTTAATAAATTACAGGCAAGCAACACTACAAATCTGCTTTTTCATAACTACTCAAATATTTTCAAAACATGTTTGTAACATGTCTAGCAAAGAGAAGATTTATTTCTTGTCTTTACCCTAAATGCCAATGGTTTAATCTAAAACCTTTTCCCATTTGAAAAGAGCTAACTAGTGAACTCTGCAACCAAGAAATTCTACTTAAATCCATTCTGAAGATGCCTTTTAAGCATGAGCAGCCATTTAAACTGAAGTCTTCAAAAGCAAATCCCAATGGGACGCAATAATTTTATTGTCTTTTACTATGAAATAATGAAAAATGTTAATGTTATGTGAAAACTAAGATATTTTTTTCAAGGAATATGATTTTCTTTCTCCGTAATACTTTGGGTATTAGGGCCCCTGGGTGGCTCAGTCTGTTAAGCATCTGACATTGGCTCAGGTCATAATTTCACGGTTTGAAAGTTCGACCCTACATTGGGCTCACTACTGTCAGTGTAGAGGCTGCTTTGGATCCTCTGTGGCCCCCTGTCTCTGCCCCTCCACCACTTGTGTGCATGCACTACTGGCAGGCACAGATGTGCTCTCTCTCTCAAAAACAAATAAGCATTTTAAGGAAACAATATTAGTATCATATTGATAACATATAGAATAAAAAAATAATTCCTAGTGCTTTTAAGACTACTATCTGTCATTGCAAAGCCCTGATATTCCAACATACACATATATTTTTGTTGTCAACATGTCTAAATACATAATTGTATCCATCATTGGGATGAATGGATAAGTTTAAACATCTTTTCCCTAAAATTTTAACACAAAATAAATACCATATACAAATTTTGCTTTCATTTTTATTTTTCCTTTCTCTCTCTTCTTTCCTGATACAGTAGAAATGACTAACCAAGGGGCGCCTGGGTGGCTTAGTCAGTTAAGCGACTGACTTCAGCTTAGGTCACGATCTCATGGTTTGTGGGTTCAAGCCCCGTGTTGGGCTCTGTGCTAACAGCTAGCTCAGAGCTTGGAGCCTGTCTTCAGATTCTGTGTCTCCTCTCTCTGACACTCCCCTGCTCATGCTGTCTCTATCTCTCCCTCAAAAATAAATAATTTTTTTTTAAAAAAGAAACGACCTACAAAATCATTACGGTTACCCTGCCTAGAGATACTACATAGATCACTCATCTCTTTTTCATGAATGGTTTCTTTTGCTATCTACTTATTTGTATTATTATTAGTATTATTTTGACAAGCATGAACTTCCCATTGAAGCCTGAGGGAACTGAATCTCACCTTGGCTTCTGCGAACCCAGGTTCAAGTCCATTTCAGGAGGCTCTAATTTACACCTCAGGGCCTTCTTTCTCTTATGTCATACTGTCATCCCATGTAAACCTCAGAAAGGGTTGCTGCAGGGAGATTCCCTCAGCACAGTCATTTTAATGGACTTTTCTCTATGTCTAACGGTTCTTCTTCCTCTGAATCAGAGAAACAAAGAGGATATAATTCACTTTCAGAATAGTGGAAAATTAAACTGCTATAAAATGCCTGTGCATGTCCTCAGTTAGGCTCGGCATCATTTGGCATGGGCATCTCCTCTTGTTCCTCCGAAGTAAGGAAACTGGCTTTTCTCCATCTTTTGCCTGAGAACACTGGAGTGTGTCCTTAAAAGGGCCTGCAGGAACTTAGCAGAGACTTTCATTCCCAACACAGGGCAGTGGGCAAGGAAAGACAGCTTCATAAGAAAAACCCAGTGAAGGATTTCATGGATCAGGAGAGCTAGCTGGGAAGTGGCCAACACCCAGCCTGAGGTCAGGCATCTGGGTGGACTCCCTTGTGTGTCCCAAGCTGCTCTTCCCACAAGACATGGGCACAGCCCCCCAAGACCTGCAGGACTTGAATGCTGGATGCTGCCCTGCTGGAAACAAGGGCTCTGGCCACCCCTCGACTATTCCACAGAGAAGACACCCACACACTGAGCTCTTATTTTGCACCAGGCCAGCCTTCTAAACATACATTATCTCACTACTTTTTCTCAGTGGGTATTAGAATTCCCTTTTTACAGGGTGTTTTGGTTTGGAGGGTGAGGGGGAATCAATGCCAAGAGTTGGTGAAATAACTTCCCCAAAACATACCACAGAGCAGAGACAGACTTGGAACCTATGTCTGTTGATGCCAAATCCAGGGCTCTTTCTGCTATAACAGGTTGCATTAGAACAATAAAAGAGCCCAACAGGAAACATTATTTTTGGAGATATGTTCCACCACTACCACATTTCCTATAATAAATTGTAGTTCATTTGCCCCAATCTGTAGTTATTTGACTTAATTCCTTACAGTCTTGGATACTCTTTGAGCACCTGTTTAAAGATAATTCCTTTGGGAACAAGAAATACTGTATGCTATTATAAGCTTTGATTCAAAGGACACACTTAGTAAAACAGATCGTCCTTGGTAACAGGGATTTTGTCTCTTTTGTTCATCATAATATTCCCAGTATTCAGAAGGGTACCTGGTTATAGTAACTGGACAATTAATGTTTGTTAAAACAATGAACAGTGAACAGAGATCTCAAAGGTTAGCATCAATTTTGATTGAATGTGTTGATCGGGAAGGCACCATAAGCAAATTGTTTCTACTTAGCACTGTTGCCATGGGAGATGCGAGTAAGCCCTATAGGGTGAGAAACTTCTATTGCAGAAAATAGAATAAAACAGAAAGGAGCAGGATGGAAGATACTTCAGAATTAGTGTCAGGACCCATAGAGCCCTGGGCTATGGAAATTGTCAGAGCCAAGTGGAAGCCAAGGGTATGGGGACAGTAATGAGTCTGAAACTCTTGGCAGAACCTTAGTAAAAAATTAGCTCTTGGCGACATCCGAGACCCTCCTCTTTGGGAGTCCCTCAGCTGAGTGCAGAATTTCAGGGCCTGATTACCCAGTATCCTCTGTACATGGTCTGTGCTCTTAGTTGTATCTGCCTAAGCACACTGGCATACAGAAGACTTTCTAAGCCAGGAGTGGTCTGCCCCAGATTGCCTCAAACATAATGCATATGAACTTGCATCCAACTTGGGTACATAAGCTCAAGTAACCTTGCTTTGCCATACACTCCTTTCGGACTGATGGCTAGCTTCCCATGTCATGTCTGCCAAGAAAACTCTTAAGGTTTATGCAAAGAAACAGGTCATTTTTGAGGCCCAGTAGTCAAAGTAGAAACTACCAAATGAGGATAATTGAAAGTTTACCCTTCAGATTGCTTCATGGTAAACTAATGGGACTCAAGATTGCAATACAAGACACAAGTAGCATAACTACAGGTGAATAAAAGTCCAGATCGCATTAAAAACCTTCATCAAAATCCCACCTACAACAGATAATATAAGGTTAGTAGAACTCATTACAAGGACTTTAAATTATGCATAGAACTACTATAGAATGCAGAGAGACATTAAGTTGCCTGATGAAACCTGAATTCTCTGTCCAAACCTCTGCTGGTATTAAGGATATTCCTTTTCTTGATGATGCATGAGCATTAGAAATGTATTGGTCAAAGGTCAGGGTGCTTATCTAATGAGTTTTTTTCCTCCTTCTCTTCCTCTTCATTATTATCATCACTATAAAAGTAATACATACATATTGTAAAAGATTCAAATAGTAAGAAAAGATATGAAATAAAAAAATTAAAGACTGTCTTCCTCCTAGCCCTTACTTCTAGTAGGATTTCACTGTTATCAGTTTCCTGTCCATTTACTATACTTATAAAATGGGAAAAAGCTAAAAAAATCCTACATTTAATATATTCACACAGATAAGAGAAGACATGACATCCAGGGAATAGAAATAGAATGCTGCATAAAAAAGAAAAATTGGACATCTATAGAGTCCATGAAAAGTAAAAATACATAAATAGAAATTAAAGAGCTCATTCAAAGGCTAGTGAATTAAGTTCAAGAATAATTCCAGAAAGTAGAACCACAAAAAAGATCAAAAATGTTTTTTAAAAGAAAAGAAAAATTTGAGGATCAATCCAGGAAATTCAGTATATAAAGTTACCAGTTCCCAAGAACAATCTACATTTTAAAAGGATCTCCTTGACTTTATATTGACAGTAGACTGGATTTTCCTCTATTATTCTGTGATTCTACATGTTATTTTTACCTTTTGGGAGAGGATGGCATAAATGTTATCCTGACTAAAGGAAAAATATTTGGAAGTCTTTCTTCTTTCTGCATTCTATGAAACAGTTTTAATAAGGTTGGATTTATATATTGCTTGATATAGTCATAGAACTGAACCCATGAAAGTATGTGGGCCTGGCATTTGTTTTCAGGGGCTTGGTATACAATGTTTTCACAATGGTTTTACTTTATCCTATGGCCACTGGTTTATTTAAAGTTTTTCTTTAATCTATCTTGAGCCAATTAGTAATAATTCAAATTTTCAATTTCTACCAGGCTTTCAGATTTATTTGTATGATTGAACAAGCTCTTCTATTATGATTTTCTAATATTGTCTTCTGATTTTAGGCTAATTCCTTGTTCTTCTAATTTGTAGTATGCTTACATTTCCCTTTTTTCCCTAATTTGTGTGATTTAGTGCTTTATATGTGTAACTGATTTATTCAGAGGAATAATTGTTGGAAAGGTAGATAGATAGATAGATAGATAGATAGATAGATAGATAGATAGACAGACAGACAGACATAGGCAGATATATATAATGTATATATAATATATTATTTTATTATATATTATTTCTTAAGCCATTAAGTTTCCTCCTTATTTTTTAGTTTTATTTGATAGCATCACATGATGGTTAAAAGCATAGACTTTGAAGTCAGACGTCCTGGAGTCTAATATTGATTTTTCCACTAGTAATCATGTTGCTTCTTCAAAAGTATAAATATAAATAAATACTCTTCTGCTAACCAGATTAAGTCCTCCTTTGATGCATATTCCTGTAACAGTCTTTTGTTTTTATCTTTCTTCCCTTCATTTTCAATTTATTTTTCCACTTATTTTAATTGTGGTTCCATTTATTTAAAGATGTCTCCTGAAATATTTCTATTGAAGATTTCTTCATGGGCATGCCATTTGTTATATTTTCCTCCACCTTTCTTGAGGTACAGTTGACAAATAAAATTTGTCTATACGTAAGGTGTGCAGCTTGATGTTTTCATATACAAATATTCTGTGAAGTAATCACAACAATCAGGCTAATTAACATACATAGCCATCAACTCCCATAGATACTGTCTTCTTTTGTTGTCCATTTCTTTTGTGTGTGGGGGGAGAACACAAGATTTGCCTTGTCAGCAAACTGCAAGTCCACAGTACGGTGTTGTTAAATATAGTCACACTGCAGAACATTGGATCTCCAGAACTTATTCATTTTGCATAACTGAAACTTTGTACCCCTGACCAAGATGATTGTGAGTGTCTGGTACGTGAGGTGGAGTATCCAACAATCTCCCCTTGTCTCTGCTTTACCACAGCATTCAGCAATTAATTACTCCTTCTGGCTAAGGAAATCACAAAGACTTATGTCTCAAAATTCCATAGCCCATAAGCCTCTATTTTGGTAATTTAATGCTCATTTATTTTTGTTCCTCTGCCTCTACTTAGCTGCTTGGCTGTTTGAAGTTTTCCACTCTACCTTGTATATGGGCTGTTTTCTCAGGATTTTCAGAAAACCTGACAATCTGTTTGAAATTTACATGTTAGCATCCTTCATTGAAGTTATTCACTTTCATTGCACCTGCACATTTTATCCCTATTTTTCCTGGTGTTATTGTAGATTGTGACATGCTTGGTTATAGTCACAGCCATTGAGAGAGAAGGATTAAAAACTCTCCTAACTTACTTGCTTTAAAAAAATGTACTGGTTGTCTTCAAATGTTGTTCTCCTCACTTATGACTTTTTTTCTCTTTCTCCATGCTGGTTATCTTGCCTGACTTTCCCCCCTCATTTTCTCAACTCCTTTTCCTTTCTTAGTTTGGGATTTAGTTAGTATTTGGGCCCAAAATGATACATTTCTCTTTATCACCTCTTAACATGAGTTTCTATGTTACATCCTTTAAACTAAGTGGTTTTGGTTTTTGTTTGTTTGTTTGTTTGTTTTTGTTCCCTGGAGGTATGTAGAATGGTCAGTCTATCAACCTACAGTTTTCCAATCTATGTAACTGAAGTTCCTAAATCTCCATCTAGTGGAAGATTTTCACCTATGGCAGGACTGAATTCTGTTCCCAGCGGGATTAATATTTGCTAGGATAACTACCTGACACTCCTAATAGGTACACCATTTTCCATTTCCCCAGATTACAAAGCACTGATAATCTAGTTCACCACCATGCCATTGACCTTAGACCATGACTTTTAATTCTAGATTCTTCCTTCCCCTTACCTGCTTTAACTTACATGTTTTAACTTGACACATTAGGCTGATTTTCTCAGGTGAAATCCATCCAGAAATAAAGATCTTTGCATTAGTTATTTATTGCTGCATAACAAACAGCTCCAAGACTTAATGACTTAAAATGAAAACCATTGACTTTTGTATAGTTTCTGTGGGTCAGGAATTTGACAACAGCTTAACTGCATGCTTTTGCTTAGATCTCTCATGAAGTTGCATTCAGAATCTTGGTAGGGCCTGCATTCATCTAAAAGCTTGACTGGGGCTGGAGAATCTTCTCCCAAGATGGTGTACATACATGGTTGTTGGCAAGATAACTCAGATTCTCACTATAGGACTTCCTCATAGGCTGCTTGATTCCTCATGACATGGTAGTTAAGTAGTTTCCTTACTCAAAGGGGATAAAGAGGGCAAAGCCAATAGACAATTTGATCAGGCTCAGCTGAAATGGGCTACTGTGACTGGATGAGCCAAGATGAGTCCACTCACCAGGCTGGAGGTTGGTGATGCCTCGTAATTTAACATCTATCTATGTGATCACTCATGATCTAATAGTCTAGCCCAAGCTTCCTTACATGGCAAAAAGAATATTACAAAATCATGAAGGCAGAAACTGTACCGAAGCTCTGAGACTCACCTCATGTCACTTCTACCACATCCTATTGACCAAAATAAATCACAAAGACAGTACAGATCCAAGGGAAGGGAAACAGTCTCACTTCTTAGGAGATTATGGTTTTTCAGTCAGCCACATTCTTTATTACTGATGTTACTATTCCCAGTCATATCTCATTTCCTCACCCTACCTTATTTAGTTTACTAATTTATTCTTTGAAGCAGTGGTGCTCAACTTTGTTTACCCACTGGAATAACCTGGGCAGGTTTTCAAACATTGGTGCCAGAGAATGGGGTCAACCCACACATATGGATCTTTAAAAGTTATTGAGGTTGTTCCAATGTACAATCAGTGTAAAGAAGTTCCTTACAGGAGGACCAGCTCATTTTAAATATTTTAATCTCTCACACATCAGAACCAAAGGAAAAATAGATGACTTATTGGTTTGTTTTATTTTTTCCTTACAGTTAACTGGCAGTGAATGTATCCATTAGAAAACTGACCAGCAAGACTGCCAGAGCAGTAGGCTTTACCAGACATTTTCTAGACTGGGTGATTTTTCATCATTTCTACTCAACGGAACAGTGAAGAAGCATCATCATTTAATGATTTTTGCCTTTGAGGCTTCTTTCATACATTTTTGTTTCTTGTAGAAATATGACCACCTTGTGACTTCTTTAAGATACTACTTCTACTCCTTAAATTTCAAAATGATTTATATGATAGAAACTGATTCTAGCATTAGCTAGTCTCCTCTTGGGCTGTCTCTATTTTCTGCCTAACACAAGAATGGTTGTGCTCACTTTCTTTGGTCATTGAAGAAAATCCCTTTGTGAATGAATTCAGCTATCATTGGCAGGCTATAATACTGGGTCAAAATTTCCTTACATTCACCTGGATTTCAACCAGTGGCTCACTTCAATCCATCCTGTCACAAAAAACCACCCTAAATTTTGGCATCTGGTCTGGGCCAATGTCTTTGACTTTATCCCAATCTCTGTATTTCCACTATTGTTCATATCTTATGAGTTTATGAAGATTTTGTAATGAAAGCTACTCTGTTTCTTCACCCTGTTTTCTTTCCATTCACCATTTATCTCACAAATGCTAATGTTGTTCACATTTATTTCCATTCTTGGTACACACATCTGGATCTTACCAGGTTTCCTCCTGAGTCATAATTCCCTAAAGGTCATATCCACCAGGTGTGTATTTTTCTACTCCACCTCCAACCATTGCTAGAAGAGCTGGAGGCCACATGTTGGAAGCCAAGAGACAAAGCACACTTTTAAAGGCAAGTTGTAAATGCATTCTCATTTTTTATGACCCCACCCTGTGAGTTTCAGAATTTAATCTCCAGAAAGACTGAACATGTCCTTTTTATCAGTCAATGAATTTATATAATCTGCTGTGTTTCCATCACTCCCCTGGGGACTGGGAAATTTAGAACTAATGTAATGCTCAAACAAAATTAACAAAACCAAGGGGATAAGATCTGAATTTAGGGAAGGGACTTTTCCACATAAGACCCTTTCTGGGCCCTCAGTTTAGGGTCTGGTTATGAACATCACTAGCTCTGTGATAAGTCGGAAGCTTGACCAACTTTCTGGACCCCCTGGATGCTGGGAACCCTCTGTCTAGCACCTTTTGTTTCTTTAATCAGCACCCCCTATGCACAACATCTACAAGTGTCACAAATTCTATCCTAGAGACTGTGAAACATTTCATAAGAATCTGATCCAGAGTATTCCTTCTGAAGGAAGTGTGGGCCAGAGGAGAGAAGAATCAATGATAAGAAAGCAACAATGCATCTGAACACCCATGATGTGTGAGGTGGTGTCTATACACTATATTTCATTTTCCAAACACCTTCAAAATCCACACAGACACCCTGATGAAGCTGAGGTTTGTGTTGTTACCTTAGTGACCCAAAACCCCTAGCTAGAAAAAGACAAAACAAAAGGGAGTTTGAACCCAGGTTGCCTGAAAGAAGACCTAAGTTCCTTCCATCTGGTCATTTCTTTCTTACCTATAAACACATAACTTATTATATGCTTTATTAATTAGTCAATTAACTAGGTACTGCCTTGTGATTGCTCTTTTATTTTTTTTTTACTTTTCAAGAAAGTATGCCTGTTATTATCTAGTAGATTGTACAGTGTGGAAAATGAAATGTGTATTATACTTTGTCTTTAATAGCACACATGTAATTCTGATCAAATGGTGGGTGCACTATTCATAGTTACAGAATGAATGAATTTTTAAAAACGTTATTGAGTATAAGAATTCCCCTCTAAAATTGTTAGACTTCCATGGCTGGTTCTGCTCAGAAAGTGTAAAATTTGCATTCAGTCCTGAACTATCTCCAAGCCATTCTGCTGACTGTAGTCTTGTTCCACTAGCTTCAAGGAGGATTTCTTTCCAATAAGACCAAAATACCAGAATGTGGTAGAATTATTCATCTGTGCTCTTGTCCTCATCAATGTATTCTAAGGGTATGGATTATAATTAGCATTTAAAATAAATCATACCAGTGGAGGCTTTCCTGGACAATATTTAGAAACCTACTTTACAGCTGCCTGCCACCAGAACCTGGCTTACTGGACGGGTTTGGGTCCTGTGCCTCAGAGGTACCTCCTGAGTTGTGTCCTCTGCCTGATCCCATGGTGCACTGCCTTTCTAAATACCAGAGAGGACTTGGTGTTCTACAAGAGCCAGAGGTGGGACTGAATCATGCTCCAGAGAGAATGACAGTGGAAGTAGGAACTCTCATTTTATGGCACATGACTGTTTATAAAGTTGGTAGGACACAGCCTGACAGTGAGAACATTGCCCATTCTGGACATGGCACTCGAAATGAGGAGAGCAAGATCAAACAGCTCCTTATGACTCAGTGCCACTGGCTTGGCATATTTTGTTTTCATGAAATAGCATCTACACCTTGATGAATGTCCCTTTCAGTGTCTTTGCATTTTCCCAGTCACTCAGTTTTATTATTGAGGAGTGAGGGGGATTTTTTTTTTCTGGCAAATCTGAAGCTGAATTACCACAAGACAACAGCTTTTCATCAGTATTTGGAGAAATAAAACAACCGCTCCCTGTAGTTGGCCTGTGCTGTTCTCTGACAATGGGAGAAATTTATGGTGGCTCAAGTGCCAGAGAGTTCCAAGGTCACTTTCTTTTCAGCATGAAAGAAGAGCGAATCCGCACAGCATCCCTGTCCTGATTACACAGTCTTAGGTAAACTAAGCACTGGGGTGACAAATTGAGTTTTGTGTACATAAGGACATCTCTGTGAGAGAAGAAAGAACATCTGCAGGAAAAATGTAGGTGTAAACTGCCCTTATTTAATTTCTTGGTTTACTGTCAGGCCCCTCACAAGTATAATTGTTGTCATCTAACCAAACAGCTCCCCCAAACAGTTCATGTCTTCTAATAGAGAAATATGGGGGCCCCTGCCTTGCTTCAGATGCCACATGAACACTAGAAATAGGGATATTTCTACAGTAGACACATTCATAACTCGGTTCCATTCTCAAACTTCCCTGATTAAGTCACATCAATTTGGCCCTCTCTGTATATGGGAACCACACTCCAGGACATCACTTAGGCCCTGCTTTTATGGAATTTACAACCTATATTGACTGTATGAGTTTCCTACGGCTGCTGTGGCAAATTACCACAAACTCTGTGACTTAAAACAACAGAAATGTATTTTCTCACAGTTCAAGGAGTCTTTTCTTTTTTTAAGTTTACTTATTTATTGGAGAGAGAGAGAGAGAGAGAGAGAGGGAGAGGGCACACAATAAGGGGAGAAGCATAGAGAGTAGGAAAAAGAGAGAATCCTAAGCAAGCTCTGCATTCTCAACACAGAGCCTGACCTGGGGCTTGAACTCAGGAACCACAAGCTCATGATCTGAGAGGCATGAAATCAAGAGTCAGATGCTTAACCCATTGAGCCACTCAGGTACTCCCTAGAGTACCTGCCTCTTCTAGAGGCCAGAAGTTCAAAATCAAGATGTCCACAAAGGCTCTAAGAAAGATTGCATTCCTTGACTCATCCAGCTTCTGGAAGCTGTTGCCATTCCTGGGCGTGTGACTGCATCACTACAGCCTCTGCCTCAGCTGTCACTTAGCCTCTTCTTCTTTGGGCATTTCTTATAAGGGTATTTTTCACTGGGTTTAGGCTCAAGATTATTTCATCCTGAGATACTGAGCTTAATTACTCAGCAAAGACTTTTTTTTAAGATGAGATCACAGTCACAGGTTCTGTGAGTTGGAACCTGGATATATCTTCTGGAGACATCATTTAATCCACCACAGTGGTACAATGACTAAGGCCAACCATATCAAGTGAAATGTGACGAAAAGTACTCCCCTGATTAACAGCTTTCTTGATCATTGCCTTGCGTGAGAATAGAAGAGCATATCAAAGTTGGAAAAACCTTCCACCATGGAGGTCATATACAAGGTGCAAAATGCGGGGGATGAACTGGCTCCAGTACATGCTTGCAGAACATTTTACAAGCAAGTGAAATACAGAAAGAGAAGAGTGAGGGAAATTTTAGGTAATTATTTCCCCTCAATTGTCTGTAGGAGGGGAAAAGTCTATTATAGCAGGGAGATATTAGCAGGGGTGGGGGAGATAAAAGAGCAGCTGTTTCAGGATTGGATCCTTCCATTTATAAATACATCAAAAATTAGTTTTTCCTCACCTTTGGGTTGAAAGCCTTTGATGATTAGAAACAAGCAACCCTCTTCAAATTTTCACATTTTCTGAAAGACTTTTTTTTTAATCATTGTTTAAGCTAGTTAAAACATAGTGTAAAATGTGGTAAGTCTTCATGCATTTGGTCTCAGCTTCTATGGTAACCATACCTTCCCACCCCCAGCCAAGTACCATTTTCGTCTTTTCTGCTCACCTGCCAGGTAAGGGGGAAGATATGGAAAGACAGGATCAGATGCCAATAAAGTGGTGGAAACTCTTTTCCTTAGAGAATCAGATCGTGTCTTGCATTATTCCTCCCTATATTCCTCCCTTTGTTGACGGAATATAAAGTTTTCTTCTATTCTGCATATATTGCCCACTGAGCACTTGGATTCCACTTGAGACACTCTCTGGAGAGCTAGCTGCTTTTAAAGTCTGGAATCTTCATAGCATTTGAACCTATCTGATATTTTCTTGTGGATTTATTGGATTATGTATTTATCATTTGTTTGATCGCATGAGGAGGGAACCTCATCTGTACTGCTCACTACTGAATTTCCCAGCACTCACCCAGGACAGAGTTTGACATTCAAATATGGTAAGTGAATGATGGCCCTGAGTGTCTAGGGCAGCAATCTATTGACACTCTACTGATGCCATTGCTTAAAAGCTAAAGTAAAAGGAATAAATTAAGTTGAAATGAATTTGTAAATGTTACTTTAAAAATAGTTTGAATATATATCCTCTTTGGAATTCTCTTAGCCTATAAACATCCTCTACATAAAAGAGAAGAGATGTAGAAAATGTCTTCCTTCCACTACTTTCACCATGGATCTTTCTGTTGTTGTTACTACTTTTGACTACCAATACCTGATCATCAGAGAGCCGTACAAACCTACCAGTTGTAAAGAACCAGCAGAGAGAACTTGGACATAAAGTTGTGGTGGCAGTTCTACCTTTCCCCAGTGGGTAGTGACAGTGCCAGGGATGTATGCGAGGGTAACCAGCTGGAGGCATGAGTCAGAAATGAGTGGGTGACAGCCTGCTTCTGAAGGGTGTCTCATAATGCAATTCTTCTCTCTTACCGGCAAAAAATAGACTTGTCAAAAGGGATTTGGTTTTGTAAAAATAAACACCAGCCCCCCCCCCCCCCATATTTAATTATCAAATTGGCAGGATCCCATTTCCCATGACACATTCCATATTAAAATACTTATAGGTATCTCAAAAATATTTAATAAGATGGCAAAAGCCCAAGTGCCTCTGCAGAGCCAGGTCTCCCTGGTGCAGGCAGATAACTCATTTGCCAACTCAGGGATTATGCCAAATACCATTCAGTATTAAAGTGTTAGACCAGGGCAAGGATATACAGATGTCAGTCTCTGCAGCTGACATTCCACCAAATCTTGGTTACACAAGCTGGTGTTCATGCATCTGTTACCCAAACTCTTTTCTATCTCTTGTGGAAGTGTCTGGACAAGGGGCAAGCCCTGGCCCTTCAGGCACTTATAAGCAGTGTCTGTGATGGGTGAGATGTTGGGTTGAGGTGGGGCAGAGGGCTGGGAGGTGAGGTAGAAGAGCAGAAAGAGGCCCAACAGACTCTTTTTTTTTTTAAATGTTTTATTTATTTCTAGGAGAGAGACAGAGGGAGAGAGAGCGTGAGCAGGTGGGTGTCAGAGAGAGAGGGAGTCACAGACTGAAACAGGCTCCAGGCTCTGAGCTGGCAGTCAGCACAGAGCCCGACGCGGGGCTCGAACCCACGAACCGTGAGATCTGACCCAAGCGAAAGTCGGACGCTCAACCAACTAAGCCACCCAGGCGCCCCCCCAACAGACTCTTGAAGACTGATGGAGTTGTCAAGGCCCTAAGGGAACTCTTGCTAAGGATGGTAAGACCATGGCTAGCTGGACCCAACAGAGGTGCTGAAGGGCTTGAGTGGCCCTGGTACATGTGAGAATCCAGGGGAGGAAGAAGCTCTGGATAAAAGTACAGATAAAAATCTTTGTGAAACGTTGAAGTCTAAGGAGAACGGAACCCAGGTGAGGAAGAGGATTTACCGAACCCATTCACAGAAGAAATGGGGCTGTAAGGAGGTTGGGGTAGAGTCATGTCATTGGTGGATATTGATCAGAAGTCAGCATTTCATTTCAAAGCAAATAAGGAGAAGGGGGAATGTGAGGAAAAGCTCAGGTATATAAAGATTGTGGGCTAAGGCCAATTGTATAAGTACTTTTTGGATAATATTCCACCATAATTTAAGTGGAGACACACCAGTTCACAAAATGTGGCTGTTTGTATGAATCTGACCTCCTATGTACCCATGTTTGGTGATTTTCAGATTACTTATTAATTCCATCTAGTTAACATATTAAAATACTTCCCCCAACTTCACACAAATTAAATATATGTCAATATCCTTATCCTCAGTTTCAATGGAAACTGACCTGGATGCAAATGTACCAAGAAGAAAACTTGACCTAAAGAGTTTAAGGCAATGATGTTATTTGAAAAAACATGACATAAAAGTTGAAAAATAGTGAGGAGGAAAATAAATTAAGGTTTTCTTAAACTTAATGAAGTTTTGCCTTCCCACTCATTTTTAAATTTGCTTAGTTCAAAGAAGAGTTTGTAGTGAACTTAATTTCAACTCAATTGCTGTGTTATTTAAAATAAGCTTCATACCTTTCAAGTCCTGAACAAAATTTTATCAAACTATTTAGCTTGGTATCATCCATCAATTTACCTGCAAAAGAATCTTAACATTAATCATTGAAAGGTATACTTCTGGAGAAAATTAAACCCTTGCTGCTCTCAATTTCTTATCACCGGACATTCTTAAAATGTGTGTAATGATACACACACTCAAAAATAAAGATCAAGAATAATACAGTCTTTGCTGTTTTGAAAAGCAAAGAGAAAAATTCTATTGTGTTATACTTACAATTCTGCAACTCTACTGAAATCAGTGACATGCATACTTTAAATAGGTGATTTTTATGGTATGTAAATTGTATCTTGATAAAGCTATTTTCAAAAGAGGAAACAGAAATCCCAATTAAAACTTGGTAAGTTATCATACAACCCAAGGACATACAGTCATTTTTAAAAATGCAGTTGTTTTGAATTACTGGCCATTCAAAAACTATTTAAAGTAATATTAACCTGATGGAAGTTTATGTAGCATCAGAAGGACACTCAGAGAGGGGATCAACTTTATACTTGCTTATTAATTTTAATGTGACCTCTCGTGTTTGAGTTACTAGCCCTACAATGTTGAATTATTATAAGTTTTTTGTGAGGATGAGAGGATCTCAAAAGATAAAATTTAGCTAAATATTATCCTTAGATTCAAAGTATATACACTCCATTTAAAGTCTTGTGCTTACACATCGAGAATTTTAGGTCTTCGGTACTTTTTTCATTAGCCTAGTTATTCTATCAATTATTTGTATGGTGATTCCGTCCATCTAAGTTATTTTAATATTCCTTCCTTTGTGACTTTTTTTTTAAGAGTGGAGAAATGGAGACCTCAAAGATGTGAATGTGTAAGTATGAATGTACCTATTAGGATGGGCTGAGGGTAAAACATTGCCAAAGTTCTAGTGAGGAACTACAGTAACCAAAATTCTCATCCATTGATAGTGGAAATCACAACAGTACACCCACTTTAGACAACAGTTCGGCAGTTTCTCATAACATTAAATATACACTTACCATATGACCTAGCAACCAAAGTGAAATGAAAATCTAAGTTTACACACACACACACACACACACACACACACAAGCAAGCGTGTACACACCAAATGTATGCTAATGTTTATAGGATCTTTATTTGTAATTGCCCCAAACTGGAAACACCTCAAATGTCCCTGCATTGGGGAATAAACACAATGTGGAACATCCATTCGGTGAAACTGTACCCTAAAGAAAAAGGGACCCACTTATGCTACATGAAAGAGGCCAACTCAAAACTCAAAAAAAAGACCGTAATTCCATTAACATCACATCATATAAAGGACAAAGCAAAAAAAAAAAAAAAAAAAAAAAAAAAACAAAAAAAAAAAAGAAAAAAAAAAAAAAAAAAAAAAAAAAAAAGAAGCTATAGAAACAGGAAAAGAAAAGTCAGTGCTTTCTAGAGGCTGTGGATGGGGGCAAAAATTAACCATAAGAATTATGAGGAAACCTTGGGGGGTGTTGGGCTGTTCGGGCTGTTCTGTATCTCAATTATGGCTGTGGTGACACAACCCCAGCATTTGTTGAAACACAGAATTCTGCACTGAAAGTAGTCGCTTGTAGTGCATATAAAGTATACCTAGACTTAAAAAAAAAAAAGAAACAAAAAATATCTATGAAATATTGGTAATTTCTTAAAAATGATGCCCAAGTCAAGAAAGAGCTCAAACAAAATCTAACAATAAATCAGCAATCACATTTTTTATAAAGTATCTAATGGGACACTTTCACCCTCATACTCAGAAGACCCCATGGATAATGCCAAGGAGATCCTGATGGCACATGGGTCCAATGGAAGTCCTACAGACATTTTTCTATGTGGTACTGAGAGTGAGTTAAGATTTAGTGCTTCATGTTAATGTAGTATATATCTATTAACTTCCCTCCTATGAATCTACAGTGGTATTTTATATGGATCATATTTTGGTGAATTGAAAAAAATTACCACTCAAGTAATCTTCTGTGTTTTGGGGCTGAAATTAAGAACGCTGTCCAGGGAACGCCCTTCATGTAGATTCCTCTCCATTCCTAATAAAAGGCCTTAGGGGAAATAACTTCCACTTTGCCTTCGTGAATATATTTGAAATTCTGTTTCTTTCTGGGATTGGGTCATGAACTCGCAGGAGAGGGAAGAAGGTACTTCATGAAGATATAGGTGCTGGGCGTTCTCCACCACTGACTGGTAGCACATTGGTCACACCAATAAAATGTATTTTTCCTCACTTTAAAAAAAGGTAGAAGGTAATAGGAGAAGGAGTCAAAAGAATGCTGTTACAATAATTTGTAAGATGGTGTCAATATTCTGATTTAAGGGAGGTTAAGGGAATTCAAAGCTCCATTTCTGTGTACATACTTTTGCATGTATGTATGCCCCATCAACTTGCTTCGCTATGATATCTATCTATCTATCTATCTATCTATCTATCTATCTATCCATCCATCCATCTGGAAAAATAGAAAGAGATCAAAGTTGTATACATGTTATTTTGGGACATGTATCTCAGCCATAATAGTAGGTACCTTGAAACTTAGGGATAACATTTTCTCATACAAGTTAGTGAGCATCTATCTGTTCTGTGTCCTGGCACAGTAGTAAATCCTTTGTATTCATTCACTATTTTAATCTTTAGAGCAGTTATTCTCAAAGCGTAGTGCCAGAACCTTTGGAGTTCATCTTTCAGGGGATTTGTAAGGTCCGTATTTTTCCAATTACAAATCTGTTTGAAGCTAAGCTTTCTTTAAACATTTCAACCAAAAGGGGCGCCTGGGTGGCTTAGTTGGTTAAGCGTCCGACTTTCGCTTAGGTCATGATCTCGCGGTTCGTGGATTCGAGCCCCGCGTCGGGCTCTGTGCTGACAGCCAGCTCAGAGCCTGGAGCCTGTTTTAGTCTGTGACTCCCTCTCTCTCTGACCCTCCCCTGCTCACGCAGTCTCTCTCTCTCTCTCTCCTAGAAATAAATTAAAAAACAAAAACAAAAACATTTAAACATTTCAACCAAAACAATATACCATAGCAGACAGAATGCAGAAGCAGATAAGAGAATCTGGCTCTTTTATCAAAAGGCAGATATTAGAGAGATTTACAAAGTTATAAAACACTGCCAGTCTTCTAAGTGTTTTTTTGAATGTATTATTACTGTTCTTAAGAAGTATATGTTATTACATTAAGATTAGTAGATATATTAAGAATTTAAAATAAATTGAAGTATTTCTAGATGTCTTGATCTTAATTTCCAATATGATTAATATCAATAGACAGCACCCATCTGTAACAAAACAAAAGCTCTTTTGGGTTCCCAACAAATTTTTGAGTATAAAAGAGGTCCTGAGGTGGTGTGTGTGGAAAAAAAAGGACCTGCTGATTCAAAGAAATCTTACAACATCAGTACGATCATCCCAATTTTCAGATATCCATTATCTCACAAATGTTAAGTAGCAGAGCTACCTGACTCCCCCCACCCCCCAAACTTTGCTCTCTTCCTTATAGCATTCTGTGTCTTTATTTGGGGCATTTGCAAATGGCGTTTCTCTCAAAAGGGCATATGTACCACTTAAGTTCTCTCCCTTGGTAATCAGCTTATTCAAGTGGAACAGGTAATGGTAGGGTGTGGACAGACAATATTCCCACCTCACATAATCCCACTGCTACTCAGTCTTTCCTGGAGGACCATCAAGGATATGGCTTCACTAATGTACTACCGAAAAGTTCACAGACAGGAGCAGGACGTATTATTGTCAGAAAAGCTGTGGACAGGTGAGTTCCTACCCCACCCCCTCAAATTCTTTGCTTTCCTGATTCCCATAAAATCCACTACCTGCCTGCATCCTCATGAGCAGTTGTATATCATTTTGGAATAAGTACAATTTTGGAGTCAGTCAGCTTGCCTTTGATTCTATTCCTCTGCCACTTAACAAGCTCTTCCACTTGGGACAAGGTGTATTTCCTCTGTTGGCCTTAGTCTCCTCCTTTGTAAAATGGGGTAATGATGTCCACATGAGACAAGGAGTGGGTGGATTTAGTAAACTAACACAATTAAAACACCTGTAGCAGACCAGGCAAGGAGGACAGGTAGGAGATCTAGACAACCCTGAGGTTTTATGATGGTTGTTTTTGCATTTTCTATTTAGACTTTTTGGGTGGTACAGGGGTTAGTTTACAGTTTACAGTTACTTCACAAATGTCTACAGATGTCTAAAATGTCCTCTGCTTCTTTGATGTGCGAAGTATACAATAATTCATGTTATCCTATTCTCCCTCAAGAGAATTCTTTAAAGTAGGAAGAAATTATCCTTGACTTCATTATTGGGAGGCAGAGGCCCACCAGAATAAAGATGATGCTTGAGGCTGCAGGACCTCAAGCGTAACCAGCACCTCTTGTTTTCCTTTGCTCTTCTTTCTCTTGCCCCTCAGCCTGGAGCTGGACCAGGGCGGGGTGAATGACGTACAATGAACAGGCACGCCTGCCATTTCTATAGACTGTTCTGATGATGTTCCTTTATATTTCTTATTTTTTTCCTTTGTAGGAGAACAGAAAATAAGATGACAGAGAGCAGGCTGTTTACACCTGTCAGGAAGTTCTTTCAATTCTGTACAAATTTCTATTCACAGCAAATAAAACTTCAACCACGGGACATTTCTGATATTCAAGCCATTTTTTTTATCTAGCAAAAGTGGGAATTTCAGCCTAATAATCCTCAGGCACAAGAAACTTTCATAAGTTAAGGGGCAGAAAGAGGGAGAGAGAATCCCAAGCAGGATCCACACTTTCAGTGCAGCCCCACTGTGGGACTCAAACTCATGAACCATGAGATCATGACCTGAGCCAAAGACAGACACTTAACTGACTGAGCCACCCAGGCTCCCCATAAACAAGGTACACATTAAGGGGACTGCACCTTTTTTGAGTCTGTCATCTTTTCCCAAAGGAGTTGAAGGCAAGAAGGAGGAGATAAATAAAGGAGTGAATGAATGTGTGCACACATTCTCTGTAAGAACTTAATAAAGCTATCAAGGCCCCCGTCCAGCTCAGACATTTTCTTATTTATCAATAATAAAGAGTGCTCATGGCATCTTCATCATTACTTGTCTAGTCTCCATGAGACATTAGTAAAATGTTTTAGTTTTGTTCCCCTTCTCACTCCTCAACCCAATAGCAACTTAATTCAGAAACATCATGCTTTAGGGGGCTGAACCCACTTCAAAGGAAAGTAGAGTTCCTTGCTATGGGAGAAAACCATAAACTCAGTGTTAAGTTTATTATTAATGGATCTTCTGTGATGGATAATCACATTAAATACTGTAACTACATTTTAAAAGGTCTTGATTCTACAGTAACTTATGAAGCACCACACAAAACACAACTCCTTCCCCAAACCTGCCAATTTGGAAAGGGATTCTGCATTCTGGATTAATTAATTGATAATTAAATTAAATTATTTAAATTAATATTTAAAAATATTAAATGTTGAAGCCTACAAAAGTGAGGGTGCTTTATTGAACATGTTATCATTTTTCAAGAAATTGCAAGAATTATTAAAATAATTTCCCTCTTGGTGAACTTAATAGAATCAAGTAAGAATCGAGCCTGAGCCATAACAGAAGTGGGTAATGTTACTCCATTCAGGTAGATGGTGTTCATTTGGATGTACAGAAAACTGGACTTAAAATTTGCCTTTTGGAGCCTCACTATTTCTAAGAGAGCTGTATTTCTGAAACTGATATCACACTCAGGCCTTTTTGAATCATCTACTCCTATCAAGGTTATCCCTGTAAGCCATTATCAGTGTGGAGGTGACTTAATATGAGTAGCCAAGAACAATTAATAAATGTCAATTAAAGCAGGTATTCTTTACTTTCTACAATCACAGGCAGAGATCCCAAGAGAGCCTTGTGCTAAGCCTGATTTCGATTATACCATAAGGCTCTTCTCCATTAATTAGAGGACCTCATGAAGCATACACTTGTCTGCTACTGGCAGGTCAACATCTGGACCCCCAGCCCACAACTTTCCAAGTGGCTATTTATTTCACAAAATATCCAAAAGTTTCCATCAACAATAATCAAGACAAATGCCTTGGAAATAAAGTAACAGTGGCTCTAAAGGGCCTCATTCAAGAGAGATTGAACATGGATCCTATTCCAATAAGGATATGCTAGGTTAAAAATAATCCCCCAAATTGTAGTGGTTTAGCCCAATATAAACTTATTTCCCACTCATCCTAACTTGGTCATGAGTCAGGACCACTGTTCTTTCAAGCTACATCAATCCTGTGGACCCTCCAGACTGACCTCTGTTTCCTTGATCACAGGCATGGGAGAAGAAAGAACTCGTGAGTCAAGCATCAACAATTAGGTGTTGTATGTTGTGGCCTAGAAGCCACATACAGCCTTTCCACTCCCATTTCATTTGCCAAACAAGTCTCATGACCATGCCTCACTTGAAGGGGGACAAAAATGAGATCATCTCTTACACCCAACCAGAGAGAGGAACTTAAAATACTGCTGAGCCACAATAATAATAAAGGCAATGTCTATATTAAATAAATGGAGATTTCATCCATCTTTAAAGCCACAGGATGGGAAATCATGAGAACAAATTCATCATCAATGAAGGGAAACTCAGAGGTGATTTACCTCAATCAAATTTAAGCATTTCTTTAGGAAAACAATCTTTATGCTACTCCTTGTATAACTCCTGTATATCAGTTAGGCTTACTGATTCATTGATTTGCTGATGACAAATGACAAGAGGTTCTCTGGAAAGGGACTGAGCAGCACCAGTCTCCTGGATGAGCATCATCTCATGTTACCTCATTCATTTCACAAAAAACAAAACTTGATTGAAAACATTCTCAAATGTTCTAATTTTCTGAGGCTTTTCTTCAAGGGAATAGCACACTGTTCATAGTTAACATGCTACTTCATTAGAAGCAAAATAGCAGGTCCCTTCCCCCAGCCCTACTCAAGTAAAGCAAAAAATTGGCCTTAGAGCACTCAGCAAATTTTGTCACCCTCATGATTCTTTCTTGGAGTGATACCTGAATATCAGATGTTATCTTAGTTCAAGGACAAGCAGCTAATAGGCATAAGTTGATTCAATTTATTTAAAATGAGCTGCATGAGTGACCTGAATGAGGTGTCCTAGTTTCTGAAGGAGAAACTTGCTGTATTTTCCTGCTCACAGCCCTGCACAGAGAGCTGCTGTCAGCAGGCAGGGGACAGCACAGGAGGGAGGTGGGGAGAAAATGAGTTAATGCCATAGCCAATGGTTCTGAGAAAGCCTCCTGGTCTGAAACTGATAACATAGGGGTGAGATCAGTTGAAGGGTTTCAGCACACTGGGTAAGGGGGCAGTTAAAAAAAGGTCAGGTCAAAGCAATCAGTAGAATTTACTCAAACATCTGTAGCATCTTAGGGCTTTTAATGAGAATTTCCATATTAACATTTGGTTTTACCAGGGTCCTGCATAATTTTCTACTCAATTTACCCCTGACAGGTTACAGACATAACAACATTCTTATCACATTGACTTTCCATAATGTAGAAAGATGTGGAAGTTTTATGATATTCTTTGTAGAGTAAGGGAGAGAGGAAAAGAGAGAGAATAACTTTAAGGCAAGGAAACGAAAACCAGGCTCCTTTGAATATTTATCATACTTTTTATTTTTTTCATGAATTTTTAATATTCATCAAAAATACATTAACAGCTCTGTTTCACTTCAGCCTGGGGATCATTTACAAAATAGACAGCAGTGTTCAGATCTAAACAGCAAGTCTTTACCTCAACAGCAGAAACTAATTGGGTTTAGGAAATAAACCCATTGGCTCATTTATGAACTGAGGGTGTGTATTCTGTTTCTATAAGTTTTCTTACCAAAAAGAATTCTGAAAATAACTCGGGAATCATCTAAAAAATGCAGTGTTGTAGCATTGAGTTAGATGGTGGACCCTGAGTTATTAAAGTCTATAGACTAAACACTACTGATATTTGATTACTAAATAATTGGTCTCTTTGCAGTGGGACCAAGAATTGTCACCTATACCTGCTTCCTATAGCATAGAAGCACTATGCTAATAGGCTAAGTCTGTCACATGTTCTATATTTATTACTAGAGACAGAGCTCCACCCAAAATATCCAGATGGAAAATGTTTAAATGTGCTTCCCAAGGAATCTGCCCACTGAACTCCTTCTTAGAGCTTAGAAGTAATGCATCTTAGGTAGGATCTATACCTGCAATGTTGTCTTTCCTCTCAAATCAATCTAGTTCAATTCTGTCTCTATTTAAAAGTACATTCTGGAGTTCCATCCACAGGGAGGGTCCATGAAATTGGGGACTGAAGTCATGTTATTCTTTTGCCAAGAAGCAAAAAACCAAAAGTAAATGTAAAGGAGAAAAGGAGACATGAAGCTAACAAACAAACAAACAAAATCATCTGCATATAATGTTCATCAAAGTGTTAAACTAAAATGAGACATGAGTTTTCTCACTTGATGGTATAAACAATATAAGAATTGTTTGACTTTCACAGTTGGCCCTTCCTTCTTCAAGTGGTCTAGAAGGTCACTTTATTAGACCTGTGGCTCTGGTCACCACCTGGCCTTGCATAGAACAATATTTTGATAGTCAAAGTTAGGTTAAAGCTCTTTGCTAATTTTCCGCTTTTCAAATTAACCTATAGAGAAAGTTATATGAGACAACTTTGGCTTAAGGGAAGGTAAATAATGCTAAGCTTGACAATATGAAAGTAATATATCTGAAAGAAAATAAAACATAGAAAAGAAGAAAGCATAGGCAGATGTGGTGCTAAAGTTGATATAAATAGAGGCATGATAAAGGCAAGCAATAGAGCTAAAACAATAAAGCTACCACACATGGGAAATGGGGGGTAAAGTGAATTAAACCCTCATCTTTCATAACAGTGAGTCAACAGACTTCATGTAAAGTTAATAAATCAAGAAATAATGGATATGTTATGTAAAGTTAAGGAAGTAACCAACAGAGGAAAAGAAAATAGGAACAGGAGTTGAGACAAGAAAGGGAAGGAATGCATCATAAGCTCTTAAGTACTCTTTAAATTTTAAAACCATGCACGCTTGTAAATTTTTGCAAAAGTGAAGAGTTAAGAAAGAAGTAAAGAAATAATTGGGAAGCATGCATTACATTGATTTACAGCACAGCCAAGAGCAGAGAACATCCATTTATAACTCTGACAGTGCAGAGAACAGTGGGTGGAAAGCAAGTTTTCATGAGCACACATTCTGGCCCACACCAGGTCTGCAGAAAAGAGAAGGGAGCAGGGATGGGCAGCTGTCAACTAAGGGAGGGACACAGCCTGGAACCCTGGCTTTGTCATGACTTTGGGCCTCCCCTGGAGGGCATTTGGAACACCAACATTTGGAAACCCAGAGAGACACACCTAGAGTTTATCTTCCTGCATCTGTGTTCTGTTAAAGTTAATTCTGCATCATCAGGAAGACAGGAATCACACATGCAAATCAAGTGATCCGTGTAATTAAAGAAAAATGAGCTAGGAAGAGACAAGAGGGTGGGCCCTTCCGAGGAGGTGAGCAAAGGGTCCAATGTGGGTGATGGAACCCTCCAGGGAGTAAACCCTTCAGGGAGCCCAGAAACATGAAGCCAGCTCAGAGAATATGAAAGCTGGAAGAAACCAAAGAAGTTTCTCATGTAGGGTCCTTAATTAACCTAGAGAGAATGCAGGGGTTCATACTCTGGGATTGGCAAAAAAAATCTTTAACTGACCTCTCCCTGAAATTCAGTATTTCCTTAAAATATGAATGAAAGCAACCTACCAAAGGACACTAGCAGTCTTGACACCTTGACACCCATAGAAATGGCAGGTAATTTTTATTGTACTACTGTTCCTACAGATATGACATGCACTGTTTCTTCAGTATTACAGTAGTTCTTAGGTTTACCACTAGATCTTATTTTTAATGTTATTATTATAACAATAATTTAAATAATATTATTAATTAATAATAATAATTAATTATCAAAATAATTAATAATATTATTTATTATTTAATCTGTTAACAAATGTATGCATAAGTTACTCTAACCTACATACGTTTTTTAATATTTTTATTACCCTATTTCAGTAAGGGCCATTTCCTTTGTAAGCATATGTATTTTATTGTATGCATTTAAAAATTAATTCTGAGAAATCTATAGGCTTCACCAGACTTCCCATGGGATCAATGGCCCACAAAAGAATCTCTGGAATCGTACTATATTAGTTTTCTATTTCCAAGCAAAAATATAACCACAGACTTAGAGCCTCAAACACTACAATTTACTGTTGCCACGTTTCTGTGAGTCAGGAGTCAAGGTACAACTTAGGTACACACTCTGCCCAGGGTCTCATTAACCTGTTGGCAGAGCTGAGGATCTCATCTGGAGTTCATCCTCTCCTAAGCTCATTCAAGTTGTTGGCAAAATTTAGTTCCTTGCCACTTATAAGTCTGAAATTGTCAGTTCCTCAAGGCTGCATGCTGTTCCCCACCATGTGTGGGTCTCTCCACAACATAGAAGTTTGCTCCCTTTTGAGTTCTTCATCTATTTCTTACCTATAAACCGTCTTTTCCGGTTTCAACTGATTAGGCCAGGCCCACCGCAAAAAAATCTTCCTTCTGATTAACTCAAGGTAAACTGAAGGAAGGATAATCAAGGAAAGTGTCCAGCTTCACCATCTACCATTGGCAGTTCACTTTAAGAATTGTATGCCTTTAAACTACTTGCTTCTTCCAGTTGACAACAATCCCCTGGTGAAGAGCATATTGCCCTGCTAACACTGTACTATGAACAAGTATATCAGCTATTGGGAAGGGCTGTAGTAGCATGGAGGCACAGAATGCTTGAGGAATAGGGGAATTAAGGGGCTAGGGAAACCTTGTAAAGCTGAAGTCAGTTTTGTAGTCCCAGATGCTGCCTACTTAATGGTAATGCTTAAGGTTCACATCTGGCTCCGGACCTCCTCCCAAAATATTTTGAGTCGGGTGACAGCATTTATATTCTCACAACAAGGGAAACCACCCATTACTCCACATTGTTTGGGCATCCAAGAGAAGAGCTTCAATGTTTTCCCCCTCAACAAACCTATGCAAACTAAAAATCTGTCATTGTTGCAGTAATAAAATTGACTTCAGACTGAAAAATTAAGAATACAATCATATTAAACCTCCACTAAAGAACCAAGCCAGTGTCTCCACCCCTCCTATTTGTTAGATACCTACACTAAGCAAGACAAAGCTCCTTCCAAATGGCACTATGCCAATAATGTTCCCTGGCCTCAGCTTGCTCCCAGCATGGAGCAAACACCGTCCATTCAGAATGATTCCAATTTATGTTTCCATCAGTAGACGACATACTTTTTAAACTGGCTTCTGCCTTCTAATGAAAGTGAAAAGGTGAATATATTTATATATAATATATAATTATAATTAATATAAATATATACATATATACATATATTAATATCTTCCTCATCTCAAAACATAATGACTTTTTTCACAGCATCAAGTCATGCCTGAGTGAGCTCTCTCCTCTTCAGAAATAGTTTGCTAAATTTTCCAGACATATTGGGGAAAGGGAGTGTTCAGCAAATAATCCATGTCCCCAGGAGGGTCATGTTGAGGAAAGGCAGGTAAGAAACTTTGGATTGTGATTTAATGTACATACATGCACAATAAAGCCAGGGTATTGACAAATAGAGAGGTAAATCTCGCACCCTAAGACTTTTCTGTCTCCTGGATCCTCCTGGCAGTCTGATGAGCTGATGGACTCTTCTGGAGGGTGATAATTTTCAGTGCATAAAGTGAAATGCACAAAGGTACAAAGTAAAAACTGAATTATGTTGAAGCTTACTAAATATTAAAAAACATAAATTTATGATGTAGTAATGTTTGTGCTTCTCTATTAATTAGCATATTAAATAACAAGAATCACTGGAAAGCCAAATAATTTACATGTAGTGATTAGAGTAAATGACATTTTAAGATATGTGGAGCAAGTCTATTGTGATAGTAAAATCATTGTGATTTCTATTAAAGCCAAAGAACCAGATACTGTTGATACTATTGCAATTGGCTGCCTATATACATAATGGAAGAGAATGTTAAATTTCAGTGAAATAAAAATGTCTTATTTTTTTTTCTTTACAAGTTCATGACCTCTCCTCCAAACTACCCAATTTGGGTCTGTAGACTACAGGTCAAGAACCAATGAAAATTACCTTGTCGCTGTAGATTAAATAATTCAAGTCAAGAAAGTGAAAGCTTCTTTTACTGGATTAAGCTGATAATTGCTAAACCCCATTATCTTTTCTACAGTTTCAAATAGTGAGAACAATGAAGTGAAGTTGAATTTTTTTATAGAATTTTAAAACCATATTAGACTAATAGAATGGTAGAAAACCCTATTTTATTTTAAATCTGCAAGTATGGAGTCAATATGTGAATATATGCAACTAGTTTTCAAATTAACATATTGACCCAGAGCACTGGCACTGGAAACAAAATAAAAATAAAAATCAGAGCATAGTTTTCAAGCATCAGGAGGCATGAGAATGTTGGCTTGCCGCCTGGAACTCAGAGTGTACCTCCTACAATTTTGTCTATGATACAATAGAAGATGTTTTTGTCCCTGACCTACTGTTGCTTCCCAAGCAAAGCTTCATTTTTCCAGAGAGACAGTCAGAACCAGCCTCCATATGGAGAAGAACCAGGTTATACTTCCCTCTGAACAATTAAGTCCATTTTCTCTGACCATACTTATGAAAAGCCCCAAATACAAAATACATTTATAATCACATCTGAAGTAGAGCTGATCATCCTTTAAAGGAAGATACTTTGCTTTATAAAATAATTCCCTATAGTGTCCTTAATTCAATCAATTTAATGAATGGCCACCTTGTACTAGGAACTCCACTAGGTGGTGAAGGTATAAGCATAAATAACAAAGATACCTTGTCCTGGAGGGGCTCACTCTTTGGTGGAAATTCCTTGAAACTGGAGCTCACCTGTGCTCATTATTGTTTTAAAACTCTTTCTGCTTGATGGAGACATTGTTCATGGAGAAGGAGAACTTGAAGGCAGCACTTTAGAAGCCATGGTTAATTGAAGATATAAAGATAAAATTTCCTAGGGTTCCGAAGGAATAGGGAAGAAAGCAAGGTTATTTTCTCTCAAGGCAGCAATGACAGCAAAGAGCTGAGAGCATGCCCCTAGGGTCACTTTTGGGGGGAGAGTTTTTGGGAAGGGACATAGGTGCTATAAGAAACTCAAAGAGAAAGAGTGGAACAAGAAGCAAGCCAAGAAGATAGTGGGCCTGCCTTCTTTCCCCATGGGCCAGTGAGTCTCCACCTTTGGTGCATTTAGTGTGACTGGAGTGCTCTTAGAAGCTGGAGAAAGAATGGTGGGCAGGGCCAAACAAACCTGCTTCACCAGCTCCGGACGTGGGATACAGGGGTCATGCCAAGGTGACACAGGCACAGAATCCATAGGCGTGGAGGTTCCGAACTTTATTTCCTACATATTCTAGAAAGGCCAGCAGAGTTTCAGGGAGCCGGGTTCGCACGAGAAGTCACTGCATGTGCGCTCATTCAGGGACACCTCTCAGGTGTAACATGGAGTGTACCTTGAATGAAGATGTTTCAGAAATAGACTCTTAACAAAAGGATTGGAACCATGGAACTGACAGTTGTGCAACAGCCTGTGAAGGACTGAAAATGGTGTGTGAAGGTAGGTCTTATGTCCTCACACTGTGGGGCAGCCAGGGAGTCGGGGGAGTTGGCTCATCATGTGCCACCAGTCAGCCACTTTCTCAAGTTCTACCCTAATGAGATGGCATTGTTGGAAGAATCTCCCTGAGGAAAAACTGCCTGTGGATTTGGTGCCCCTCACAATCTGTCAGTAGAATATAGGCTCTCTGTGTATGGCCAAGGCTCCCAGGTCTCTAGAACCTTAAAGAATAATGCCATGTTTGAGAGAAGATACTTACAAATTCAGAGAGTCAAGGCCAAGGCCAGGGACACCTGGACCACAGAAGTATCTAGATAATTCGTAAGGTGGAGAGCTTTACAACATGACCTGACCATGTCACAGATTTTTGTCTACCTGATACTCTGAGTTCCAAGTGCCAAAAAGTCCTGAGATCTGCTATATAACACACACAGAAACACACACACACGCACACATGCACACACACATGCACACATGCACAACACGCTTCTGACTTTTTCTTTAAACATAAGAAAGCCCATTAGGCAGAGAAAATAAAAACTTGTGAAAGAAGAAAATGATGAAGTGTGTTACAGGCCTTAGAAAATAAGGAAAAAATCTATTTTAAGACTTGAATTAGCATTAACAGAAGGCAGAGGGGGAGGAAATATAAGAGCAGCAGTAGCAGCAGATAAGAGTGATGGGGGGCCTCGAACAGAGCCTGCTGGTCCTCCCTCCAGATCTCTCCCCATCCTTATGTGGGGGGATGTCTACATAGGAAAACCCTGGGGAGCAGCAGTTGGGGGGAAGAGATGAAGGCTTCAGCGTTTGCCTTGAAATTCCATGTTTCCAGTACAAACAGTTTTAGATTTTATGTCTCAGACTGTTTTCATTCGCATTCCCTGGAAACAGCCTCTGACTCAGGGAGATGTACTCAAAGGGTTTTCTAGGGCTTGCTTTCTCAGGAGATACTTATATGGATGTTGAAATGGTCAACTGGACAAGGAAAAAATGTGGCCTCCAATGCCATTACAGCAGAGGTCTTGATGACCCTATGGAGAGCTCTATAGCTGGGGTGACCTTCTCAATTTGTCCCAGTTGAGGCAAAGGAGTCAGGCTTTTGCTGCCTATTTTTAAGCAAGGCAGTCCCCTGAGGCTATGGGCAATTTCCAGGGAGGGCCTCCACTGTGAGCAGGCAACTGCCAACATTGCTGACAGCTGGCTGTAGGGGTATTGCCCTCAAGAGAGGATCTGGGTGGCTCATCAGAATATCTGCCATACAGATCAATAAATATGAGTACACTGATAGAAGTTACAGAGGCATAAAGGTCCTTCTCCCCACCTTCCTTCTCCTCAAATTGTTAGGCAGGGTCCTCACATGAGCCAGACTGGAAGCAGTCAGTGCCTGGTTGACTCTGAGCACATCTGTAATGTGATCCCCTACCATCACTCCCTTTGGCCATCAGCAGTCACTCACACTGGATTACTGACTGCTCCTTCCCACTCCTATATCCCCAGCTAAATGAGGGTCATCACCAATTTCCAGGGTGGGGAGGAGTTTTCCTCAAGCAATTTTTGAACACCAGGTAGGCGTCCTACAATTCAACCAAATTTTGATACTGTTTACCTAGAAATACCATCAAATTCCACAGGTTAAGGGCTCAGCCCTACAAGACTGACCCCGCACCCCTTTGATAGGAAAAGACAGGATAAAATAGGCAGAGAGAGAAAGGTTAGGACCTGAGGTTTGTAGGTGGAGAAAAACACATATTTTGGAGCAATGCTGGGAGAGTCTGGCCACAGCAAACCCCCTTGGATCTAAGGTTCCTCTTAAGAATGTAACAGATTCCTCAGGTGTCCCTCAGAAATTTGACAATCAAAATACCTAACTAAAAAACCATAAAACTTACATTATACGAAGGATGGTATGACCATAGCCTGTCTCCTACACAATGGAATTGAGCCACTCAGGAGTGGACAATCCAGCACCTAGAGTTATCCAGCCAATAAAGGTAGAACCTAAGAAGGGACAAGGGGGAAGGGAAGGAGGTGGTTGACCAAAACCTTACAAAACAAAGACCCTGCCTATAGTCAGGGGCATTTGCTTTTGAATGCCCCTTCTCTGTGTGCATCTCTTCATTCTTCAAAACAGTGAGACAATGAATCCCAGGTATTGAGGTACAAAATCCTGCAACAATTTCAGAGGACAGTGGCAAGTCCAGATTGTTACCTGTGCTTTTGACCAACCAGCTACAGACCAAAGGTTCCAATGAACCCCACCGTGGAGTTGATTCATTTGTTAGAGTGGCTAACAAAACTCAGAATTCAGAGAAATGTTTTTACCTACTAGATTATTATAGATTGCTATAGCTTATTATTTGTTTACTATGAAAGGATACAACTCGGAAACAGCCAGATGGAAGAGATGTATAGGGCAAGGGCTCAGAGTTCCCCCACCCTCTCTAAACAGGCACTCTCCCCAAATCTCCATCTATTCATCAACCCCAGAAGTTCTCTGAAACTCAGTCCTTTTTGGTTTTTACGGAGGCTATATTATACAGGCATGATTAGCTAAATCATTAAACATTGGCAAGTGATCCAACCTCCAACCCCTCTTCCTTCCCTAAAGGTTGGGAGGATGGGACTGAAAATTCCAACCTTCTGATCACAGGGTTGGTTCTCCTGGCAGCCGACTCCTAAGCTTAGATGGAGTCTAAAAATCACTTAATTAACATAACAAGAGACACATTGCTCTCCTTACAGGAAATTCCAAGGGTTTTAAGAACTTTGCCTGAAAAGGGGACAGAGACCAAATATATATTTTTTATTCTAAATTACAACATCACACCAATTCCTAAGGGCATGACTGGATTCTCTCTTGCTCTAGTTGAGCCTCTTCGTCTTCGAGAGTAAGAGAATGTTTATACCAAAAGAGTCTCAAAGACTTGGTATACACCTCTAGCTTTTTCAGCTGGAGGAACTGGTAAAGACCACACAACAAGAATTACTGTCAGCTTCTCACTACCTCAGGGGAATGACTACAGAAGAGAAAGCAGGAAAGAACCTTGGATGGGGATGAGAACTTTAGAGCCTGCATATTTTGAGAGCTGGGAAGGGATGCAGCTCAGTGACTACCCGTGAAGGTTATGAATTCCACCCCCTAATTCTCTTTCCCTTTTACCCAGCTTTGTGGCTTGTGGCCCAGTGCGGAAAAATTTAAAACATTTTTATTACCCACATGGTATGAATCAGCCATTTCTTGATTGCTTCTGAGTCATCTATAGCTGGGATGACTCTACATCCCTAGTTGCTTGAAACAGCCCCATTTTCTCCTTGGGATTCTGGTTTAATTATTAAAAATACACCCTTTCACTCCCCAAAGAGGCCTTGTTTGGTCAATATGGCTACCTGAGCTACAGCCAGTTGGTGTTTTCAAGTATTACAGCTTCCTGGCTCTGCTTCCCCACACCATCTCTCCCATTTTTAGGTATAGGAGGCCTCCTCTGTGTTCTCCTCTCTTGCTCAGCCACAAAGCTACACCACATTTGCTAGTCTCCCTTACACATCCATTTTTGCTTAACATGGGTGGAAGTGAGGTCACTGCTTCCAGAACTGGCCTTAGTGCAAGTCTCACTGTTTACCCCCATCAATCCCCAGTAGAGAGGATGGTGAGGATTTAGAGAAGGGAGAAGCCACATGACAGAAGTAGCCTGTATCTCTGAACACCTGATCAACAAAACAAAACCACATTCGACTGAAGTGAACAAGAAATAAATTGTTATCATTTTAAGCCAATGACATTTGAGGTTCATTGCTACCACAATTCAACTCCATGGCTAATATACTTCTCTCCCAGATCCCCATCTGCAGTCTTGCCCTGGCTTTCCTAGAAGCAGAGCCTGAGCCAGGGATTCAGATGCATGTGGTTCATGGAGGAAGGGCTTCTGGGAGGAGAGGAATCAGGGAAGCCTAAGAGGGCATGGGGAAGAGCTGAGCAAGGATGTGGCCTGATCCACGAGGGCTTCTGCAGCACTATTGAGTTGTATCCCCTTAAGACATGGGAGTTGGCCTTTCTACCTCTGTACCAGTTCATCATTGCTTTAAGGTGCCTCCAGGGGCTTGGGAGGAGAGGAAGGTATTAGTAGCCCTGAGTGCTGAGGGTAATTCTTCAGTCGGAGCATGAGGCCTGGGGAGGGAAGCTGGGAGACCTTCACAGTGCATACATATAGCATCTGGGGGTAGATGCACCTGCCTACTAAAGGGAATCTATATGGGCAAGGCACCACTACTTTCCATTTACCTGCATTAAAAATCATTATGAACCCATGTCACTCTGACTTTAATTCCCAGTTTGGTTCCCCAAAATAAATATTTTGACTAGAAATTAAGAAAGCCTAAGGAGAATTCAAGGAAAATATTTTTAAATCAACCAATAGAGTTCTAAGTCACAAGCAATTAAAAATATATTTAAAATGATTCTGGTTGTAGTGTAGAGCATGGGCAAAATGGGTGAAGGAGAAAAAGAGATATAGACCTCCAGTTACAGAATGAATAAGCCATGGGGATAAAAGGTATAGCATAAGCAATATAGTCAATGGTATTATAAGAGTGCTCTGTGGTAGTCACACTTGTAGTGGGCCTAGTACAACATACAGAGTTGTCAAATCACTATGTTGCACATCTGAAATAATGTAGCATTGTACATTAACTATATGTCAATTAAAAAATGACTCTGGTTAACTTAGCAGAAGAGGGATTTATTAGCAAAGGAGATGATTAGCAAGAGGGATTTTTATTGTCAAGTAGCTGCAGAAATTGCTGGGAAGTATGGGGAATGTAGATTGTAAAAATGGCAGTAATCAAAAAAGGTTGGGCAGAAAGAAACATAGCCAAGCTCACAACATCTAAATAGGATGCTATGGAAGCATCGTCAGCACAGGACACCACACTGCCATCATCTCCAACATTACCCTCTATTTAATGTAAGTGGGGAGTGTGTTTATAGGGTGCTCTTCCCATATGAATTTAGGGTTGACAATAAAAGACAGTTCAATGCTTAAGTTAAAAAGAGCAAAAGAACTGTCTAGGGGCACACTGGAGTACTCTGTTGAAAAAGCATTAGCAGGGACACCTGAGGGTCTCAGTTGGTTAAGCATCCAACTTTGGCTTAGGTCATGATCTCATGGTTCATGGGTTCCACATCAGGCTCTGTGGTGACAGTTCAGAGCCTGGAGCCTACTTTGGATTCTGTTTCCCTCTCTTTCTATCCCTCCCCTTCTCGCTCACTCTCTCTCGCTCTCTCACAAATAAATAAACATAAAAAAAAAAAAGTAAAAAGGGGCTCCTGCATGGCTCAGTTGGTTAAGCATCTGACTTCGGCTCAGGTCATGATCTCACCATTCCTGGGTTCGAGCCCGGCATCAGGCTCTGTGCTGATAGCTCAGAGCCTGGAGCCTGTTTCAGATTCTGTGCCTGCTTCTCTCCTATTCACACTCCATCTCTCTCTGTCTCACTCTCAAAAATAAAGATTAAAAATAAAAATTAAAAAATAAAATAAACAAATAAACAAAAAGGAAAGAAAGGCCTGAGCAATTCTACCTGCCTTTCCACCATCAGAGCTTTATGTCTTTGACCTTTTAAGTCTTTGGAACCTTAAGAAATCTTTCCAAATATGGAAATACCTTTAACATTTTTTTCTTAACAGCTACAGCCAGCACTACATGGGATCATGTTCAAGTTAGCTAAAGACAAGGTAGTAATAATTTGGGGCATCACATATTCAGATGGAAAAAGACATACCTGAATCCACTCTGAGTTTTTTGAGGTCTTCATGTTAGTTTCCCTTGCTAGAGCCCTGCTATTGCTTTCAAACTGACAATGAACTTTAGAAGCTCTCATCTCGGAAGCTAAAGTCCATCACCCCATCTTCAAGAAGCAGTACATTGACTGCATAGCACAACTCTCCTTCTGACTCCAGTACAGAATCCACAGCACTTTTGGGGTCTCGATACCAGGAGACTCAACTAATGGGCCTATTTTGCTCATATAAATTTTTAAATAAATTACCTTGTAGCTGGTATGGCAGATATCAAAAATGACTTCCCTGTATCCAAGCACTTTGCCTGGATATGATTTTTAGCTCTTCCCATCAAGATGTAGAATCCACTTCCCTGCTCTCTGAATATCACTGTTTTTGAGACTTGGTTAATAGAATGTAATTGAACAGCATGCAGTTCTGAGTCTTGGCCTTGAAAGGATACGTATGCTTCTATTTTTTCCTGGAACCCTGCCCTGGCTAGTCTGCTGGGATAAGAGACATGTGGAGTAAAACTCGGCTATGCCATTGGAGGTCATTTTGAAATACCCAAGCCCTAACCAGACTGGGTGCTGTCCACAGATAAATAAGTGATCCTAGCCACAGCCAGAAGAACCACTGAGCTAAGCCCAGTCTAAACCACCAACCTGCAGAATCATGTGCTAAAAAAATGGTTGTTTAAGCCACTAAGCAAAAGGGTACTTCGTTGAGCCACAAAACCAGCTACTACAGAGAGTGAATTAGCTTTTGCCAGATGGGCACAGGCAGAGAATAAGGATAATCAAGGTCCAGGCAATCAGACTCATGTGTATCTGCCCTGAGACTTTATCCTCTATTTAGTATTCCTTATACACCAAGACTGTGGAGAGGCATGTGAGTCTCAGTCATTTGGCAGGCACTAATTATTTGACCATGTATCACTGCCATTTCCAGGAGAACTTGATAAAACCCAACGGCTGCTCACTTCCAACTCTAAGAGAGCTAAGAGAAGAAAAAAAAATAATAATGGGTCTCAACACATTTGTAGTAATCACTGGCTGCATAATTAAAATAGAAATCTGTCATCTACAGCCAGGGGTAAAGCAGGTAAAATTAAACATAAACTGTCATAAAAATAATTAAAAACTAGACTTTTAAATTAAAAGATGTCTTTTAATAATTAGTTAACATTTGCTATTGTTCTAAACAGACTTGCTGTTAACCTTTAACATTTTGCTCATGCAGTCCTCTCTTAACTGAATTTTAATTATGTCTGGGGGAAGCAAAAAAGTGATCCATTCATTAATTTATTAAGTTTCTATTCTATATAAGGTGAGCCTTCAATGGGATGCCTCAAAGAATAGGACCGTCTCTGTTCTCAATGATAGAATCATATAGAAGGGAAGATAAGTGCTCCAAAATATCACCCAATTGTTGATTTTTAGTTAACTAACATAAGAAAAAGGCCCTCTCAAAGAGGTAACATCTGAGCTACTTGAAATTATGGGGCAAGAGATTGGTATTTAGAACACATGAAGGCTGCAGAGAGAGTAACTGATGGGGATCTTCAGAACTAGACGTGCAACAGTGGATTAGGTTCTCTCAACTCTAAGGAAGGGGACTGTCAATCTTGTTTCAGAAAACCACACATGTTCACCCCTTAGAGGTCCAGTCAAGTTTCCTTAAGAAAATAAACCTTCTTAGAGTCACAAATTCTAGCAGTGAGGAATGAGAGACACCAGGCAACTCTGGTGTGAAAGAGCTCCTGCTCTTCAGGAATCTGATTCTTCAGAGTTCCAGCTGTCCCAAGTCACAAAAGCATCATGAATGTCTCGTCTGTCCCTGTGTTGAGAATATCCAGTATGTTGTGTATTTGGCATTACAGCACCAGTGTGGCTTTAAGACAGTGCTTGGTGGGGTGCCTGGGTGGCTCAGTCAGTTAAACATCCGACTCTTAGTTTGGGCTCAGGTCATGATCTCACGGTTCCATGAGTTTGAGCTCTGCATTGGGCTCTACCCTGACATTGTTCAGTCTTCTTGGGATTCTCTGTCTCCCTCTCTCTCTGCCCCAACCCAACTTTCCCTGTCTCTATCTTTCTCCAAATAAATAGATAAACTTAAAAAAAGAAAAAAAAAAAAGACAGTGCTTGGTTTGGGCTACCTTAGTTGGAGGTAAGAGAATTGATTTTGGACAATGAACAAATGTTCCCCTCCTCACTGCGTACCCAGGTCCTACAAGTACATCTCTGTCCTACCTGCCTCAGTCCCCAGTTACTCTGCTTTTCCCCTGGACTGTCTGGATAAAAGGTCCATGCTTCTAAACAAAGCACACTCCCCCTTTCTGCATCAACCCATCCTTTTCAACACTCAAGGCCATCAATTCAACATTTCCCTCTTTTCTGTTTTGTTATTTTTTTCTTGTTCTTATATTTCTCCCATTGATAAAGACAATTATTTCCCCCTAATCATTTTCTGTCTTCCAGCAAACAAACAAAAAGTTTTTACTGTCTCCTTTCACAGAACTCTTTAAAACAGTGAACTACACTCACCATCACCAATATCTCCTCCACCAAGCTTTTGCCCCCTTATTTCAACTAATCTGTCCTCACAGATCACCAGTGGTCTGCACATGCTCAACCTAAGTTATCTTACTTGACACCTTGGTAGCTTTAGGCAAAGTTGAAAACTCTATCCTTGAAAATGTTTCTTCACTTAATGTCTATGACATCACACTCCCATTGTTTCCTGTACTCTAGCCACTTATTCTAAGTTTTTATTACTAATTCTTCACCATCTTCTTGACATTGGAAACTACAAATGCCCCAGGGGTCAGTCCTTGGCTTTTGTCACTATTTTATTTAAACTCATTCCTTTGGTGACATCATCCAGTCTCAGCCTCAAATACCTTCAGATATACATATGAGCATGTTAAACGAGCCCCAAAATTTATTTCTACAGCCTGGTTCTCTCCTCTAATCATCTCACTATCTAATAGCCTACTGGCCTCTTGACCTGATTAACTAACAGGTACCTTAAATATAACAGGCCTAGAATGGGGCATCTTGGTGGCTCAGTCAGTTGAGCATCCAGCTTCAGCTCAGGTCATGATCTCACGATTCATGGGTTCAAACCCCGTGTCAGGTTCTGTGCTGACAGCTCAGAGCCTGAAGCCTCTTTCAGATTCTGTTATCTCCCTCTCTCTCTGACCCTCCCCTGCTCATGCTGTCTCTCTCTCTCTCAAAAATAAATAAAAACATAAAAAACAAAACAAAACAAAACAAAAAAAAAAAACAGGCCCAGACTGAGCCTTGATCTTATTTATTTGGGGAGCTTCACAATCCTTCCCATCTCAGTGAATGGAAGCTCCTTTTTTCCAAATAATTGGGCAAAACTGCTTGCCATCATCCTTAACACCGCGCTTTCTCATATTGCATATCTGAACTATCAGCAAGCTTAATTGACTAGGCATCAAAATGTTTTCAAATCCACCTATTTAGTGACTTATAACAACCACTGCTAGACCCATGGCTAACCACCACTGCCTATTGCCTGAAATATCACGATGGCCTCTTAACTTGTCCCTACCACACATACACCAGTCCAGTCTTGGGCACCCTTAGCCTTTGTAGTTGCTTTTTTACTCTCATTCTCCTCAGCTATCTTCATAGATGTCTCTTCCACTTCCTTTAGGAAACGTACTCAGTTGTCATCTTGTTTTGTAAAGTCTTCCTTCCTGGCTTTTTTCTAGAATGTCAACCATTATCACTACCGTTATTTCCAACCCCTTTCCTTGCTTTCTTCTCCTTAGCAGTTATATCTATCAAAAATTTTATAATTTCTTTATCCTTTTTCTATAGAATATAAACTATGCAAGGTTAAGGGTTTCAGTCTAATCACAGCTTGTATTGATTTCCTTCTTGTTATCAATCACTTTTTTCTTAATCTATGCCCTTTGTCATGTGCTTTGCAGTTTATACCAAAAGAGGCTGTTTATACTTCTCTGGCCCATTGTTGTTGGGCTCAGCCATAAAACTTTGATCAATGGAATTTAGGCAGAAGTGATTGTGTTGTAGTTCCAAACCTAGGCTTTAAGAGGCACTGGATGTTTCCACTCACTCTTCTTATACTTCTGCCTTTGCTATGAGAAGCACATGCCTCATGTAAATACTGGTCCCAGATGATTATGTTGTATACTCAAACAACCTATAGAACCTGTTCATTGGACTCTTGCTCAGCTGAGCCCAAACTAGATCAGCCAGACCCTAATCATCTGACACATACACAAAAGAGAAATAAATGCAGATTGTTATATGTCACTGAGATGCTGTGATTGTTAGGCACCAATAGACGACTAATAATAGTGTTATGTCCACATATCCTGGCACATAATAAGTAACTGATAATAAAATTGATGAATAAATGTCCATAAAAGAAGTATAAATCATTTTATCTGTAGGAGTCATTAGTCTTTGCCAAATATACTGTCTTTTTATCTTCTAACAGAGATCACATGGCCATATGATTAGTTCCAACCAATGAGTTATGAACTAACATGACAACGTGTTTTTTCCAGGCTAGAGCCTCTTATTGCAAGACATTATAAAGCTCTGTTTTTCTCTTTTACATGGTCAGAAGCAATGTTTGCAAAGGCAGCTGTTTTATGTGCAATAGCAATGAACAGAACAGCCTGCTGACCTGCCTGATATATAACATGTATGAGAAACAACCTGTTGCTGCCTTAAAACATTGAGATTTAGGGTTTTGTTACTGTAGCATAATCTAACTTATACCTTATCTCTGAAAAACTATATGCAAATGATACATAGGTTCAGAGCCATTTTGTCTCTTTATTTTTATTTTTAGAGTTACTTTAAATAATTTCAAGTGGTATGGGGGTGTCATCTTTATATGCTTGTTTTATGAGATATTAAGTTTCTAATATCAATTTTTGTTCTAAAGGAGCTTGGCTTGAGATCTAGAAACAGCCACATATTGGATGTGTGGCATTAAGTAAATCATCCAACTATTCTGATCTTGTTTCTTATTTGACAAATAGGACTAAAAATATTCCTCTCAGAGGTTATGATTGTCATTCATCCATACACTTGGCACTTACTGAGGACGTACTGAGCTCATACTTTGAGCTCAAGGAGCTTAATGTCCAGGAAGGGGCAAGCCCTAGACCCGTATTGCTACATTACCAGTCACATCATGGGTATGAACAGAGGGGGCTAAAGAAGAGAGATGACATCTGGTGGAAGCAGGAAGACACCATGCATGACTCAGAAGCTATTATCTAGGCCAGAGAAAAGCATCTCTTGGAGACTAGTTTCTAAGAAAACATCATTCTCCATGCTTAGCTTTCTGGCCCATTGAGCTGCTCTTTATCACTTCTTTGCAAAAGTGCCAGTTTCTCGTTCAAAAATACCTAACATTGTAACATGAGTTTGCTGTCTTGGATAGCATCATGGCCTTAGATAAGTTGATTTCTGGTAAACTTCAAAATCTGACAGAAGCATTTAAGGGCACTGGAGTTCCTTGCAACTCTCCTTCAGTGAGGCCATTGCAATGTTTAGTTATTAATTTTGTGATTATTTAAACACCAATCACACCTTATTCAATACATTGTATGTTTCATGAGGACAAAGTCTCCATGATATACCTAGTGCATAGTACAGTGTCTGATATATAGTAAAAGCTCAATAAACAATTGGTGAATGAACAAATAAATCAGTGCCAAGTCTCTCATCTCCATTGTCACTGCATCCCAATCAACACTAAAGTTAGGTTCAATAATGTTTATAGAATCTGAATGCTTAAATATCCAAATAAAATGAATTTCCCTAAAACATAACCTAATCTTTCCTACTCAGAAACACTTAATATTAAGAGATCCAGCATACAAATTTCAAGTCTTAAATAAGTACCTGACATGTAATGTACAACATAATGACTATAGTTAACACTGCTGTATGATATATAGGAAAGTTGTTAAAGACAACACTTAAGAAGTTATCACAAGGAAAATCTTTTTCTTTTTCTCTTCTTTATACTATATACATGAGATGGTGAATGTTAGCTGACCCTATTGAGATAATCATTTCACAATATATGTAAATCAGATCATCATTTTGTATGCCTTAGACTCATACAATGATATATGTCAGTTATTTCTCAATAAAACCAGAAAGAAATAAAAGAGAACCTTTAATGGAAGGATAATTAAGCCAAATGAAAGACTATCTCATGGTGGAATTTCTGACCAGAGGGATATTTACTAGAAAAGCAACAAGAAAGTATTTTGAAGCATGTTCATATGCATTATCATGCTGTTCTTCAAATTAGACCATCTGTGTAATCGTTTACTCATAAGACTGACCATGAGTAAGAGGACAGAGAGACAAAAAATCATTTAAAAAATACGTACTTTTTCCTAAATCAAGATAATTTTTATTCATTCTACTCTCATTAAAAGTAATGAACTAAGTGAATTAACTGTGTGCTAGAAATTAAAATAACTGCCCTTTGAAATGTAAATGCCTGGGCACATGAAGAACAATTAAAGAAGCAGGCCAGATAAAGAGTCCGTAATGCATTCTGATGTAGCCAAACATTTTAGGTTGTGCTTTTTATGCCACTGTATTTAGAACTGCCTCACCATAATGTGACATACCAAAATAACTTAGGCAAGAATCTCTCTTTTTTTTTCTTTAGTGAGAATGAACTGTAAAACATTATGTGCTTGGATATGAAACTGAAATCATAGGACTCAAGAAGTAATTCCTCACCATAAATGCTAACTCTGTAAAGAGTACAAGAGTAACAAGTCTGTAAAGAGTGTGGGCTTCCATCTGAATGTTGGGATGCTGAACCAAATTATATAAATACTTGGTTTGTATGGAAAATCAACTCATTTAGCACTGTGTCAATGGCTCTAAAAACTGCATGTTTCTTATTTTATACATATCATCTGCTCAATTTGCCTTTAATTTACTGTATAAGTAGTGTGACCTCATTTCATGGAGATGAAGACAACCTCAGATTCATTCAGAAGCAATAATTATGGATTGCAGAAGGATAACAGAATGAGAAGATCCTGTTTGCATAAAATTGCTACTTTAATGTTGGATGCCAGGGCTGGCTTTATCAGGGTTTGACACATCTGCCAGACTCAGCTATGGCTCCAATGGGAAACAGAAATTTAAGATGAGTGCTGAAAATACTGAACCCTATTAGATTCATAGGGATGAGCATTTCTGCTGACGTAACACGGTATCTTTCTGTGTAGCAGCATTAACACGGGACTGTCAGCTTACTAAGCATTTATGAGGATTGTTTCCATTCAGACCTAAAAACAACTCTGTGAGGTCAGTACTATTAATACTATTCCCATCTGACAGGTGAATAAAGTAACTTGCCCAAAGCCATGTAGTTAAATAATGCCAGAACCAAAAACCAGATCTGAATACAGAGCCCAAAGTTCTGTTACCTCTTGTTTCTCTTTATCTGTCTTCCACCCATGTATCTATCCATCTCTCTATCCATTTCTCTCATTTCTCATCCCTTTCTCCATCTGTCCATCCAAGCATGTTCTTTCTTGGTCATTCTCTGTATCTTCGTGTATCTCTCTCTGTCTCTGTCTTTCTCTGTGTTCTCTTTTGTTTTCTGTGTCTTTCTCTGACTCTCTCACCACTTGTGAGTTTCTATCAGCCCTTCTCTTATTCCTTGTTTCTGTCTTTCATTTCTTTTCATTTTCATTTCTTTTCTTTCCTTCACTCTTTCAATCTCTCTATTCATATAATTATTTACCTATCACCCATTTATATATCTATTTATTTGTCTTCACTTCTACCTTCATCCATCCACCCGCTCAATACTTTCCTTATCTCTATATGCTTTTCCGTATCTGTCATATACTTTATATTTTTCTAAGTCTCTCTCCCTGTCTCTGCCTCTCTCTCTTCTCATTTTCTCTCTATCCTTCCCTTTTTTTCTCTCCATTCAAAGCCGCTGCTTATCCAAGTATTTTAGACATGACCTTACCCTCTGTCCTGTCTGAGGTAAAGAAATATGTCCCCATGTGTCAAAGTTATATGGCTTGCTAAGGCAGTAAAACATTTATGCATAGCTCAACCAAAGGTCATCCCTGCTGCTACCTGATGAAAGACAAAGTACTGAAAGAAAATTATGCATGGGTCTCTTGCATTCCCACACACACCTGGTGGGGCACCAAATGCCCTTTGTTTCAGATTATCTTTTCAAAGATGTTTGTATACTGAACCGTCTTGAAGGACAAATACAGTGTCTTCCTCTGAAGACTTCCCCTGAAGTCTTCACCTTGGAAGATAGAGTTAGTATCTCCTTCTGGAGGAAAGGGCAGGGCAAATAAGATAATCTCTCCAGTGAACCAAGGGTGGACATACCTGCCCAATATGCAATTCAGGTTCTTTAAGCTTAAGGTGTTTTTTTTTTTTTTTCCTTCTGTAATGCAACCTACTGCATGTCCAGACATCCATTTGGGCATCTGTGTAGGCTGTTCAGTTCTCTGGTTGGACTAGAGGGTTAGGAGAATTGAAACTAATGTCCCACTGCTCCTGCTGCTTGCTGTGTCCTGAGTAATAAAGTCCTGTATTCTGCAGGCATCCATAAAAGTGCAGCAGGCTGACTCATTAGCTTGCAAGTGGCTAAAAATCTCAACCTCTTCACAGTTCTTGCCTCAAAGCTGTACCTTTTTTCAACCTGTCTCATAACAGTACCCTACAGGTCATCTAAAGTTGTTTTTTATGTTACGTATCTTGAAAAGGAAAATGTTTTAACCAAATGCTTCCAGCTTCCTATTGTCTATTAGAAAGTGACAACTACTTCAACAACCACAAACTCATGTATCCCTGATCTGTCCACTGTTTCAGGGAGGAAGAAAACCCTTTTAACCATACTTTTCACAACACCTTCCCCACCTTACACTTAATTTGGTGGAGTGATTTGTCACTTGAGTGTGACTGGACATGTTCAAGCTTTATCACCTTTCCAAACATGTCAGTGTGGCCTAGCACAGCTGAATCTGGGAGAGTGGGGTTCTACCAGACCTCCTAGGTGACCTGGCTCACTCTTACCTCTGATCCTAGCCGTGGCTGCAGCAGACAGGTTCTCACAGGCTTTAACTTACTTCATACCCTCTGAGTCTCATCTCAGTTGTCCCCTTATGAGTCTTTCCCTTTCTAGTCGGCGGTTTCTCTGATGTTCCAAAATCAAGCAACAGTCTACTCCTGAGGCATGAATGCACTTCCTAGAAGTGCATGGATCATAGTGCCACAGGGACAGCCCTCAAGTTCAGGGGCATGAGGATCTGATGGATAAAATATGTTCCGAGGTTTGTTCTTTGGCAGACATTTCTGAGAGACATCTATAAGCAGTTGAGAAAGCCCTGGAAAGGAATAGATCCATGGGGCCCACTGCAGTGACCTCAACAAAATCACTTCTTATGCCTTTTCCTTCTTTTTTCATTCCTCCTTATCCCTCGGTCCTTGTCTCTGGGATCACCTCACAACTACCTGTACACAAGTCTGGCCTCAGGTTCTACGAGGTAATCCAGTGGTAGAGTAGAAAGATCAAGGCTTCTGGAACCAGACACATTTGAGTATATATCAGTTCTGCCACCCTCTAGCTGGGAGAGCTTGAACAGTTTGCTTAACTTCTGTGAACTTTAGCTTTTTTGCTCATAAGATGGGAAAGATAGTACTTGACATAGGTGGAGAATATTGATTATGGATAAAAAAAATACAGTCCTTAGCACAGGGTCTATCACAGCCATCTGTGTTCAACAAATAGCAGCAATCACTGTTATTATAGCCTGAGCAAAGCCCAGGGGCACCCTGGAAACTAGAGGTGCAGAAATGGTAATGATTCGACTTCTGTGCCTGTCCAGGGACTGCTAAGCTGCAGGACTTTATCACTAAGGGCCCCAAAACTACATGAATTATTTATAAATTACTGTTTATAGAAATGGTTGCACCATAAACAGCTTGTAGATTCCATAAGCTTATTGATGCACACGTGGAAAAATAATGCATTTGAAGAGTTAAGCATTTTATCCCCCTCTGAATCTATCTACCCCTTGTTCTCTCCTCCATTGAGTTGGCTAATTATGGTGCATTTGTGGTCCCAGGGAAGGGATTACACAGAAGAAGTGTAGAGGCTAAAAAAAAAGATTTAAGTAACGCAGTCACAGAAAGACATATATCACATGATTTCACACAGAGGTGGAATTAAAGAAACAAAACAAATGGACATGGAAAACAAAAGAGAGACAAACAAAAAACAGACTCATAAATACGGAGAAGAAATTGGTGGCTTCCAGAGGAGAGGCAGGTGGGGGGTATGGTTGAAATAGGTGGAGGGATTAACAGTATGCGTATCCTGATGAGCACTGAGTAATGTGTAGAGTTGCTGGGTCATTCTATTGTACACTTGAAACTAACATAACACTGTATGTTAATTATACTTGAATTTAAAAAATGGTTAAAAAAGATTTTAAAGATTCAATTCTTAATTAATTTATTTATTTTCATAAACCTATAGGGTCCATAGGTTTAGGAGAAAGTCTTCTCTCCTCCTTAAATGCTGTGGATTTAAGAGCTTAACAAAAGTTAGGGAGAGTGGACGTTCAGACGGAGTATGGTGAATCTGAAGAGTCAAGCGTGGAGCGAGGATCCAGAGATGACCCAGTCTCCTCTTGAGTAGCCTCCTTAGGGGTTGTGTGGGATACAAGTCAAATTCCACAAACAGCCCAGTACATTGCAATAAGTACTGTGTGTTTCCCCTGATGAGGAAATATGTTAGCTGTTCCTCCTGTCATTATCCACTAAAGACCGTCTTCAAGAGCAGCTGGATTTGCAAATGGGCTCCTAAAAATTTGCTAAGTCAACATTCAACTTATTCCATTTGGGAAATGCCCTTTTCAGAATTCCTGGACACCTGGAAGGCCCTAAATGGAAAGTAAGCCCAAATGTGGAGATGGAAGAGGATTACATCTTGGGATAATGGCCAGTGTAGACATGTACCCCAGACCAGACAGTGGTAAATCAAACCCCACAACACATGTATTATTTATTAACATATGTAACATTCTAAAGGAGTTCAGAACATGCCACCCCAAAATATGCCATTCTGCAATACTATTTTAAGTTAAAGATACTTGAAGAGTAGCATATACTAGAAAAATCTTCTGTCCTTCCTTCTTTTTGTTCTTTTTCGTTAATGTTTATTTACTTTTGAGAGAGGGAGAGAGAGAGAGAGAGAGAGAGGAGGGGAAAGAGGATCAGAGGCAGACTCTGTGCTGACAGTAGAGAATCTAATGTGGAATTGAACTCACAAATGCTGAAATCAAAACCTGAGCTGAAGCTGGATGCTTAACTGACTGAGCTACCCAGGAGTGCTTCTTATTTTTCTTAAAAGTGGAAGATGGCATTCTTATGTGAAAGATGCCCTCTCCATACCAAAAAGAAAGTACATTCTTATCAACGATAAGAAATTGAGGTCAAGAGAATTCTATTCAAATAGACTTTGCTAAAATCATTCCTATCTTCCTTTCCCACACAGTTACTTTTCCATAATCGCTCTCTTTGTTCAACTTAAAGTGCTCACGATTTCTTTGGTCCTTCATTCCTTAGGAAGGCCCCAGTATTATGCAAAACTCATATTAAATAAAAGTGCATGCCTTTCTCCTATTAATCTATCTAGGTCAATATAATGTCCAGGCCCAACTAGAAACAGACCAAAGAGAGCAGAAGTGAAACTCTGCCTTCCCTACAATTTCCTACATATTTATCTGGCTCAAGCAATGCACACTTTATAGTCTTTGTGAATCCCAGAGAGTAAAGGTCCACAAATATATGAGATTCAGCCCCACTGAAGACCATTCCTATAAGATGTGAGTCATAAACTAACTTCAAACATACCTTCTCTCTTAATCCCAATGTGTAACTTCTAAAACATCCCTACGTTACAGTGACTAATAAATTAGAAAAATGAGTATCTGGAAACAATACTCCAGCTAGGAGGCACACAGGCTGGAAGTGTCTCCTCCCATTGGTGGACTGTGAGATGCCCTGACTGGGGATGGCAGCCTCAGGATTTCTGAGATTATAACACTCAGTAGGTCATGGAAGTTTTACATAGATGGAGTGAAAGCTGACAGCAGCAACCTTGTTTTTCAAAATGTCAGTGAGGACCAATGCCTTCTAACTATATAAATGCCCCCTAATGTGAAAGAGATGGTGAGTTATGCAGGAAAAAGCAGTAAATTTCTCAACGACATTGGAGAAATTGTCCTTCTCTGTCCCCATCACCTTACCCCTAAACCCAGGAAAATATTTTTGTACAGTATTTCTATTTCAGCCCACTGATTAATGGGCTAATGCATATTAGTTATCTAATGTTGAGTAACAACTACCTCAAAACCTAGCAGCTTAAAACAACAGTTATCTCACCTTTTGTGTTGGTCAGGAATCTGGGAAGAGCTTAGCTGAGTGCCTCTGGTTCAAAGTCTCTCATGAGGTTGTAGTCAAACCATCATCTGTATCTGTATCTCATCTGAGGGGATGCCTCCACCACCTATGCATCACCACAGGGCTGCCTTACCACACGGCACCCAGCTTTCCTCCAGGGTAAATGGTGAAAGAGAGAGTGCATACCCAAGGCAGAAAACAGAGTCTTTTTTTTTCTTTTAATTCCAGTATAATTAACATACAGTGCTATACTAGTTTTAGATGTACAATACAGTGATTCAACAATTCTATACACCACTCAGTGCTGATCATAAGAAGTGTGCTCTTTTTTAAAAAAATTAATGTTTATTTATTTTTGAGGGAGAAAGAGAGAGAGAGAGCGAGAGAGAGTGAGAGCACAAGCAGGATAGGGGCAGAGACAGAGGGAAACACAGAACACAGAATCCAAAGCAGGCTCCAGGTTCTGAGCTGTCAGCACAGAACCCAATACAGGGCTTGAACTCATGAATTGTGAGATCATGACCTGAGCCAAAGTCAGATGCTTAACTGATTGAACCATCCAGGCCCCCCATGATAAGTATGCTCTTAATCCCCTTCACCCATTTCACTCATTCCCCACCCACCTACCTCCCCTCTGGAGACTACCAGTTTGTTCTCTGTATTTTTTTGTCTCTTTTTTTCTTTATTCATTTGTTTGTTAAGTTCCACATATGAGTAAAATCATATATTTGTCTTTCTCTGATCGATCTATTTCACTTAGCATTATATTCTCTAGATTCATTCATGTTGCAAATGGTGATATTTTTTTCTTTTTTATGGCTGAATAAAATTCCATTGTATGTTTACACCACATAGAAGCCACAGTGATTTTATAACCTAATCTCAGAAGCACATCCCATCACTTGTTCTGTACTCCATTTGCTAGATGTGAGTCAATATGTGAGCCTAGTCCACACTCAAGGTGTAGAGATTACATCTGTGATTACCAGTAGGTGCAGATCACTGGGGAGTCATCCCAGAAGCTGCCTACCACAATAAACTCAATTCTATCTGTTAGCTCCACATATGTGTGTCATTCTGCCTCCACAGGTTCTCTAGAGTGTTCTGTAGTCATTTTCTTTTTCTCCACTTAATTCCACGGTTTGATCTAAATATTTTCTGTTCTTCTTACCAGTTTATTTTTCAGTGGAAAACCTGAATTCCTACTTTATGACCAAAGGTAAGTCATCTAACTATTGTGCTCCCTAATGACCTTCTTTACTTAAGAATGTATCTGTATTTGTACTCAATTTTCTCTCTCACCTCAGAAAAAAGGATGAAAGTGAGAAAGAAATGCAAATTTTTGATCACCTTCTATTTGCCAAGTCTGTTTTGAGATTCAGAGATGCTGAGTAATTGGTTCAAGCCAAGACAGTTGGTAGAGGATTGTGATTTCCCCACCTCACTCCCGCCCACCCCCCCTCACCAGGTTTCCTACCTATCATAGTTTAATCATCTCCAAAACTACTCCACATCTTTAGTGTTGATCCTACCTCATCCTGTTTTATCTGAGTGCCTATTTATCAGTTATATTTTTCCATCTCTGGTTTTATTAATTATAAACTTGCTCTCAGCTAATAAGTTCAAGCTTTCTTATTCTAAAAAAAAAAAAAGGAAGAAGTGAGGAAGGAATGAAGGAAGAGAAGGGAAGGGAAGGCAAGGCAAGGGAAGGCAGGTGAAGACAAGGGAAGGGAAGGAAAAGATAAAGCCTTGCCTTTCGACCATTACTTTATCATATATCTATCTGATCTCTTCTTGTTCCTGTCCCCAAATGTCTCAGTAAAGAGACTTTCTTCAGTGGCTTCCCTTCTTGCCTGTCCTCCATCCATCCACTCCCCGCTCCTGCCTTCTGTGAGGTAGACAACGTACAGAGCATTGGCTCCATCCTTTTCTTTTACCCTTACAAACATAGCCCTTGTTTCTTAGAATGCTCCATTTTTGTGGGCTGCAATATTTAACATTCTACCTTCCTTTTCTGTATTTTTACCAGCCCTTCTTGATCATATTCATTTTCTCTCTACCTACCTCTAAAGTAAATCTTTTTTATCAATTTCCTAGGGCTGCCATAGTGAAATACCATAGACCAAGTGGATGAAAACAACAGAAATTTCTCTCACATTTCTTTTTGGAAGTTGGAAGCCTGGATTCAAGGTATCAAAAGGATCCTGTTCCCTTTGAGACTCTTTCTTACTTCTACCTAGCCTTTGGTGATGGCTGTTGACCCTTGGAGTTCCTTGGCTCACAGCTATACCACTCCAGTCTCTGCCTCTGTTATTACATAGTGTTCTCCCTTTGTATGTCTGTGTCCACATGTTCTTCTCATAAACTGACCATTCATATAGGAGTAAGACCTTACCTCACTCCAGTATGACCTCACCTTAACTAATTACATCTGCAATGAACTTATTCATAAGTAATGTCACATTCTGGGGTCCTGGGAGTTAGGACTTCAACATATATTTTGGAAGAGACAGAATTCAACCCACAACAGTCTTCTCTGGGATTCTATGCTTTACTCTCTACTCTTGTCCCTGAGTCCCAGCTTGAACCAGCATCTCCATGTAGATAGTTCCCAAATTATGCAATTCTCCCCAAATTTTGTTAGTTTGTATTAGTGTTCTCTTAGACCAAAACAAGCAACTCCAAATGCCTAAAAGATACCACAGCTTGAATGTCTCATGAGCATAATAACCCAAGTATTCCCAGAGGCCAAAAGTTAACATGAGACAACTTACCTCCATTAAACATAACCACCAAACCACCATCCTTACTCACCTGGACCCCAACACCACCCTTCCATCTGCTTCTGCTCTGCCTCTGCCTTCATTTCTTATGATAGCAAAGAGTAAACCCTTGAAGGCAGAAACCACAGCATTTCACTCTCCAAAACTATATGGCTTCCAGTTACACCTAGGGAAGAAAAACCAAGCCCCTACAAATATATGTTCTTCTACAACTTCTGTTTATATTATTCCCCTTGTCTCCCACTCTCAGGAGCTCCATTCATCTTCCTCATAGCAGTACCCCAGTATCTAGAAGTGTGTTTGGTATTCAGTAAGTGCTTGGCAGATGTGTTGAAGAAAGTGGTTAACAAGTAAAACCAAGCTCCTTTTATTGCCCCCACATTCACCATGCAGACTCTTTCTGAAGTTGTTTCCTTCACCATCCTAGCTATTTGGTTTGCTCATATGTAACACCCATAGTCTTCTTGTGGTTCTACCCCATCCCTCCTGTGCTGGGACCGCCAGTGCCCTCTCTGAGCACTCAGTTCTGCAAAAACTGTCTGCAAGCACCTCCTCCAACACCATCTCTCAGAAGCAAAGATGCCCTGTATCCATTAGGCTTTTCATCATGAGGATGTCTCTCTTCAACTCTGTTTTGTCATCAAAACCTTCAAACAGCATTTCCTGCATCTCACATTCTTTAGAATGCCTCTTTTGTGGCTCTTCTCACTGTCTGATATTGTTGTAAAACACAATAAAAATGAATTCCTAGAAAAATGAAATGTCTCTTTTTGATTCCATAGCATTGTCAAATTGCTGTGAAGTTTCCCATGCATTACATTCGTGGCCTGTATTTACCTTGTAAGTAGGTAACCAGCACTTCCTGGGTCAGCACCACTGTGCAGAGCACACATTGAGAAGCCTTGGTTGACCGTCTTCCTCCTCCTCCCTACCTCTGTCCCCTAAATGTTCCCCTCAAAGGCCTTATTCCTCCATGAACATCAACTCAGGTAAAAAGAATCTTGCAATTTCCTGGCCCTCCAAATGATCATTTGTGCTCACGGGCATATAAGTCCACCTTGGATCTCTGTCTCCCAAAGATGTTCAAATTCAGATCTCTCTCCTCACCAACTCTGTGTAAACAGAATCACCATCATCTCAGTCACTAATGGGAAACCACAGCCTCACCTACACTTCTTCACTTCTTTTTCCCCCCGCATATGCATTTGTTGATCAGGACCCAGGGATTCACGTTCTGCAATATTTTCTTGCCTCTTCACTTTTCTTTCTCACCCCACAGACGTACTCCTAGCTCAGACCCATGTTATCTCCCAACCAAATTTTTGCAGCTGTCTCTGAATTGGACTTCCTGCTTCCTGCATCTCTCATTCCCAACCCACTATATACGGTAGGTTTAGAAACACGCTTCTAAATGACAGCTCTGATAATCATCCCACATCTTCTCAAAAGCCTTTAGTACTATCATAGGGCTTACGCTACATAAGCCTGTGGTCCTTGAATACCCATCAAAGCCCTCGATAGCTGATGATGGCAGTGTCCTTCCCACAGATCTTGGTGTAACCCAGGAGCATGCTGGGAGTGCCAGAGAATTAGCACCCACAAAAACAGACCCTAACCATTGAGGGCCAGGAGTTGGTGGACAAATACTTCAGCCTTCTAACTCCTCAACAGGGCAAAGAGCAGAGGACCCCCAGGGGGACTGAGCCACAGTCCTGGTAACCAGGGCCATGTGGAGCCATACTAGAGCCTGAGGCAAATGATATAGTCTCCTCTCTACAATTTTTAAATGTATTTTTAAGTGGCTAATGGGTTTAAGAAAATATTACTGATGAGTTTATTTCAATTAGAAACAGTAAAATAAAATTATAATAAAATTTGTTTTTGATGTAAAAATTGTTTATACTTAAAATAATGGTGTGAATTTTAATATACCTACTTTTCAATTTTTCAATATACTTTTCAGTTAATGCTCTGAAGAAAATTTACTGGTTTTAAAACACATAAAAATACATTTTTATGTATTTTTCCCTTTTGCCTCAAGGTGCAATATGGCTCAACAGAGTATTGTCAGATCCTGTCTTTATTTAAATTTTGATAATATTTGGGTGGGGGGGCACGTGGGTGACTGAGTCAGTTAAGCGTCTGACTCTTTGTTTCAGCTCAGGTCATGATCTCACGGGTTTGTGAGCCTGAGCCCTGCATTGGGCTCTGTGCTGACAGCAAAGCCTGCTTGGAATTTTCTCTCTCTCCCTCTCTCTCTGCCCCTCCATCTGTCTCTTTCTCTCTCAAAATAATAAATAAACTCAAATTTTTTTTGGATAATTGTTTACCAAGATCATTTTTGGTGTTAATTTTTATATTTTAATTTTTTCATTAAAATATTGTTCACTTTTAATTACTGAGTGTTGTTACTTCTTAAATTCTATGTCTGAGGTAAGGGCTTCCCCCACTTCACCCTGTCCTAGCCCTGGGGGTAATCCACGTGTTCCCTGTTATTGGCTTTCCTCCCTTTCTGCCTCCCTTGCCTCTCCTTTCATCCTGATTCCTGGGATTATTTTCCAAATAAAGTACCTAAAATCTTCATTTTAGGATCCACTTTTGGAGGAATCCAGAAGAACACATCCTCTGTGGTCTAGCAACGACTATTATAGAAACGCTTCTACCACTGTTCCTCAAACCTGTACTCAGTCAATTTTTTTTAATGTTTTATTTATTTCTGAGGGAGGGAAAGCATGAGTAGAGGAGGGTCAGAGAGAGAGGGAGACACAGGATCTGAAGCAGGCTCCAGGCTCTGAGCTAGCTGTCAGCACAGAGCCCGACGTGGGGCCTGAACCCATGACCCATGAGATCATGACCTGAGCCAAAGTCAGATGCTTAACCGACTGAGCCACCCAGGCACCCCTCAGGGTATTTTCTACTCCTGCCTTGATTACATGTAATAAAGTACATGAAAGTCCTTTATCAAAAAGCATTATATGATTGTGAACAACTGTTATGAGCTTCTTGATTGTCCATAAAACTCCCTCTCCCTAGAATTCCTTTATTCTGTGTTTACCAACTGAACGATTAGTCACAGCATTACCCCCATGAAGTAATTGTCCACACAGCTTCTCACTCAGATTTATCATTTTTTGTTTTGTCTCCCCCCCCATCTTAGTGGTAACCCATGTGATAGACCCTTATATTGTCATAACAGGCTATATATTGGGTATTTAAACACATCTTATCTCTTTATTATACTGTCAGTCTGAAAAAATGGAGACATAACCACTGCATCCTGCCTTGTAGTAGTCTATTACACTCTAAATGTCTGGTGCATTGAATTAATTGAAGAATTCAATAAATTCAAAACCAAATGCATTCAACAACAGAACCGCCACTTGAGTGAACAGAGCAGGTGTAGGTACACACAAATATATTCACAGCACAGCTATCTGAGAACCCAGTGTACCAGATTAGTTGGCCCAATAGGCCGCTTGGTGGGTAGGTTTAGGAACATGCCCGCCCAGCAAGCTGGAGGTAAACTTGGCAAGTAACAGTGTGTAAAAGTTATCAGCTTCACCCAACAACTAAAGGTTCTACTGTTGATGTTATCAAACTCTCCTTGACGTGGTGCTTGCCTCGATATACATCAGGTGACAAATATTCTTAACAGGTGTCCTCAATCACATCCAGAATTGGGGCATGAGAAGAAATAGTTGGCATCTGTTCTGATCCTGATGATAAGGTTGATTTAAGCCCTGGCAAGCTCTTCTCAAAACCACCTGGCATCGAATCTCAACACACCCACACATGCCATTCAGTTAGCATTTTATAGTACTTCCATAAATCTCTAGCTTCTCCAAACTGCTCTACAGACAGCTGAATTTTCCTTGGCCAAGATTAAACTGTTTATACCATCTTCTTCCCCACCTTGTGGACAAATCAGGGGGAGCAGGGACCAAACAAAAGAACATTCCATATTTCCACCCCATAGCCTTTCTCTATCATCAAAATCATATCAGGTTGTTCTTCACGGTATTGTTTATCATAGTGAAGAACTGACACAAAACCTAAATCATAAAGTAATGATTAAGGAAATTGTTCCCCTTTTCACAAAACTGTATATAGAAAAAATTATACTACTAATAATAAACTACTAAAAATATTATTAATTGTAATACTTTAGATTATACAAACATGGATGATTTTTTCTCCCTTCCATTCATAGTCCATCTTAATGTATTATAAATATATTGTCCTTTAACACATATATGAAGTAATTGTACACATTGTACACATTTTTAAAAGATTAACTGCATAAACAGTGTGAATTGGGGAAAAATCATAAAACAAGGGCATTTGGGAGAAGAAAATTCTAGTCTAATTCTTTGCTTTGACAAAGATATTCATAAATTCTGAATGTTAGTAGTGTTGGTATGTGCAGTTCTGTGTGTAAATGTGTATGTGTAACATCCAGTTATAATACTCATAATGTTTAATAATGTGCTCTAGCAAATATCCCAGTTTTTAGCATTTGCTTATATCTGTGTTACAAATGTTCTCATTGGAACCAAGAGTTGGGCAGAGATGCATACAACTGATCTCATGAGGCTGTAGGAGCCCAGGAAGCCCTAGTACACCAGTGAACTTCATGTTCCCACTAACTGCTTCCCTTAGTTAATGGATAACCACCTAAAAGTGGCTCATCAAAAACAATTACCTGTGGTCAGTTTGAAGCTCCTCTCCAGATTTCACAGCCTCCTGACGAGACAAACCCGCCAAAACAGAAGATAGAACGTGCCGATGAACACTCCTTTCACCAATCGGTCCACTCTCAAGTCCCTCTGTCTCCTGGACCACTGGAGCTTTATTGGGGTTTTAAAGCCCAAACATCAGATAAGAAACTCTTTTTAAGGGAAACTTTTTCTTTTTTTTAATGTTTGTTTATTTATTTTGAGAGGAGAGAGGGAAGGGCAAGAGAGGAGAAGAGAGAGAATCCCAAGCAGGCTCCATGCTGTCAGGACGAGCCCTGCATAGAATTGATCCCATTACTGTGAGACCAATGACCTAAGTCAAAATCAAGAGTCCAATGCTTACCTGACTGAGCCACCCAGGAACCAGCCCCTAAGTGAAACTTTTTTAAGGGAAATGGCAAAATTATGGGAAATGTTAAATATAAAAAGTGAGTAAAGAAGACCAGTGAGCATAATTTGGATTTGTAAATAAACAAGGGAAAACCCAAAATATCATTGGAAAGTTGAACAAGGAATTGCAGGTCTAGTAGAGACCTTGGTGAGTATCTAAATTAACAGTTTATCGTCTAGAAAAGAAAACTGAGAGTTTAAGTAACTGACTCAAAGTCAGATTTCAAATCAGTGCATACTGATTCCAAATACACTTCTTTTGTCATTAATTTGGCACCGTATAAAAATTAATGTGAGTTCAAACTTTAGAGGATTATTGTAATATTTTAAGAAAATAAAGACTCTAAAATTTTTTTGTATTTTCCCCACTGAGATGAAGTTTATTTTATATCTTCAGTAAGTTTATATTTTAAGCAGAGAATTTTTTCAAACAACACCTAACAGAAAGGCACTGATGTTCATTTTCAAACAAAACTCTCTCCCAGACTTTTTTGTTCCCTACTGCAAAATAAAAGCAAGGCTACCCCCGGTTCACCTCTTTCCATTTCATCTAAGTGTGACCCAAGCACATACTGCAAATAAGCCACATCTTTGACTTTGCTGCTGCTGTTAGTTTTGGGAATGATATTTGGAAAGGACTTCCTCAGGAGAACCAGCAGCTTGTTTTTGCTGTTACTGCCAGTAGGCTGCATCTTGTCACAAGTGACTAAATTTCTGAGTGAAAGCCTGAACATTCTGAAACCTTGCTAAGCTACCCAGTTTAAAAAAAAAAGTGGAAAGCCAAATTCATACCCATGCTTATATTCTCATCATCATACTTGTTAATTTTATGAGCATATCTTGGGGTGTGCAGACCAAACCACGCATATCAGACATACTACAGAGGTTTCTTGATTTGTCCATATAACTCAAGTTACAATGTCAATGGAGCGTTTCTAATTAGTGGCATGCAAGTATTCTTAATACTCTCTGTCACTAGGTGGAATATACATTCAATCTCAGAATAAAAATTAGAAACTCACACTACTATACAAGTTATTTTAAAAGAAAATAACTGGTTTGGCAATTTAAAAAACATCGACATAACCCATTGCTTATGTTTCATAAATTTCACAAAAACTTTAAAAAGCATAATTCTTGGGCTGATATACAAAATCAGTAAGCTTCCAAAACTCACTATAAGGTTCTTTTGGGTTATTTTGGAGGGAAATTAGAAGATATCCAATAGGCAGAGAATAATTTTTTGGGAATAACAGGAGAACCACTACTCCAAAAACTCTAACTTCTGTGATTAACATTTCTCATGCAATGAGGGTATGAAATTATATAATACTCAAGGATTATACACATTCATGCAATGACTTGTAGAATTTGGACTTCAGCATCGTACTTAATATAATTCTTCAAAATGGCTGGAGAGTTATTTATTTACTCAATTGCTTACTTATTTATTTACTTTCAGAGCTAGTAGGTGACTTGGGGTGAACTGACTGGCCACTTTCTAGAGTGTGGTCTCAGATTCACAGCACTGGCATCACCCTGGAGACATCAGAAGTGTAGACTTACTGAATCAGAGTCTGCATTTTACCAACATCTTAGGGGATTCAAATGCACATTAAAGTTTAAGATGCACTGATTTAGACCCATTTCACATCCGGAGCAACTGAAAAATTATTTCAAGTTCTCATAGCTAGTTAACTAACGATCAACTTCAAGCCCAGGGCTCTCAAATTCCAGAACTATGCCTTTCCCCTGCTTTCCTTTCTTCCTCTTGATACATTTTTAGGCGAAATGGGCAGCTCTTCCAACACAACCGTTTAATACTAGTTCAATCACTATTAATGTCCATCACTGCCAGTGCCAGGTTTGGCTGGATCTATGCTTCACCATGATTTAAGTTTTGACATCCCTTTATGTTAATATAGTCCCAACTTTGGCCTGAGCACAATGGTTGCAAAGTCAACAGGGATGTGTTCGTATCCACTGGCAAAGATAAATCTACTCAGGAGGACTTAAAGAGGGTTTTTAAAGAGTATTTGTGAATTTACCAGCAAATCAGAGAATCTCATACCCCTACCCCCACTATTCCAATGAAGAAGAAGCAAAACAAAGCCCTGACATGGCCACATTTTCCTGGGACCAACAAAATAAATGGAACTTCCTTTCAGAAGGACGACTAAGAACAGACCAACAGAAGGAAAAAGCTTCAACTGATAATTTTCAGGGAGCAGGAGATTCACAGCTGGTGAGAATGATTTGGAAGCAGATCATAGGAAAAACAGTTTATTTTCTATTACCCTAAGAGGAATGAGTTGGAGAATATGGCCTGATTTCTCCAGTCTCTTAAATCATATCAATGAAAAACAATAGCCATTACACAGCAGGAAAGCAGGGAGGGAGGAGATGCTTCTTCAGGGGACTGAAGGTGAAGCTGTGTTATTACAAAAAATGCAACAATCCCCTTAGTGTTTCAGTTGAAAGTTTGAAAACTAACACAACAGATTTGCAGTTGACTTTGATCACACTGAATTTGCCACATTCCCATTTCCTAAGGCCCTTTACGTGATTAAAGTCAAAGGGAACATAAGAAGTCATTGCCATTTGACAGTTAAGAAACTGAGGCTCAGAAGAGTTAAACAACATTCTCAAGGTCATATGATAAGGTGGAAACTAGGATGAAGATCCTGTGTCTCCTCAGTTCAGTGCTCAAATTTGGCACAATACCCACACTTGCTGCCTGAATTTTAAGTTGAATTTCCCAAATGGAAGGAATCTTGCTTGTTTTTGTTTAACCCATTCCTATAAGAGACTGTTTAATAAAAAACAAAACAAAACAAAAAAATCTCAAGATCCCGGGGAAGTAATAAAAGGATATAGGTTTGCTTAAATTCTCTGGAACTTAAAATGTTGACATCCTCTTATGTTAATAATATCCAGCCTTAGAGATCTGGGTCAAGTCTGAGGACAGTCAAGAGAAATCTGTTTGCATCAGTGGGCAAAGAATAAAGCATTTAGGAGAACTGGACAGGGGTCCTTGAAGTCTTTGGGGCTTAATTAATATCTCAGTGGTACACGTGGCTTTGGGTAGTGCTCTACTTCTGCTTCCTAACTGTAGGGAAGGATAATTTGGCCTCAAAGCTACAGACAGCTGTGAAATCGAATGCTCTATTGGAGCATTTTAAATAGCACATTTGGCCCTTTGGAGGTAACTAAATGGGTTTCACTTCTACAGATTTATAGAACTTGCTCTTTTGCCCAAATTTCTACTACTTCTGGCTGACTCACTCCCAGTACTCTTGAATTGAGCCCTTCATTACTCACTCTCTACAGCATGTAAGGTAAGCTGGGATTGACGTCATAAAATGGTAGCAAAACTTACTTCCTGCCTGATGCTAGAAGTTTTATCCACCTCTTCCCTTCCAGAGCAACACAGTGAAAAGAACAAATTGCAGATAATCTAGTCTTGCAACCTAGGATTGAGGGTATGGTCTAAGAAATGGTTTTCAACCTTGTCTACACATTAGAACCATCTGGGGAGCCACAACTAATCCCGGTGTCATACTATTAACCATTCCCATTTCAACAGAACTAGCTGGGTGAGACCAGGCGTTAGCCTTCTTTAAGGGACTCATCAGGTAAGTCCAATGTTTAGCTAAGGTTAAGAACATGTGGTTTAAAGCAATTCTTCTCAGACTTTAGTGAGCGTCTGTATCACCTGGAGGCTTGTTAAAACACAAACTCCTGGGCCCAACAACTGGTTAGGGATAACTAGCTCAGTGCTACTTATAATGTGGCCCTCAGCCAGCACAATGTTATCACCCAGGAGCTTGTTAGAAATGCAGATTCTCAGGTCCCACCCATGAGAGTCACTCTAGGCAGAGCTTCTGAATCATCAGGATTACTAAATCTCCAAGTGCTACTGATGTTCTAAAGTTTGAGTACCATTGGCCTAAAGAAGCTGGTAAATAATAGTGTTACAACAATGGTAACAGCTGAAAATAATATTTCAGGCAATGCTAATATTTCAATCTCTCATTAACTGCCTGATTTATCAATTAACTCCACAAAACTGTGATTACTGTAGAAGAGATAGCAAATCCACTTCTGAGATGATTCCTCATCCTACCTTGTCCATTTGGATGAATCTTCCTTATCCTCTTACAGATAGTACCCAGCAATGCCGAGGTCAGCTCGAAACAAAAGAAGCCCTTATTGCTAAACTAGTCTCCATGAAAATTAAGGCAAGATAGGTCTGACAAGGATCCAGAGTCTCATTTTTCCTCAGGTCTGTGGAAGGGCAGTTTAACTTGAGAGCAAAGCCCATGACATCTCTGAGGGAAGAGTCCAGGATTAAAAAGAAAGAAAGAAAGAAAAAATGGAGGAAACCTAGCATATTTGCTTCCTGCTTCAGTCAGGAATGCTGTTCTCATTCAACCCTCTAGCCTGCTTCATGGGGCTCAGACAGGGCTCCAACACAAAGCATACAGAAGAAACAGCTTCTATCTGGACCCAAAGTGCAATCCCATTCTACAGTCCCTCTTCCTCCACACACTTCCCTGTATAGAACATCTTGTTCACCTCTTTTGACCCCTATTATCTATCTGCCAGTCCTCTGAGTTACCTGAGCTCCCACATTTTTTTTTTTTTCTGTTCAGCCATTGTCTTCAATCAGGTAAAATTGTGCTAAAGCTGAAATAGAATGTCAAAATCACTAAACATTCCAGGGCTATATTTCGGTATTATCTTTGACCATGAGCAGTGTTATAATGCTACTATGAGCTAAACCCTCTTAACCACTGAAACTCCAAACAAGGGTTTAAATGTCCTGATCGTTGATATACAAATCATGCCTTCTTGGTCTTGGTCCATTTTGAGCTCACTGACAAAAGCTATGACTATCACTTATGAGCACAAGTCAGTTTTTCCCCCTAATTAAAATGCTACCACACTTCACAATGGGAGGTAAAAAAAAACCAATCACTAGTGTTTCAGATGCCTCACTGACATCAGGGAAACACACTAGAAAATTAGACTAAATATTTTCTCTTTGAGATTTTGAGTGGCAGGACCAGGTATTTGACTTTCTCCAATGGAAGAAAGATAAATCTAAGAACAGTGGGGTGAAGCTGACCTAAGTCAAAACTTCCTGTAGAGAGCAGCAAGCTTCTTACACTAGGTGTGGGTTGTGCATAATGTTTTATTATTTCCCACCCTTCTTGGCTTATAGAAGTGCAAGAGGAATCTAATGCCTGGAATCAGGGAAAATATGCAGATTAAATCATTGCAAACAAGCCTGAGACAATTGCTAATCTCTAGCCTGCTCTGTCTTTGTTGTGAGTTTTAATATCACAGCCTCCCCCCTTAAAATTATATTTTAAAACTTGGGCTCACTTTGCACACTGATGTATGTCCTCCTTAGGAAGGTGCTTTGCAACCAGGAAGCTGAATGCTAATGCAGGGGTTGCTATGGTAAGCAATCTTTTCTATTGAGCAGAAGAATAAATAGTTCTATGAATTCCTAAATCAATAGCCAGGGCTGAACAGGATATAACCAGGTATTTTAGCTCCTAAATATAGACTTACAGCTAGAAGACAGTGTTTTCTCTGTAAAATCCTAATATAATTATAGATGCTTCAGGAAATTTTGTGTTCACCTTTTGAAGCTGATTATTGATATTTTTCAGAGGTTTTATGTAACCCTGTAACATTTGTTTAAAAAAATGTTTTTTTTCTTTCATCCGGGTAAAGGCAGCTGAGGAAAAAAAAAACTGCTGAATTTCATGGATGGGAAAAGAAGCTTTTGCAGAATTAGACCCTAATTAATGAACGCTTAATGAGCTAGAAGTGTTTAATGAACATTAAATAATCGTACCATAGGTGTGCATTAAAAAAAAAAAGACCTTTATCTAAACAAAAAGCTTTGTTTTGGTTCTTGAGAAACCTAAGGATTCATATGCTGGATGGTTCTGCCCTCTCCTTGTCCCTCAGGCCCTGTTCCACCTGAGGCAAAGGGTACTTATCTTCACGGACCAATGAACAGGCTCCTTGCAGCTGGGCCTCCATGTGGATTCACCCAATGGGGAGACACCATCAGGAGACGGAAAGGAGGTGGGCAGGAGGGCTTGGCTCTTTCCCGCCCCTTGATACAAGCTGGCTGAGATTTGCTTATAGACACAGCTGCTGGGTATTGGTTGTTCTTTTCTCCCCTAGCCCATTCTACCCTCCGCATGATAAAAAGCCCCTCACCACTGCTAGCTGCGGGGGCTTCAAACTTCTGTGTTTCCTTTCATCCTGCCAGCAATTGTATAAACATACTCCCTTAAGTCTCCTCAAATTCTCCGTCTGACTGTGTATCTGGTTTTTTCTGGGGCCTTGCCTACTACTCTCAGAGTGTCCATATTTCATTAGGATGAGAACATAAATATATTACAAAATGTAACTAAATTTTTATTTAAACACATATTTTTAAGCATATATTTTAAGATAGAATTACGCCATTGGGCTATTTCAATGCCAAATGAGCCACCTCTCCATTGATATAATTGGTAAAGTCAAAAATATCCTTTCTCTCATATTCTGCTGAATCACTTTGATTCATAATTTGTACTTTATTTACATATTTTTTCCTTCACATTTTTCATGTGGTTCTCCACCAGAGTGTAAACTTCATGAAAGAAGCTTTCCTTGTGGCTTTCGTACTCCTCAAAGGACAAAGATAAGTGAGGAAAGAGCATGAAAACTCAACCCAGCATTAAGGAAGGAGCTGGAAGAAGCTTTCCTTTGTGCATTTTGCCTTTTACTCTCACTGGTCACTTCAATCTCATAAGTATACCCTTTGGAGGGAGACCTCCAACTCAACATTTTTTCTCCCTGCACAAAAGTCTCTTGGATACATTAACTGGTTGTGACTGACAGACATTGAACAAAAACCTCTTCCAATCTCACAGTGGGCAGGTGCCTTATCTGGGAGCCATACAAATGAGGAGGTATAGCTTTTCAAAACTTATTTTTTATTTTTTTTTTAACTTACTTTGAGAGAGAAAGAGAGTGAGCTAGGGAGGGAGAGAGGGAGGGGGAGAGAGAGAGAGAGAGAGAGAGAGAGAGAGAGAGAGAATCCCAAGCAGACTCCACACTGCCATCACAGAGTGGAATGCTGGCTCAAACTAATGAATCAGAGATCATGACCTGAGCTGAAATCTAAAGTCAGATGCTTAACCGACTGAACCACCCAGGTGCCCCATGAGGTATAGATTTTAAGTAGCTCTTTCTCTTTTCTTAGGTTTCTCTTTCTGTTTCCCCAAAGAGTTCTGACTTCCCTCAAATCTTAAGACTCTGCCTCCCTCTATAGAAAGCAGGCATGCAAATATCAGGATGGAGCCAGTACTACCTGTCACCCTGGCAGAGCATTCAGCTCATTAGCATAGCCCTTGAACAAGGCCTGTCCCTCTCCATAGGACTTCAAGTGACAAATGACTCTGTCATTCAGGCTATAAAGGGATAATCATCATTTTCCAGACCTATCATTCACTCCCAGAGGAACACTGGGTGATGGTGTGTTAGGACATTGTCCCTGTGCATATAGTATTAGTGGCAAGAACCTCCATCTCCTACCAATCTATGAATTATACAGTGTTTACAGCTCCAGGAAGTTAAAGAAGTTAGTGAAGCTTTCAAAACTGCCTAATTTGCAACCAAAGAACAGCTTAGGCCCAGAGAGAAATAGTCTTACTAAGTTTGAAGTGGAAAATCCCTAGGTTACAAATGAAATGTAGCCACATGGACCTTCAGCTAAGTCAACAGCACCCTCCAAACTCTTAAAATAAAAGCTACAAGTGTCTGCTAAATATGAACATATACAAATCCTATGACCCAGCAATCCCACTCTGAGGTATATATCCAAAAGAAATATATATATGGGTTCAACAAAAGTCATATAGCAGCATGTTCATAGCAGCAGTATTCCTAATATATAAACTATAGATGCTATCAAATTATTAACAAATAGTAGAGCAGATAAATACATAAACACTGCACAGCAATAAAGAGTAACAATCTACAACTTTACATAAAATTATGGATGCATCTCACAAGCATACTGTTAAGGGAATAAAGCAAGACATAAGAGTACATGCTACATGACTCCGTTTAACTAAAGGACAGAAATAGGCAAAATGAATCTATGGTCGTCAAAGTCAGGATAGTGGGAGCATAGCAAATAGAAGGGAATGTGAAGGCAGCTCCCACCATGCTGGTAATATTCTGTTTCTTGAATAAGTTAAGTTTACAATTCAATAAACTTTTCCAAAATTAACACATCTCTTCAAAATAAAGGATAACCAGAAGTCCAACTAATTTTATGCAAAATCACTAATCAATTAACCAGGAGCCTTTTGTCTTTCTTTAGAATAGGAACAGAGGTGGCTTAGTGGGAGTTTCATCCAGACAGCTGTCCAAGGTACCATATTGTAAGGAATGTTAATACTTGACAAGGGAGAGAAGATAAAGAAAATTGTACCTGCCAAAACTCCTTCCAGAGATGGCATTGCAGATGTTTAAAAAAGGATACTTTGGCAATCAGTTAAATTTGGTAAGATACCCCAACAAACAATTGCAAAAATCTTTGTCATAACTTAAGAAAAGTAGTTCGTTGAATAAAATGGCCACAATTGCTTAATAATTCTGTGACAATTTGGTTTGTCATTCAGCAATGAATTCAGCATTCTCTCTCCCTATTTTTCTCTGTGGGCACAGAATGCATCCAGATTCACTGAGGGTAAACTTGGTAACTTGACCTCCTTTAGACAATCGGATGTTAGCAGACACACTAAATCAAAATCCACATTTGTAAAGAGAACTTGAGTTGCTTGTCCAAACAGTGATACAAACAAAGAGAAGTGGAAGGGCATTAAATACTTGGCTAAGCTATTATCATATCCATTTCATAGATTGAGACTTCAGATTCTTCACTTTTAACAAGCTCCCAGGTGGTGTTGATATTGCCAGTTAATGGACCACAGGTTGAGTACAGGTAGTTATATCTCAATGTCTTCATCATTTAGAAAATAGAAATCATATTATCTACTCATAGGGTCATTTTGGGGCCACTACAAATGGTTGTCTACATCACCTAGCACTATGCACAATGAATGGTCATTTGTAATTATACTTCTTATCCTATCTCAAACCACAAAAGAGGAAAGAAGATACATGTGCCTAAGTTTTGTGCAAAAAATGTAGGATGCAGAATAAGATTTGAGTTCAATGACACTGTAGTCACTTGCAACTGTGTAAACTTGGGAAGGTTGTTTAACTTCTGGGGAGTCCAGTGTTCTCATCCACAAAAGGCATAATGATGTTATGTATAATGTAGTTATATTCATATCTACTTCTCAAGATATGAAGATCAAATAAGGCCTGTCCCAGGCACACTGTAGGCTCTTGAAATTTGTTGGTTGAATCCAAATGTATTTCATTAAGTAATGAGTTCACTAAGGGGATCTAAGGGCTCCATACCATTCAAAGGTGCCTAACTTCAAACATCAAGTGGCACTGTCCTTTGAGCATCCACTAAGTAACTACTATGTGCCACAGAGCACTTGACAGATTATTAGTACACGTCTAAAAATGCTAGGAGCAGGTAGGGCATGGATTCCTTTACAAACACAAATTCCTTTAAAAACAGGAAGTCATGCCACCTCCCTGTTGAAAACCCTTTAAGTCATCCTGCTTACACTTAAAATAAAATCCCAAATTCTCAACAAGCTTTGTATGGTCCAGTAACTGACTATTGCTGCAAATGAATGCTGTCACCGTGGCCAATCACCACTTAGCTCACTTCATCCCAGCCTCTGCCTTTCTCTTAAAACACATGCTATTTGCACATGTTGTTTCTCATCATGAAATACTCTTTATCTAGGCATCTGTATGGTTTATTACTAATAGATGTCCTGTCATTTTGGTTTTAGTCAATCCTTCTTCATTAGAGAGGCCTACCTGACTAACCAATTTCAAATATCACTCTAACCCCTGCCATATTACTCTGCCCCCTTCTCCTGCTTTATTTAGCCTCATGGCTCTTATCACTAACTGACATTATATTATATACATTTTTGTTTTCATCTTTTCTGACTCTACCATGAGACTCTAAGATTCATGAAGAATGGATTTTGTCCCTTTAATTAAGTTATATCCCCTCAGCTGACATATGATTGATGCTTAATAAGTATTGTTGAGTGGCTAAATGAAAAAAAAAATGCTGCACCATGAATTCCTATCTAACATGTAAGAAGGTACCTGTAGGTATGTCGATTGACAATATTCAGGTGTTGCATGAAGAGGCTGTCAGTGTATTTACATTTATTCATGCATCCAACATTTTTAAAGAAACGTCTACCTGTCGGCTACTATTCTAGAACTTTGGATACATCAGTGAATATAGGTTGGATTCCATGGGAAATAGACCCCTAGATGGAGATTACTGGTGAAGAACATTTTGGGGACTTGTTCTTCGGGTTGACACCTGTGAGGGTTGAGAACTATGGAAGAGAAAAGCTGATCCATGAAGGAGTTGCAGCAGGGGCCTAAACCCATCCCCCATGGAGTTGACGCTGGATGTCCTCAGTGTTGTCCCAAATGAGGCAGGGATTTGAGGCTCTGTACTTTTGCATCCACAGCCATTGGACATGGTCTGTCCCTGGAGAAGAACATGACATTGGACAAGATGGAGCTCTTCAGCAGAGGCCAATTCCAAGAGAAGTAATCTCTTGAGCTGTGAGCCTTCATCATTCTCAGGATCTAGGGAAATGAGTACTTTAGTCGTGATGTGTGTGCACACATGTCTATGTTGTAGGCAGAAGGGCTGCTAGGGAAACACACAGCAGCATCTACTACAAGTAACAAAATGAACAAAGAACCTGTCTTTAAGGAATTTACATTCTAGTATGGGAGAAACAGGCAATCAACAACAAAGTAAATAATCTAGACAGCATATAAGAAAGTGATAAGTCCCACAGTACAGCTTGATGGACAAGCAGTAACTACCAGAATGAATGTGAGGAACAGAATTAAATAGGAAACTGTAGGTTTCATTGAGCAGGTAAAATCTGAACAAAGGCTTGAGGGAGGTAAGAAATTCAGCCCAGCAGAATTAGCCTGGAGGAAAGAGCATTCTAGACAAAGGGCATAGCTGTTGCAAAGGTTGCAGCAGGCTTAGTTTGTCCATGATCCTTGACTCCCAAAACCCTTGACAAATGAGAGCAAGCAAGACCTAGTCACAAGGAAAAATAAAAAAGGACTTGTGTGCTTTGGATGCCACTGGTGATCCACCAGGTGGATCAAAACACACAACCTCAATTATTCCCATCCTGGAACTAGCAAGCTGTACCAGGGGTGATCCCATGGCTGCTGGCCAGGCCTAGGAGATGCAGGAGAGTTAACTGCTATGCAAACCTGAAATTCACCAGCTCGGTCTTCATCAAGTGCACCCTCAGACACTATTAGTGTTTGAACAGAATCTGAATTCTGAAACAGTTGACTCTAGCAGTTCTTGAAATTTCAATAGTTGTTTTGATGGAGAGACATATTCCTGAAGCTTTCTACTCTGTCATCTTTGGTGAGGTCACTCAAAATATTTTTGTATTTGTTAAATTAAATTCTGTATGCTTCTTTTCTTCTCAGGTTTTGTTTTTTCCTAACTACTTTTGCACATTTATTTTTTCAGATAAATATTAGGGTAATTTTTGTCATTTCTTAAAAAGAAAGAAACACAAAATTGTATTTGGATTTTCTATGTAAATTGAATTGATTTTTTTGGTTAATTTTAGAGAATTGACTTATTTCAAATGGTGTATCTCGTTACACATTAAGATACAGTTGTCCATTTATTCTAATCTCCTAAGCCCTTTTACAGAGTTTTATGTTTTATACAGTACCTGTCAACTTAATGTAATATTTGTTCTTTATTATTTCATATCTGTGACATAATATTGTTTATAATATTACTATTATAAATGTAATCATTTTTATTATACCTTTTAAACAGTTACTAAATAAGAAAACTATATTTGATTATTTATTTTGTGATTACTCACACTACTGAATTCTCCCACTAATTCTAATTGTTTTTGCTTTTCTTAAGTTTCTTGAATATATAATCACATAATTTGTAAATAATAATAATTATTTCCTTCATACTTCTAGTATTTATATCCCTTATATTTTCAGGACAATTATAAAGAATAGTGATGATTGCAATTGTCCTTCTTTTGTTCCTAGTTTAAATGGGAAAGTGCCTAGTTTTTCAAGATTAGTCATGATGCTGGCTATTACTGTGTGCTATAAATACATATATAAATCTATCTACATATACACACATAAATATATGGAAATTGCACTTTAATAAATATACTATTACTACATTATTAAAACTGTTATGTGTTTTAGATATCATTTGAATTGCATTCTGTGCCTTTGTTGAATGTGTTGAAAAACTGTAACTTTCTTATCTTTTTCATTGACTTATTAGTAGAGTAACTCAGTACATTTTTGGAAATTTAGACTTTCTGCATTTTTAGCATTACCCTCATTTCATCACTGTAATTGATAATATTTCTAACCTGTATTTCATACTTTTATTGAGTGTAATTAAATTGCTCTTTTATTATTTCCTTCTGCTACTTTGTCATAGTCTGGTTTCAGTAATAGCTGAATTTTTTTAAGTTTTTTAAACACTTTTATTTATTACTGAGAGACAGAGAGAGACAGAGCATGAGCATGGAAGGGGCAGAGAGAGGGGGAGACACAAAATCTGAAGGAGGCTCCAGGCTTTGAGCTATTAGCACAGAGCCCAGCACAGGACTCGAACTCACAAACTGTGAGATTATGACCTGAGCTGAAGTTGGACACTTAACCAACTGAGCCACCCAAGCACCCCAGTAAAAAGTGAATTTATATAGTTCACTGGAAAATTTTTTTGCTCTTTATTCTAAAACTGCATAAAATGAAGGTATTTATGGATTTTTTTTCTGTTTGAAAGTATTGATGATCAATATGTGTATAGTTTTCCTTTTGTGTAACTAGATGTTTTTCTATTTACTGTATTTTCTCCATGATTAACATATTGTTTAGACTTATAAATTTGGCAATTTAAATTTTCTTAGGAAATTATCCACTTGAACAAAGTTTTCAAACTTTTTTGCATAAAGCCATGCAAATAATCTCATAATTCTTTAAATTTCCTCTCTGGTTTAATATTTTCCTTTAATCATGATGTATTTGGTAAATTTATTTTATGATTACAAAATAGATTTGTACATAATTACAAATGTACAAAATATGTACAATATGTACAATCTATATACAATAGATTTGTACAAAATATGTACAAAATAAATTGTACAAATTGATTTTGTACATATTTTGTGGCTACAAAATAGATATGTACATAAATGAGCATTGTAATTAAATAATACATATTTATATATTATACAAGTACATTCTAGCACTATATGTTTCATTCACTTATCAAAAATACCTTTCACTGTAACTTTCTCTTTTGTAATTTGCCTATTACTATTTTTTAATCTATTAAAAAGTTTTAAGTGATATAAAAGGAATTCTGAGAAGAATTTTGAAAGCTATTAAAAATATTAAGTCCTGGGTTCTTAGACATGTTACCAAAACCATGATCTATTAAAAAAATAATAAGTTAAACTTTATTAAAATTTTAAAATCTTGCTCTGCAAATTACCCTGTTAAAATGAAATAAAAGACAAGCCATAGACTGAAAGAATTTGCAAATCACATATCTCACAAAGAATTTCGAACCTAAATATATTAATTTTATAAACTCACCAGTAAGAAAGTAAACAATCCTATAATAAAATGGGCAAAAGCTTTGACATTTCACCAAAGAGAATATAGAAAAAAATATGCAACATCTTCAAAAAAGATGTTGAACCTCACAGGACATAGTGAAATGCTAACTAGGGCTATGTATGAGAAGATACCACTACACACCGATTAAAATGACTAAAATTAAAAAATGGCGTTCATTCTAAGTGCTAGCAAGGTGTGAAACAACTTCTCTCATCCATTGCTAGTGAAAATATAAAATGGTACCATTGCTCTGGAAAACAGTTTGACAGTTTCTTGAAAAGTTACACATACACTTATCATCTGACCCATCAATCACAGTCTGGGGTATTTATTCTAGAATCTTGAAAATGTATGTTCACACAAAACTTCTCCATGATGTTCATAGCAGCTTTATGTGTAATCAGTAAAAATTGGAGCCAACCCAAATGTCCTTTAACAGCTGAATGGACAAACAAACAAGTGAGTACATCCATAGAGTAGAATCCTTTCAGCAATAAAAAGGAATGAACTATTCATGGATGTAACCACCTGTGGATGGATCTCAAAGATATTATATTATCCTGAGTTTTTGTTTTAACTAATCTCAAAGAATAATATGCTATGTGATTATATATAAAAAGTGACACTTTATTAAATAATATATTATGTATGTAATATATACACACTACTCAAAGTAACAAAGTTATAGTAATGAAGAATAGGTCAGTGATTGGTAAGAGGAAACAAGAGAAAGTTTCTATAAGTGATTGAACAGTTCTGCACCCTAACTCTATGAGCGTTACTCAAAACATGACAAAATTTCACAGACCTGGACACAAAAGATTGCGTATAAAAACTGATGAATTCCAAATAAAGTCTGTACTAGATTTTAATAGTACTGTACCAATGTCAATCTCCTATTTTTAACATGTTCTGTGGTTATGTAAGATACTATCTTCTTTTTTCCTAAAAAACTAATCTGATTGCATGGAACTGTATACACACACTCGTGCACGCGCGTGCGCGAACACACACACACACACACACACACACACACACACACACACAGAAATTCACAGCAAACTGGCAAAGCCTGAGTAGGCTCTGTGAATTATAACAATGCCAATTTCCTGGATTTCATGTTGTATTATAGTTATGCAAGATGTTCCCATTGGGGAAATGGCTGAAGGGCACATGTAACCTCCCTGTACATTTTTTAAAATCCTCATGAATCTGTGATTATTTCAAAATAAACAGTGTAAAAATATGGATTTCATGATTCTGTTGTGAATAATATGACTTAAGCAATATATATTGTAAAGAATGGGAAATTGTCATTGTTACTCATAAGAAAAAGCTGAAAAAACTGAGTATTAATGACTTTTGGATCCATCAGAAAACTGAGGTTGCAGAATAAACCACCCTGCAAACTGGATGGAGAAACAGGCAAGCCCAGAGAGTCACAGCTGTGATCTGTTTACCTGGCAAAAAGCCACTGGAGCCACACACTGGTAAGAACTGTTAAATGTTAATTTTCATGAATTCCTGAAGGCTGAGTGTACACAAGTATGGCAGTGAGAAACTATGGAGGCTACGTTGTTTGGCGGCCCCCATACCTCTGTGGACTTTACCCCCAGGAGCTCTGCTAGGTTCTCAGAGTGAAGAGCTAAGACAGAGCTCCCTCCTCTTTCTCTTGTAGGAAGGGGGAAAATGCTCAGAGCCTATTCCATAAGGAGGGCCTATGCTCCAGAGCAGAAGACTTTGTTAGAAAACTGTTCCATCTGGGAGAAGGGTATTTCTCCCACCCCAGGTCCCACTAGTTTTCCCATCTTACCTAAAAGAGGAAAAATGTGTAAACAAGGGACAGAGCTTCTGGAAAAATCAGCTGGGGATGTTGTAGCCAGGTAGGGGAATATGGGGCAAGGGAAAAGAGAAGCTAGTCCACTGGAGAGATACTTGTGAAGGTCACAGCCTCTAAAAGACTGATTTAATTACAGTATTATAAAACACTTCCTCTCTGTCACACTTTACTACCACACCAACATGGCTCCAGAGTCACACATTGGTTTCTGGCTGAAATAGCAGACACAGTCTCTCCCTGAAGAGGAATACTCGGGGAAACTCAAAGTCAACACAGGGAGACAAAAAACAAGGACACTAGAGGAATGTAAGATCTTTAGTGGAAACATTTAAACACAGCCCAACCCTTAGCCATTCAACATGAAACCTTACAGTAAATGCCTACTTACTTCAGGTCCTTATTGTCCAATACATACTTGATGTCTATCTTTGAACAGAAACTACAAAGTACACCAAGCAAGCAATACACAGGTCTGGGGTTTGTTTGTTACATAGCATTTTACAGTACCAAGTTGACTAATAAAAGAATTATCTTCTATAATATCATTTAAGATATTCTGCCTTGTTTATAGCATGTGGAGAAATTTATAGTATGAAGTTGAAATCCCAGGGCTCCAGTCACTGAGCTCTGTGTTGGCACTGAGGCCAATGACTGAGTGTATCACAGCTCATGCTAAGGCAGGTCCATTTCTGGGAGTCACAGGACTCTTCCGGGGTGGCTAGTTTGGTACAAGGATGCCCCAGTGACATCGCTGGAACTTAAGACTGCAAAATGGTCTGGAATCTTTCATCCCACTTTCACTCACTCTCACCAGGTCAGATGTGCTTTGTGGTCTGACAGCTCACCCAGCTTTTCCCAGCTCCCTCCCCATTTTTCCATAGAGGTGTTTCCCCTAAAAATAAAATAATTTGTGTTTAATCCTTGCTTGGCGTTTGTTTCAGAGAACATGAACAAGCCATCTCTCATCCCTTCACTGTTTCACTGACACAGGCGCTGTTCCCTGGTGGGCATTTTTAATCATATATATTCATAGATAGAAATTGTCTGTTATGTTATATTGATTTTTCTAGGAACCCAGAGAAATCCAGAGAACTTCTTCAAATGCACTCTCAGCATTGTTTTTTAATCTCTTGAATTTTAAGCTGGAATGACTTTTTAAAAATGTTTTATTTATTTCTGAGAGAGAGATAGAGAGAGACAGTGTGAGCAGGGGAGGGTCAGAGAGAGAGGAAGACACAGAATCCGAAAAGGCTCCAGGCTCTGAGCTAGCTGTCAGCACAGAGCCTGAAGCGGGGCTTGAACCTATGAACCGTGAGATCATGACCTGAGCCGAAGTCAGACGCTTAACCAACTGAGCCACCCAGGCGCCCCTGGAATGACTTTTTAGAAAGCAATGCCACATCCTTTTCCACAAACTGGCATCGCAAAAAAAAGAAAAGGATTGACTCTACTACAAAGCTGTAATCATCAAGGCAGTATGGTACTGGCACAAAAACAGACACATAGACCAATGGAACAGAATAGAGAACTCGGAATTGGACTCACAAATGTACAGCCAATTAATCTTTGACAAAGCGGGAAAGAGTATCCAATGGAAAAGAGACAGCCTCTTTCACAGGTGGTACTGGGAAAACTGGGCAGCAACATGCAGAAGAATGAAACTAGATCACTGTCTCACACCATACACAAAAATAAACTCAAAATGGATAAAGGACCTGAATGTGAGACAGGAAACTACCAAAACCCTAGAGGAAAGAAAGCAGGAAACAACCTCGTTGACCTCAACCACAGCAATTTCTTACCTGACACATCCCCAAAGGCAAGGGAATCAAGAGCAAAAGTAAACTATTGGGACCTCATCAAGATTAAAAGCTTCTGCAAGGCAAGGGAAACAATCAATAAAACTAATAGGCAACCGATGGAATGGGAAAAGATAGTTGCAAATGACATATCAGATAAAAGGCTAGAATCCAAAATCTATAAGGAACTCACCAAACTCCACACCCGAAAAACAAATAATCAGTGAAGAAATGGGCAGAAGATATGAACAGACACTTCTCCAAAGCGGACATCCAGATGGCCAACAGACACATGAAGTGATGCTCAGCATCCCTCCTCATCAGGGAAATACAAATCAAAACGACACTGAGATACCACCTCACGTCAGAGTGGCTAAAATGAGCAAATCAGGAGACTGTAGATGCTGGCAAGGATGTGGAGAAACAGGCACCCTCCTACCTTGGTGGTGGGAATGTAAACTGGTGCAGCCCCTCTGGAACAATACAACTCCCCTATGGCCCAGGAATAGCACTGCTAGGAATTTATCCAAAGGATACAGGAGTGCTGATGCATAGGGGCACATGGACCCCAATGTTCATAGCAGCACTCTCAACAATAGCCAAAACATGGAAAGAGGCTAAGTGTCCATCAACAGACAAATGGATCAAGAAGATGGGGTTTATCTATACAATGGAATACTACATGGCAATGAGAAAGAATGAAATCTGGCCATGTGTAGCAACATGGATGGACCTTGAGGGTGTTATGCTGAGCAAAATAAGTCAGGCAGAGAAAGACAGATACCATATGCTTCCACTTATAGGAGGATTAGGAGAAACTTAACAGAGGACCATGGGGAGGAGAAGGGGAAAAATAGTTGGGGAGAGGGAGGGAGGAAATCCGTGAGAGACTCTTGAATACTGAGAACAAACTGAGGCTTATGGGGGTGGGGGAGCGGAGAGGGGGGTTATGGGCATGGAGGAGGGCACTTGTTGGGATGAGCACTGGGTGTTATATGGAATCCAACTTGACAATAAACTATGAAAGAAAAAAAAAAGAAATGGCTTGACATAAGAGAGGTAGGTTATCCATTAGGTTTTGTATGATAGCTATACACTTCAAGGATCCTTACGCAAGACGGGCAAGATGAGCTTTCATTTCTTTAAATTTAATTATAAATCTTAAACAACTGTGGTTTTGTGGACACATGGCCCCTGAATTAGCTTATGAAGTGACTGGGTTAATAAGACACAGTTGGATCTTTGCAATTATATAGCTATGACCTTGGTTTTATTTCCCCAAGGTCTGAGGAATTTAGAGGCCTGGAACAGATTTTAAATAGATTAAGTGGTGGGTGTGGGAGAGGCGGGGAGGGGTTATGTGTGTGTGTAAAGTAGGCCAGTTATATATTCTTAACTTTCACTACAGTGTATATGTGTGGTTCAAGAACTGTCTCCTTTATGTATTCAACTGTGAACACTGCACTCTGGCTAAAACCCACAATGGAGATGGAACCATAATTCCTTGAAGCCAGAAAATACCTACAGAAAATGATTGATACATTGAAGCCAGTTTTCAATTTGAGACTCACTGGGAGGGATTTTGGCATTCTCAGGGAAAATTAAGATCCTTTTTAGTGGCATACATTCAAAAATGCCCTTGAAAAAGCTCCTTAACCCTCATCTTGGCAATGAATTTTTAGATATGACACTAAAAGTACAGGCAATCGAAGCAAATATTAACACTGGGACTACATCAAACTAAAAATCTTCTGGGGCACCTGGGTGGTGCAGTGGGTTAAGCGCCTGACTCTTTACTCGGCTCAGGTCAGGATCTCACAATTCTTGGGTTCAAGTCCCACATTGGGCTCTGCACTGATGTTGCAGAGCCTGCTTGGGATTCTGTCTTTCCTCCTCTCTGACCCTCCCCCACTTGTGCTCTCTCTCAAAATAAATAAATAAATAAACTTAGAAAAATATTCTGCAAAGCAAAGGGACCAATCAGTAAAATGAAAGCTGCTTATGGAATGGGAGAAAATACCTGCAAACCATATATCTGATAAGGGATTGGTTTCTAAAATAGATAAAGAGCTCAGATAACTCAATAGCAAAATAACAACAACAACAACCTGATTTTCAAATGGGCCAAAGACCTGATTGGACATTTTTCTGAAATGGCCAAGAGAGGGCACCTGGGTGGATAAGGTGGTTGAGTGTCTGACTTCAGCTGAGGTCACGATCTCATGGTTTGTCAGGCTCTGCACTGGCAGTGCCATGTGGAGCCTGCTTGGGATTCTCTCTCTCTCCCTCTCTCTCTGCTCTTCCCCTGCTCATGTGCTCTCTCTCTCTCTCTCTCTCAAAAATTAATAAACATTTTTAAAAATGGCCAAGGCGTATATGAAAAAGTGCTCAACATCACTAACTGTCAGGGAAATACAAATCAAATCTACAATGAAATAATACCTCACACCTCTTAGGATACCTGTTACTTAAAAAAAGAAGAGATAATTGCTGGCCAGGATGTGGAAAAAAGGGAATCCTGCTACAGCATTAGCAGAAATGTAAACTGGTACAGCCATTATGAAAAACAATATGGAGTTTCCTTAAAACATTAAAAATGGAACTACCACATGAACCCAGTAATCCCACTTCTGAGTACACATTTAAAGAAATTGAAATCAGGATCTTAAAGAGGTACATGCATGCCTATGTTTCTTGAAGCATTATTCACAATGGCCAAGACATGGAAAAACTTTAATGTCCATTGATGGATGAATGAATACAGAAAACATGGTGTATACATACAACAAGTTATTGAGGGGTGTCTGGGTGGCTCAGTCAGTTAAGCATCCGACTTCGGCTCAGGTCATGATCTCACAATTCATGGGTTCGAGCCCCGAGTCGGGCTCTGTGCTGACTGCCAGCTCAGAGCCTGGAGCCTGTTTCAGATTCTGTATCTCCCTCTCTCTCTAACCCTCCCCTGCTCACACTGTCTTTCTCTCTCTCTCTCAGAAATAAATAAAACATTTTAAAAAATTTAAAATATTGTTGAGAAAGGCATTCTGCCACTTGTGACAACATAGATAGACCTGGAAGACATACAGCCAGACACAGAAAGACAAATACTATATGCTCTTACCTATATGGGGAATTGAAACTAGTCAAACCCATAGAAACAGAAAGGAGAATGGTGATTACCATGGGCTAAAGGCAGGGGAAAATGGAAAGAAGTTGGTGAAGTCTCAGTTTTGGAAAATCAGTGAGTTCTTAAGATCCAATGTGTGGCATGGATCTTAAGATATCATGTGACTACATATAACAACACTGTACTGTGTACTTGAAATTTGCTAAGACAGCGATGTAAGTATCCTCACCACCACAAAACAAAACAAAACAAAAACCAACTATAACTATGTGAGGTGATAGATATGGTAACTATAATTGAATAACTATAACTGAACTATATATAGTTCATATAACTATTTGTTATATAACTATAGCTGAATAACTATAGCTGAATCGTGGCAGCTATTTCACAATTTTTCATATATCAAATTATCACATTGTATAATTTAAGTATATATAATAAATAAAATACCTTTGGAGCCAAAACTTACTTGGGGCAAGATGGAAATGGAGTAAAAAGGAAACGTTTCTAAATAAGTAAATTACCCAAAAGTTATTTGAATTTTCTTGGGTAAATGAATCAATGCAGTTCTGCATGTCAGCACTCAAGGCACCCACATTCCTGAAAAACACCTGGCTGACAAGCTGTGGGCCCCTACTGGGTGTTCTCATAAGCACAACTGATCTGCCTTAAGACCTATTAAGTCAGGCTTTGGACAATGGGTGATTCATCAGGGCTGTGGAAAGAAAAAAAGTTCTTTGGAAAATGATTGATTCATTGTTTCTATTATAGAAAGTACCTTAGTTGGAAAAGTAGAAAACGTTTTTGAAAAGAAAATATTTGAACTTCCAATACCTTATAATAAGAAGTAAAGGGCCCTCATTAAAATGAATCTTTGCACGGTAACAGAAAAGTTGGAATACAAGCCTTTCTCAGAAAGAGGGGGGACTGCCTCTTTAGTCAGAACTCAATTTTGCATTTCCTTGATTTATAGATGGAAAGAATTCCAATTCTCTATTTACTTTGTAATGCCTGGCATGCGAACCTCTAGCTGGCTCAAGTAGTTCTGATGAAATGCAGGACAATGGCACCTTGAAAGGTGGTGACAGTGTATCCACTTGAAAAGTAATTGCTCCTGGCTTCACGCACAGTAACTTCAAGATGGAAAATACATTCAGAATAGCAAATGCCAAGAATGCTTCTAATCCAACTAGAGTCTCTCCCTTATCATTTTAGAAAAGCAGGTGGGATAAAAATAATGACAAAAAGCATTATTTACCATATCAAATTTTAATGTTTGTTAAGTGTTCTATATTCTTTCCTATGTCTGGCTCGCTCTCTCTCTCTCTCTCTCTCAATTTTCTAATGCTTTTCTTTTTATATAGGGCTCCCACACAAAACTATTAACTGGATTCATTTTTCAACAGACTGATTTTCTTTTTAAATGTAAAGTCCTGGAGACATTTTGTCTTTTTTTATTATTTTGAATTTAATTTAGTTAATTTTTTAAGAACTAACAACTGGATTCATTTTATTTTTTACTATGTAAGGCTTGATGCATTCAAAAGATAATATGTAACATGTATGTAAACCATGTAGCATAGCACTAACAACCCCTAGAACTTCCCTCACTATTATTAATATTGATACAGTCATTTGTTTGCTCTTTCTCTACCTATGCCCCTGTCTCCCCTCACCCCTGAAGTAACTATGATCCTAAATTTTTTGTTGTCACTTTCTGCCATTTTCATGACTCCTTTGTATCTTGCGTTTAAGAGTTGTAGACAATAATTGTTTGGTTTTTATTTTATTAAAAGGGCATCATATTGTATGTAGTTTTTGTGGTACTAGCTTTTTAAACTCAATAGTCTTCCTTTTTTTAAATTCATTCATTTGTCTCAAGAGCTGAACTTCATTATTTTCACTACAGTCTAATACTCTACTGTGCAAATAAGCTGACCATTGAACAACACAGGTTTGTACTGCACAGGCCCACTTAACATACAGATAGATATTTTTCAATAAATATAGTATAGTACCATAAATATATCTTATCTTCCTTATGATTTTTTAAAGCTTATTTATTTATTTATTTTGAGAAAGAAGAAGAGAGAGAATGTACAAGTGAGCAGAGGAGGAGCAGAGAAAGAAAGAGGCAGAGAACTCCAAGCAGGCTCCATGCTGTCAGCATGGTGCTTGAAGCCAAGATTGAGCTCAGGAATTGAACAATGAGATCAAGAGTTGGATGCTTAACCAACTGAGCCACTGAGGGGTCACCCAACCCCCGCCCCTTATGATTTTTCTTATTAACATTTTCTTTTCTCTAGCTTACTTTATGGTAAGAATACAGTATATAATATATATAATATACAAAATATGTGTCAACTGACTATATTATGGGTAAGGCTTCTAGTTGACAATACACTATTAGTAGTTAGGATTTTGGGAAGTCAACCATTATATGCAAATATTTTACTGCACAGGGGTCAGTGCCCCTCACCCTCCTGTTGTTTGGGGGGTCATCTGTATCACAACTCATTGTGTTATCCTTTGACTGATGGAGTAGATTTGATCCATGTTGGAAATATCTCCTTCTAGTTTGTCAGGAGTCTTTTCATTTTTCCTATGTCATCTTTGAGAACCAGTTCTTAATTTGTTTCTGGTCAAAGGACTCATCTGGGTTTTAATATTTACCATTTTTTTGCCATATTTAAGAAAGGCTTCCTTCCCCAAAGTTATACATCTATTCTAAATATTTTCGTTTGACTTCTGAGTCTTCAAACTATTAGGAATATAATTTTGTGGGGGCTATTTTGTCAGGTGTGTAGAAGTTTAAAAGTTTCTATTTTCTTGTTTAAAAACATTTTTATCATGGGGCGCCTGAGTGGCTCAGTTGGTTAAATGACTGACATCGGCTCAGGTCGTGATCTCACAGTTTATGAGTTTAAGCCCTATGTTGGACTCTGTGCTGACAGCTCACAGCCTGGAGCCTGCTTTGGATTCTGTGTCTTCCTCTCTCTCTCTCTGCCCCTCCCCTTCTCGTGCTCTGCCTCTCTCTCTCTCTCAAAAATAAACATCAAAAAAAATTTTTAAACCTTTTTATCTTTATAAAGACCCTTTCTACCCCAACTCTGTTGTCTTAAAGTTTTTTTTTTTTAATTTTAATTATACTAGACTTCTTTTGCTTCATATTTGACTTGTATATTTTCCCCACATTTTTACATTCAAATTTTCCACGTCCTTGTGTTTTCGGTGCATCTCTTACAAAAAACATGTAGACAATTTTTTTTAGTAATCTAATCATATTTCAAGAATTGGAAACTATCAATGAAATTTAGCCTTCCAGATAGAAGTCTTTTTTTATTTAATACAAGTAAAGACATAGAGGGTGCCATCTTATGAAAATAAGATTGGATTCTACCACACAATTGATTATTATCATAAAGATAAATTCTTAAGTTTAAAAGAACTTAATTTTATCTCCAACCCAATTCTTTTAAAACAATATGTGTGCATATAGTCCTAAATATACACTGTGTTTCTTGGATCATCTCAATTCTTATGAAGAAAAATCCTCCAACAAGAAACAAAAATGGCTTTATCAAATCTGACAATAACATTTAACAATATGTCCCAGTAGAGACTAATATAAGCAGGCCAAGTACCTAATTACTTAATCACATTCTTTTTTATTGCATTTAGCAATGTAGTAAGGAAATTGCCCAGGTATAACTAAAGAGGACTTTGAGAGATGTTCCCTCCCCTACACCCTCACCAGGGTAGCATGCTCTCCTGTTAGGAAGATTATTCAAGGTCTGGGCCAGTGGAAGATGGTAAAAGATTATCCACAGGGACACAAAGACTTCATGCTTATAGGCTGTAAAAGAAGTCTTCTGGTCTTGGTTGGGCTCCTCACATAAGTGGGTGTCACTGGCTATTACATGATTTCAGATGGGTTCAGCTGCAATGACTTGGCTCTACTCTACATGTTTATCCTCCAGCAGTCTTGCTTAGACATATTCACATAGACATTAGAGAGAGGAAGGGAAGGAACCCCAACAGCACACACACTTTAAAGTCTCTTCTTGTATCACCCTGGTTAACAACCCATTGGCCTTTTAAAATGTCCTGTAATCTAAATGAGCTTGGGGTCAGACTAGGAAGGCATCATAATGCTATAAAGCAGAGGGTGAAGATACTGGCAGGGGAGAAATGGGGTGGGGGTGGGAGGAGGGACCTTAATGTAATCAATCTACCATGGAAACTAATTTCTCTTCCTGACTCAGAAATGGAAGATAGGAGCAAAACAATGAGCCTGTTTCAGAAAGGACTGACAGGGAACCATTGTCCCCAAGGAAAGGCAAGTTCTGGGTGAGCTATGACCTCTCTGAAGGACAAGCTTGTCCTTTAGCCTAGGCCCCTCACCAATCTTTGCTTGGCTTTTGAATAGCTGGGGCATCTAATTGCATTGGATCAGTTTTTACAAGGAGAAGGAAGAAACCACTAAGAACCAGGGTCCTTTGTCTAACACTGAATTATCGCAGGAAGCAAAATGATAAAGTGACAGTGGCCATAAAGGAATGGTATGTTTCTTCTCAGGGTCATAGAGAACTTTTGGGAAAAAACAAGTCCCTTTTAACTGCTGTTAGGGAAGTGTTGATCTGTGATTTACATAAGCTGTGGGCATCTCCTTTGAATTGTAGAAAAATTGCAAATTGGGAAGTGCAGATACATCAAGATGGAACAGCTAGATTTCTGAGGCACAACAGCAAAGTACTAAAGAGCCTTGATTTGGGATAATGAAAAGTATTCATGATTTTCTTATTTTATATTTTAGGACATTCCCTTTATTGTTTCCGTTTCTGTGTGCATGTGTGTGTGTGTGTGTGTGTGTGTGTGATAGTCACACTACAAACCTGATATGTAATTTTAGTTTATTTGGGTGGATTCCACAGTGTTATATTAATGCATGTTTTTGCATTCCGCTGCTAGAAAACAGGGCAATAAATCTTAGGAGATTCAGACCTAATCTCTATTGCCATACTGGAATGAAAAGCTAGAATTTCTGCACATATTTTAAGCTGCCTCCTTCCTTAATGCATTGTGTCATGTTCTTAGCAGTTTCTCCCATGGAAGATAGGCTTTCAATGTGCATGTCGGCTTGAGGGAAATCTTGCTCCTATGTATTAACTGCTGACTCCTTTAATCCTGTTAGAATTTAATTTCCCTTGATTGAATGCAGTGTTATCACCAGGTGCTGAGAGGTCCTTTCCTATCAGTACATATAAATCCTGTTAGTCTTTCCCAGATTCCAGATGTTGCAGAGTCTTCCGAGGTCAGACTCTTCTAAAGGAGCCCTTGCTCTCAGGTTCATCCAATCCAGAGAGTGAAAGTCAAACTTCTGGACACAAATGTCTTGTTTACTTCTGTCTGGCTAAGTTATGGGACTGAGGCATTGGTACCTATAGCCTATGAGAGTCTCGGGAATTTTCAATCACTTCTCAATAAATAACAAGTTCAAGGACTTTAAAAAGCCTTACATTAAATTGTAAGACATTCACTGATTAGCAAGATACTGACCCATAAAAATCTGTATGGTTTTCAATTCTTCCAATTTTACTAAACAAAGCATTTCCTTTTTATATGGGTGACCTGCTTTAACTGCTTATCCCAGGAAACTTCCCAGCAATCGCTGAGATTTGTAATGAAATCGACTCTCAGTGATCCCAGTGTCTTTGCTTCCCTGTGAGAGATTCTTCCTGCTCCCAGCTTCCTCTTTCTGCATCTCATCTGTTAGCCATTTCCTGCTAATTACCTTCCTCCACCAAACAAAAGAGAGCAATTCTATTCACAGTCAGTTTTGCTACTTGTTAGCACCTCTAATTATTTTTTTCAAAACTTTGATTTAAGAAGAAATTATTTGATAAATTGAAGTATCTGAGCATCTGTGGATTTCAGGCATTAATTAAAATAAATCAGCTTTAACAATCAACTCTGCTAATTTTTTAAAGCCTTAACTATTTCACTGACATCAGTTTGGTCACCAAATGTGGTATAAATATTCTGTAGATGCTGCGATTTAACCATAATTCAGATAAAGTACTAGTTATCAGAGCAGTGTGAGTTTATTGTCAGATTTTTTTCAAGGATCTCAAACTCAAAAACATTCAGGTCAACTTTATGAAAGAATTGGGCCAGGTGGCAACATACAGATCATAGGCCAGATCTAAAAATGGGGAAACCAGCTTTATTAAATAACACAGCCATTGTTTCTGTGAAGGAATCTGGTCTACCGCTGTCAGGATTTCTTTTTTTTTTTCCCAAGAAGTAATAGAATTTTGGATTTTTCTGCAGTATCTCATAATTTATAAATGTTAACTTTCATATTTGCTTTATAAGGAATTAATCCACTATCTTTACTGCATATTTACTTTTCCAGTGAGATTTACTCTTTATTATGCATTCTTGTTATTAATAAGCACTCTTTCTTTTCAGCTTAAAGAAGTCCCTTTAATATTTCTTGTAAGGCAGTTTAGTGATGATGAACTCCTTTAGCTTATGTTTATTAGGAAAATTTGTTGTTTTTTTGAATTATTTATTTTGAGAGAGAGTGTGTATGTGCATATGTGTGTGAGCTGTATTCAGAGAGAATCTTAAGCAGAATCTATGCTCAAACACAGCCCATTGCTGGGCTAAATCCCAAAACCCTGGGATCATGACCTGAGCCAAAATCAAGAGTCAGATGAACCCTCTGAGCGCCCCTGGGTTCCTCTTACTTGAAACTCTCTGGGCTTCCTGGACCTGGATGTCTGTTCCACTGCTTTGTCTTGTGGTGGACTGATCCTTCTTTTGCTTCATCTAGTCTGCTATTGACATTAATGCATGGAAATTAAATATTGGACTCCTTGGGGGCCTGGTGGCTCAGTTGGTTAAGCTCTGACTTTGGCTCAGGTCATGATCTCATGGTTCCTGGGTTCAAACCCCACATCATGCTCTATACTGACAGCTCAGAGCCTGAAGCCTGTCTTCGGATTCTGTGTCTCCTTCTCTCTCTGAGCCTCCCCTGCTCATGTTGTCTCTCTCTCAAAAATAAATAAAACATTAAAAAATAAATAATAAGTATTGGACTCCTTAGTCATTAATAGGTAAATGAAAAAGTATTTTGAAATGTATGATAAAAATAAGACAAATCAAAACTTGTGGAACATAGACCAAACTTTGAAAGGAGGGAACTTTAAAGCCATATATACAGAGAAGAAAAACTTGATCAATTATCAAGAAGTTAAAAAAGAATTTAATGCAGATGCAAACTGGTTCAGCCACTATGCAAAACAGTATGAAGTTTCCTCAAAAAATTAAAAATAGAATTACCATATGGTCCAGTAATTCCATTAGTGGGTATGGACAACACTAATTCAAAGAAAGGATATATGCATCCCTATGTTTATTGCAATATTCCTTAATTCCACATTTTGGAAACAAAATATGGAAACAACCCAAGTGTCCACCTATAGATGAATGGACAAAAAAATTGGTATATAAATACAATGGGATATTACTCAGCCATAAAAAGGAATGAAATCTTACCATTTGCAACAACATGGGTGGATCTAGAAAGTACAATGCTAAGTGAAATAAGTCAGACAAAGAAAGACAAATGCCACATGATTTCACTCATATGTAGAATTTAAGAAACAAAACAAATGAATAAACAACAAAAGAGGCACATTAAAAAAACAGACTCTCTGGGGCACCTGGGTGGCTCAGTCGGTCAAGTAGCTGACTTCAGCTCAGGTCATGACCTCACAGTTTGTGGGTTTGAGACCCGAGTTAGGCTCTGTGCTGACAGCTAGCTCAGAGCCTGGAGCCTGCTTCGGATTCTGTGTCTCCTCTCTCTCTGACCCTCCCCCGCTCACACTCTGTCTCTCTCTCTCTCTCTCTCAAAAAACTAAATAGACATTAAAAAAATTAAAAAAAAAAACAAACAGACTCTTAAATACAGACAAAATAACCCCAGACTCTTTGGTGGTCACGAGAGGGGAGCTGAGTAGGGGGTATGGTAAAATAAAGGGATTAAGAATACACTTATCTTGATGAGCACTGAGTAATGTACAGAATTGTTGAATCATTATGTTGTGCACCTGACATGAGTATATCACTATATGTTAATTTTACTTCCATAAAAATAAAATATTTTTTAAAAATAGCAAATTAAACCTGAAAAAAGTGAAGGAAGTAAAGACTGAGGAAGAAATTAATAAAATTAAAAGTAGATATAATATAAAGGGCTCAACCAAGCCAAAATTTTGGGGTTTTTTTTGAAAGAACATGAAATTAATAAACCCCTGGCAAGACAGATCAAGAAACTCAAAAAGAAGCTTAAAGTACCAATATAGAGAGTGAAGACAACACCATCAGTAAAAAAATATAATAGAAGAATATTATGAAAATTTTTTTGGCAAGAATATTTGAAAATTTAGATAGAGTTAGAAATAATAAATCTTACTAAATCTGTATTGACAAGAAAAAATAGAAAACTCAGTGAATCTGATAGTTATTTAAAATCTAAATATGTAATTAAGAACCTTTCCACAACCAAAGAGTAATGAAAACGACAAACTTCAGACTCCAAATTACTCAACCCATGAATTCCACCAAATGTTTAAGGAAAATGTAATCCCAATACACAAATTCCTCCAAATAACAGAAAAAGAGGAAAGTCACCTGGCTTTTTTTAAAACAGCCCAAACCCATAAGGACATTATAAGAAAGAAAAGTAATAAGCTAATTTCCCTCATGAGCACGGATGCAATCTAAACAAATTAGTAAAGACCAAAACTCAGCAAAATATAACTACAGTAATATTACATCATAACAAACTGGAGGTTGTTCCAAGAATGCATGGATGGTATGGGCTCACATCTCAGTCGGTATCACTCACCACATGGAGAGAATAAAGGAAAAATCATTTGATAAAACTCAATATTTATAATAAAAACTCAGAGAAGGTAATTTCCTTTGATAAGAAACATGTACCCAAGCTTTTCCAATGATATTGCAAAGAAGACAAAGATATAGGCTACCATACTTCCAGTTAATATTGTTTTGGAGGCCAAAAAAATAGCCAGTGCAGTAAAGGAAGAATGAAAAAATACAAAATGAAGGAATAAAATTTTCATAATATGCAGATGAAATAATTGGGCATGTAGAGAATCCAAAAATAAAAATATTCATATTAATAAATAAAAACAAGAAGGGAACTGGATCCAAGAAATATTAAAGAATCATCTCAATCCTATATTCTATCAAGAAACAATTAGAGGGACGTCTGAGTGGCTCAGTCAGTTAAGCGTCCAACTTTGGCTCAGGTCATGATCTCACTGCTTGTGGGTTCAAGCCCCACGTTGGGCTCTGTTCTGACATGACAGGTCGGAGCCTGGAGCCTGTTTTTTTTTTTTTTTTAAATATTTTTATTTATTTCTAGGAGAGAGAGAGAGAGAGAGAGAGACAGCGTGAGCAGGGGAGGGCCAGAGAGAGAGGGTGTCACAGACTGAAACAGGCTCCAGGCTCCGAGCTGGCAGTCAGCACAGAGCCCGATGCGGGGCTCGAACCCACGGACCGCAAGATCATGACCTAAGCGAAAGTCGGACGCTTAACCGACTAAGCCACCCAGGCGCCCCAACCTGGAGCCTGTTTTGGATCTGTGTCTCCTTCTCTCTCTGTCCCTCCCCCACTCTTGCTCTGTGTGTGTCTCTCTCAAAAATAAACATTTATAAAAAAGAAACAATTAGAAAATGCTCTTTTTAAAATTAGTACCTTTAAATTAGACATTGAAGTTCCTGCATAATTCCTGCTAGATTAGCTTCCTCTCTACATTGGAAGAGATTTTAAGTTGATGCTGTGAATGCTGTTCCCACTCCTTGGTGTCTTTAAGTTGAATTCAAGTAGCATATACTTTTATGTTCCTGCTATTCAAAACCACAGGCGTTTTTACCAAAGTGCTAATAAATGCTGAAATTTAATCAGTTAAAAAAGTATACCATTTATAATAGCATAACAAAATCAAACATCTATAAAAATCTAGTGAAGAATTTGAAACATCTACAGAGAAAATAATCTAAAGAAATCCTTTAAAAATAGAGATTTACTATTTTCTATACTGAAAAACTCAACATATTTAAGATGTTAATAATCCTCAAAATAATCTATAGGTCCAATGAAATCCCTTTAAACACTGCCACGTTTTTAGCAGAAATTAACAAGCAAATACTAAAATTTATTTGTGAATAGGAGAAAGTTAATAGGAAAAAGAAAGACTAACACTCTGGAAGATCAAACTCCCAGGTATGATGACTTAAACTACCCTTTTTCAAGATAAAACCTCAGTAAATAAATCAGAGTAGGATTGTCTGAAGGATAGATAAACAGATCAATGGAATAGAATATACGGTCCAAAAACATATCCAAGCATGACAGTTGATTTATGACAGAAGTGATACTACAGAGCGATAGCTAAAGGCTGGTTTTTCAATTAGTGGTTCTGAGTCAAATGTATATCCATATAGAAAAATACAAACTTTCCCATATTATCATCTACAGAAAATCACTTCTAGGCTTAGCGTGATGGTATAACAAAATATAAATGGTTAACAAAAAGCTGGGACATAACGTAGGAAAATACTTTCATGTGACTGGTGTAACAAAAAGTTACTTAAGCAAAAAGCACTAACCATAAAGAAATAGATAGAGAAATAACACTTGGTTATCACTAACCACCAAGAAATACATGGGCAAAATGAGAATTAACTAATTCTGTTCCTTTAATCATCACAACACACAATTAAGGGAATGAAGAAGCAAGCCAGAGAATGGATAAAGATATTTGTAAAATAAATAACTTGTATCCACAAAGGATTTGTATTATAAACATTCTTGCAAATCAGTATTAAAGAAAAAAAAAAGGACAAATAGTCCAATTGGATCTGTGTCTCCTTTTTCCCCAATGGAAAAATGGGGAAAGCATCACTGTTTTTCAAAAACAAACTATCCAAAGGGTCATTGAGGCACCTGGGTGGCTCAGATGGTTAAGTGTACAACTTCAGCTCAGGTCATGATCTCATGGTTTTGTGAGTTTAAGCCCCACATTGGGCTCTGTGCTAACGGCTCAGAGCCCGCAGCCTGCTTCAGATTCTGCATCTCCCTCTCTCTCTGACCCTCCCCTGCTCCCACTCTGTCTCTCTCTCAAAAATAAATAAACATTTTAAAAATTTAAAAAACAAAAGGACATTAAACATATTAAAAAGTATACAACTTCATTAGTTACTGTGGAAATAAAAATTAAAACCATATTGAAATACATATTATTACATACCCACCAGATTTGCTACAATTATCCAGAAAGACAATGTCAACAGTTGATATATGTCAGAAGCAATTAGATCTCTCACACATTGCTGGTGGACATATACAGTGGTGCAACCACTGTGGAAACCTTTCTGGCAGGTTCTCATAAAACCAAACATTTATTTACCATAGCACCTAGCAGTCAAACTCCTAGAACTCAATGGAAATGCAGATATATGTGTCACAAAGGATATATAAAAAAGTGATTATAGTAACAGTATTTGTAATATCCACATATTTGAAGCAAGCCAAATGCCTATCAGTAGTATTAAAATGAATAAATAATTTGAGTTATATCTACACAAATAAGCACTGCTTATCAATGAAAATGAAGGAACTGTCATTACTTGCAATGACCTGGATGAATCAAACATAAAGCTGAACAAAAGAAATCACTCATGAAAGAGAATATGCTATATTATCCCTTTGTAAAAGTTGAAACAGTATTAGAAGATATACCTTTAAGAGAGACTGAGGACATAGTTATTGTAAGGGTCACAAAAGTAGCTTATGGGAAGGGATATGGAATTGCTCTACTTTTTTGGCCTGGATCTATTCACTTTGTGGTAATTCATCAATTTAGACAGATATGATTTGTTCACATTCCTTAATTATGGTAGATTTCAAAAAGTATTCAAAAAATGTTAATTGGTGCAACCACTGTAAAAAACAGTATGAAAGTTCTCAAAAAATTAAAATTAGAAATATTTTATGATCCAGTAATTCCACTATTGGGTATTTACCCATAGAAAATTAAAAACAAATGAAAATATGTACCCTTATGTTTATTTCAGCATTATTTACAATAGCCAAGATACGGAAGCAACTTAAATGTCGATCAATTAGTGAATGGATAAAGAAGATGTGATATATCTATCTATCTACCTAGTAATATATAGATATATATAATGGGATATTACCCAGCCATAAAAAAGATTGAGACCTTGCTATTTGCAACAATATGGATGAACCTACAGGGTGTTATCCTAAGTGAAAAATGCAGACAGAGAAGGACAAATACCATATGATTACTTATATGTGGAATCTAAAAAACAAAACAAATGAACAATGAAAAAACAAACAAAAGAACCTCAGACTCTTAAATACAATGAACAAAGTAATGGTTGCCAATGAGGAGATGGGTAGGGAGATGGGTGAAATAGATGAAAGGGATTAATAGGTACAAACTTTCTGTTATAAAATAAATAAGTCATAGAGATGAAAGTGTAACAAGAGGAATATAGTCAATATTATGTTTTACAGTGACAGATGGTGACTACACTTAATGAGCATTGAGTAATATATAGCATTGTCAAATCAATATGTTGTACAGCTGAAAGTAGCAGAACATTGTATGTTAATTATTTCAAGTTTTTTAAATAGTTAATTTATTTTTGAGACAGAGACATAGCATGAGCAAGGGAGGGGCAGAGAGAGAGGGAAACACAGAATCCGAAACAGGCTCCAGGCTCTGAGCTGCCCGCACAGAACCCGATGCGGGGCTCGAACTCATGAACCATGAGATCATGACCTGAGCTGAAGCCGGACGCTTAACCAACTGAGGCACCCAAGCGCCCCAATTATACTTCAATTTTTAATAGTATTCAAACATGGGGCACCTGTGTGGCTCAGTCAGTTATGTGTTCCACTGTTGATTTCAGTTCAGGTCATGGTCTCATGGTTTGTGAGTATGAGCCCCATGTTGGGCTCTATGCTGACAGTGCAGAGGCTGCTTGCCATTCTATCTCTCTCACTCTCTCTCTGCCCTTCCCCTACTTGTGCACTAGCTCTCCCTCTAAAAAAACAATAAAATAAAAGTATTCAAAAACATATTTATATAAACAAAATTATATACTGAATTGAAGCTAAAACTTTAAACTCGTGCCATTTTAAATTTTAAGTCAAGAGTTTCAAAAATAATAATAAAATAAAAATAATTTATCTTGTTATTAAGAATATTTTATGTGTGTGCTATTCATAAAACAAATAATATATAATGATATAATAACACTATATAATAAAGCAGCATAGAAGATGTCAAAGCAATAGCTTAAAATATTTATACCATCTTTTCTCAGTTTTTACATTTCTATTTTTTTAGCTGTATAATGTACATTCTACTTTATTTATAGCAAGTCATATATTTAATTTATAATATATAAGTATACTATAGTAAATTACATAAATATAGGTATGTAACAACAAAATTGTTACCAATAGGGTTGTATAATTAAAAACCATGGGAACCAGTGATTTAACTGCTTAATATTGACACCAAAGCAATAAGCTAAATAGTCAGCTGAGAGCAAGGAAGTCCTTAAAGTTTTACCAACTTAAGGAGTTAGTATTAGAGCATTTTAAGAATATTTGTAGGGAACCAACCATCTTAAATTAAAATTTTACCATTTAGTAAGTGTCTACTGGTTTCAGAGGTATCATGTTATTGAAAGGATCAATAGAAAGACTCAGATGTAAGTCCTGATTCCTGTTTCCTGGCTGACTGATCTTGCTCAAATTTTACATCTCTCTTCTCCTTATATCTTAATCTATAAAAATATGCAGTAATTATCCTTAACACTGATATTGAAAGAAGTAAATCTCATAGCTGACCATTCTTAGCGCTTGCCTGCTATATGATAATTGATAAATTAAAACTCTTTGTACTTCCTTTCCCTTGTTATTCTGAACTGCTGTCATGGAGGCCAGTAGAGGACGCTTTTATGAACCCTACCAGGGGTGATTATGGAAGTATAACTTTTGACATCCAGAACATATAATGCCCTTCCTCATTACCACACTTTCCAAATGTGGACTGGTATTCCCTGGCCATTTACATACTATGACACCCATTGACTTGGACACCTTTTAAAATAAGTAAAAGGTTTTGGGTTTCACATCCTCTTAACTCAGCAATACAGATTTATAAAATGCAGTATGTTTTCAAATTTCCCCCTATTGACAATATGAATAGTGACCATGAGATCCGAGACTGGGATTTCCTAACTGCTGGTGACATTTTGGAGACGGAAAATATTGACCTGTCCTACCACCAACTTGCATTACTATTTCTTCCAGTATGACATAAAAACCTGAAAAATCACAGCACGGCAATATTTGAACAAAGGATCCCATTGTCTTGTGCTTCACATCCACATTTCTTACCTGTTGCATTTAATCTGCCTATAAACCCCATGCCTAGAAGAAGCCAATACATCTTGCTAAATTATTCACCAGGCTCAATTCTGTGTATACATTGCCTTTTCATCTTTCTCATATTTTACAAAAGGAATTTGGCTTCTTTGTGTTTCAATTTCCCCTGTAATGTCACCATTCAATGTTTGCATTTGACAACCCCATGGTAGGTCTGGATTAATAGCCAGCATGATGTGCCCATGCTCTGTAAGAAGACTGCTCTCAATTGTAAAATCATATACACATATGTATATATATGCATATATGTATACACATACAAATACACATATATACTGTATATAAAGTATATAGATATCTATACAGTGTATATAGATATATACTGTATATATACATACATACATACATGTACACACACACAAGCACATATAACTACAAAAAAAATAAAATGTGTATAGTTGATCCAGTGACACATAACGAAATCACATAAACAAAAAATTAAGCTCCATTATTTCAAATCATAAGCTTCCATTCTCTGGTAATAGTATGGATACCTTGATGTAGTCAACATATCTCAGTTGAAGTGAGCCAGAGGTAAAATTTCCCTTGTATAGGAAATCATCACTGTATCCCCAAATAGAAATATTTCTTGTGCTTACTTTATAAACCATGACTCAATGGCCTACGAGTAATGCCAAGAGAATTATCACAGCCTAAGACCACCAGTCTGCTGGGATGCTGTCAGGAAGTGATCACACTCTACTTCCACTTCAAAATGCCTCTCAGCTGCTTTGTGGAGTTTTCCATGACTGCCTCATGGTCACTCAAATCCCTTATGTTCCTGTACCCTGCCTTTATCATTTAGCCATCCAGTGGCTTTCCCTTTCCCCAGACTCCTCATAGGATAATCCCATGCTCTAATATCAGCCACCTCTGATGGTTGAGATTACCTGTGGAAGTCTGAGACACATCCATCGCTATCTCTCTTTGTCCCGTGTGTGGGCACAAGCCCTATCCTGATTCCTCAAACACACCAGAGGCCAGGTTGTAACTTTTAAGAAGGTGTCCTGGAAGTTTGAACGGAAGAGGAATATGACCACAGACTATTTGACAACAACAACACAAGCCCAGCTCTATCTAAAATCTCAACGTGGCCAGACACTGGTTTATTAAAGCCTACACTCACCAGGTACATTTCAGGCTTCTCTAGGTTCTGAAATCAGAGCTAAACAAAGAAATTTTGATTTTCAGAGAGAGGAAGATTCTTATATACTCTTCCTTAAAATCTATGTAATGGGCTGAATGGTGTTCCATAAAAGGTGTCTACGTCTTAACTCCCCCAAACCTATGATTATGTGACAGATTGTGTGATTATCTTATGGATCTTGAGGGTAGGAATCTATCCTGCATTATCTGGATGGACCGTAATGTAATCACATGTATCCTTATAAGAGAGAGGCAGAAGGTGTTTTGAGACAGATATACAGAGGAGACACACAAAAGGAGGCAATGAGACTCCAGATGCAGAGATTCGAGTGATGTGGTCTTTAACCAAGGCATGCCAACACCAGCTGAAGCTGGAAGAGGCAAGAAATGGAATCTCCCTAGAACCTTTGGAGAATCTGAGATGGCCCTGCCCAAACTTTAATCTCATACTTTTGGCTTCCAGAACTATGAGAATACATTTCTGTTGTTTTAAGCTACCAAGATTATAGTAATTTATTATAGTAGTCCTCAGAAATGAGTAAAATTTACCTCTCCAAATTTTTATTCTTTCCCCAAGATTAACCCCTTCTGTTTCAGAAGCAGAACCTAACACACTCTGGTTAAGGGACGAGGCTCTTCTTGTGAACTGAGATTATTTCAGTGGGCCCTGAATTGGTATGTCTATGGCCCAGGTCACCAGAGTGTTTCAAAATAGTAAAAACTTGGGCATTGCTTCCTTTATTTAGAAAACAATAAAATCAAGTTCTGTGTACACAGTGATCAGTGTTTCTCTGCCTCAACCATGTGTGAGAATCAAGTACTGGGCCACCAGCATTTTGTTGATGCTTACTGTACCTGGCACCTGCAGAGAAACTAAAAGCCAACTCTGTGAAAGAGGAGAAGACCTGGGGAGCCTTCTAGAATTCTGTCTGTCCTTCCATCCCTCCAAGAGCCAGAGGTTAGTATTGTTTTAAATGAAACTCGCCTCTCATCCCATTCTTTCCATGATTCTGTGTTCCCCAACATCACTTGAGCTGTCCCAACCTTTAATCCAGAGGAAAAGAAGATCAGAGATATGAATATTATGCAAAACAAAATGATCAACTTGCATGCAGAAAAGAAGAAATTTACACAAAGCAAAAACAAAGACCCATGACTAGATTAATCTTCTCATGAATCTATGACTAAAAGAGAGTTTGATCTTAGTTCTTATAGAACTTCTACACAGTGGAAAGATTGAGGGAAAGGCTTTATGTGGATGTCTGATTGTCAAGATAACTGATTAAAGAAACATCAGTTCCCTTCAAAAGAAACCCAACTCCGGTGTCTCTGACAAGAGACTCATGAAGGAGCTCACCTATGAGCTCCTTTTCTCAAGTCTTGGTTTCACAGTCTTATCTGTTGCCACTTTATTGCACATGACCCTGGCATTAACACTTAGAATTTCCATACTCACCCCACTGTTGGTCTAAGGTTGTATAGTTTGTAAATCTGAACTGGAAATTCCGTGTTGTACTGGAAAGGGGTTGGGGTGAGTCAGATCTGATTTTAAGTTCATATTTAGCCACTTAGTAGACATGAAGGCTTAGGAAAGTTATTGGTTATTTACTTTCTCTAATATACATTTGTTCAACTGGCTAAGAGAGGAAACACATTTATATCACAAAACTTCTATAAGAAATAAATACAAGGATATCTGTGAGCTCGCATTCCCCTCTAGGGATGCCTCCATCATAATATGAGCATAATACACTACATTTTACTGTGTCCACAAAATAAGAATTATAGAGGTGGTAATTATGGGTGTTGCTTCTTATAGACCAGGGGTTAGCAAACTTTTCAACAAAGGACCAGATAGTGGCTATTTTAAGCTTTGAGGCCATGTGGTCTCTGCCTGATCATTCAACGTGATTCTTATAATGTGAAAGTGGCCAAAGGCAATACTAAATAAATAGAATCTGGCCATACTATTATAAAACTTAGTTTTAAAAAATAAATGACATCTCAGTCTATTTATGGTGCTACAACAAAATGCCACAGACTGAGTAGCTTATAAACAAGCTAAATAAATAGACATTTATTTCTCACATGTATTTATTAATGGAGGTTGGAAGTCTGAACTCAAGGTGCCCTTGTGGTTGCATTCTGGTGAAGGCTTTCTTCATAGTTCATATTTGGCAATTCTTGCTGTGTCTTCACATGGTGGGATAAATGAGCTCTCTGGATTCCCTTTTATAAGAACATGGACACCATTCAAGAAAGCTCTACTCTCATGATGTAATCTCTTCACAAAGCCCTACCTCTTAATATCATTACCTCTGGGACTTAGGATTTAACTTATGAATTTTGGGGGGATACGAACAAGTGGCATCCAAGATTTGCTGTGGAAAACAGTTTGCTGGCCCTAGCTATAGACCCTTTCTGATCATCGTTGGAAAACCTAACTGTCCCATATGATGTCAACCTCAAACATTAAGCAAGAATTCCTGAATCCCAAATTCCACTTAATGATTCCTTATCAGAATGAAAATACTCATAACTTGGTAGTTACATACTTACTGGTACTACCTGAAGATAAAAATTAGACTTTTACTATTTAATACATAAATTGTTAATTCTCCATTTGTTACTAAAATTATATTTTTCCACTTTTATTTTTTTAAGTTTATTTATTTATTTTGAGAGAGAGGAAGCATACATGCAGGAGAGGGGCAGAGAGAGGGAGAGAGAGAGAGAATCCTAAGCAGGCTCTGTACTGTCAGCATGGAGCCCTAATGTGGGGCTAGAACTCATAAACCGTGGGATCATGACCTGAACCAAAGATGGACACTTAACTGACTAAGCTACTTAGGTGCCCCAATATTTTTCAACTTTTAAAGAACTTTGCTTGATTTTAGTATTCTCACTAATTACAAACATTACTTTGATACTATCTTTCTAAATGATAGCCTTTTAAAATATATAGGGGTGCCTGGGTAGCTCAGTCGGTTAAGCAACTGACTTTGGCTTAGGTCATGATCTCACCTTTGTGAGTTCGAGCCCCAAGTCAGCTGTGCTGACAGCTCAGAGCCTGGAGCCTGTTTCAGATTGTGTCTCCCTCTCTCTGCTCCTCCCCCACTCATGATGTGTCTCTGTCTCTCTCTCAAAAATAAACATTAAAAAATTTTTTTAAATAAAAAAGTAAAAAGTATAAAACGATAAGCACCTTGTGAATATTCAAATATCTTTCCAGGATCAACATAACCTATATTCTTGAATTCACCTCACTTTTTTTTACAAAATTTTTTATGGTTTATATATTTTTGAGACAGAGACAGAGCATGAGGGGGGAGGGGCAGAGAGAGAGGGAGACACAATCTGAAACAGGCTCCAGGCTCTGAGCTGCCAGCACAGAACCCGATGTGGGGCTCGAACCCACAAACCACAAAATCATGACCTGAGCCAAAGTCAGACGCTCAATCGACTGAGCCACCCAGACACCCCTGAATTCACCTCACTTTTAAAAAACATTTTTGGGGGTGCCCCAGTGGCTCTCAGTTGGTTAGGCATCCAACTTTGGCTCAGGTCATGATCTTGTGGTCCACGGGTTCAAGTGCTGACAGCTCAGATCCTGGAACCTGCTCCAGATTCTGTGACTCCTCTCTGCTCCTCCCCTACTCGCACTCTCTCTTTCTCTCTCAAAAATAAATAAACCTTCAAAATAAATGTTTAAATATTTTTTGTAGAAATGACAAGGATATAGTAAAGTCAATGAATCTTAAATCTCAATTAACTTGTATGTATGTATACACCTTTATAACTCCCCAGAACAAAATCTAGGGTATTTCCAGCTCTCCAGAAGGCTCCCTGTGCCCTTTTCAATCAATGTGACTTGAAGGGTAACATCATTCTTTTACAGATTTTTAAAGCTCTGAGTAACCCAGATTATCAAACCCTCTCCCTTTTATTTTCTAAAAGGACTAGATAAATTGATCAGACCTAGTTTTCTCTCTTTTTGTCTTCCCTCCAAATGTTCTGTGCAATGAAACATTGGATGAACTCACCTCTTCTGCAGAAAACCCACCAGCTTACCAGGTGTGCAAACAAGGATCACTCTTGATAGCTGCCAGGGTCATTTTCCTTAGAAAGACTTCTCATGTTTGGAAGTCATGTTGGCAGGACTCCAGTTCACAATCCAGCACAGGTCATCAGCCCAGTGATTTCACGTTTTTTGCCAAGAGTTTCCCAATTTTGCCCTTGAACTGCTGCAGCTTCTTAACAGATATGTTCCTGAGCAATTTGTGCAAATTAAATTTTATATCTTCTTAAGATGAAGTATTTATAACAAAACCTGAATATAAATTTTTTTTGAAAGCAAGGAAGCTGCAGTTGGAAGGCAGGAACTTAATGGCAAATCTTTATGAAAAATGAGGAAATTTTAAAGTTACTTTTTAACTATCAATATCCTCATATATCAATTTTTTTTAGGCAAGCTGAATCTATAGTGTGGATGGTAATAAATCATATTCAGAATCCTAACACATCTCTTTAAAATGGCAGAGTGTGTGTTGGGAGAAGCACTTAAAATTTTACTCAAGGTAGTGAAATTTAACCACTTTATTAAATATTTAGAATTTAACCAAAAGAGTTAGTGTGGCCAATTACCTGAGCAGACAAAAACTGGCCTATCTAAAAGGAAATTAAAACTAAATGGTTTGGACTCCCATTTCTGGCCAAGATGGAGTAATGGGGATCAGATTTATGCTACCACCTGAAACAACCAAAAAACAGACAAAATATATAAAACTTATTTCAAAGAAATTGAGTATCAATCTATAAAGGACAGTGATCCCCAAAAGACAGGAAACAAACAAGGTCAGCCATTATGATTGACCCAACTAACTTCCTGGAGAGTTTTCAGTTCATGTTGCACATCTCTCTTGAGAACACAGGATGAGGCCAGTAGATTCTCTGAGCTGAAAAGACAGAGATGAGACTCTTAGAGACCAATGCAATTAAAGTCTACTGAACAAATGATCAGAGAAGGGAGAACTGAATACAGAGAGAATCCAAGATACAGGCAGAAGGTTCCACTTGAGTTTTTAGCTGAATACTGATCAGTACATATGTGTGAAGAAACATTTAGAGATGAAAGCTACAATGTCTGAGAAAAAAAAAAACAACACTGGATGGAATTAACAGCTGATTAGATATGCAGAAAAAATAGTAAACCTGGATACAGCAATAGAAGTGATGCAAAATGAAAAGAGAACAATGAGAGCACCTGGGTGGCTCAGTTGGTTAAGCCTCCGACTCTTGATCTCGGCTAAGGTCATGATCTCACAGTTTGTGAGTTTGAGTACCCCATCAGGCTCTGCGCTGACAGTGTGGAGCCTGCTTGGGATTCTGTCTCTCCTTCTCTCTGCCCCTCCCTTGCTCACTCTCTCTCTTTCAAAATTAATAAATAGACTTAAAAAAAAGAACAACAACAGTAAAGCAGAACATCAGTGAGCTGTGCAACATCTTCACTTGGCCTTGTGTACGTGTGAGGGAAATGCCCAGGGGGAGGAGATAAGGGGATATAGAAAAAAATATTCAAGTGGAAACAGCTGAAAATTTCCTATATTTGATGAAAAATGTCAGATCTGAGCAGCTTGAGGAACCCAGCGCCAACAAACAAAAGGCAGATGACATCACAGTATATTAACATCAAACTACTCAAAATCACCAATAAAGAGAAAATGTTAAAAGCAGTGAGAAAAGAAAAAAGAAAAGATATATACAGAGACAAAGATAAGGATGATGATAACACGGCCTGACCAAGTAAGTTTTGCTCAGAAATATAAGGTTGGTTTAACATTGGAATATCAATGTATGTCACTATATTAGAAAACTAAGTAAGAAAAGCCATATGATCATCTTAATAGATTCAGAAGAATACATTTTACAAAATCCAACATCTGTCCCACTAAAAACTCCCAATGTAGCAGAATAGAAGAGAATGTCCTTAACCTAACAAAGAGCATTTATCCAAAACCTACAGTTAATGTTATACTTAATATTTAAAGACTAAACGCTTTTCCCTTTAGATCTGAAAAAAAGGCAAGGACATGTATTCTCATCATTTCTATTCAACACTTGAGTTTAGAAAATCTGATGAAATCTTTTAAAGAGCTAATAAAACTAATAAGTAAGTTTATGAAGACTTTAAAATACCAAATCTGTGTCCTAAAAGGAAGAATAGAAAGGAGGAATTACCAAGAGATATGGCAAAACTTTTGAAAGTGATGAAGGTGTTCATTATCTGGATGTTTGTGCTGGTTTCATGGATTTTTACATTTGTCAATACATTGAATTTCAGTATGTGCAATTAATTGTATGTCAATCATATCTCAATAAAGTTTTTTAAAAAAAATGAATTATGTTCCCTTGAGATATTTTCCACCTTCTTTGGGAATTTTGTCTTCAAACTCACTTCCAAACAACATCTATATGAAACAAGTGGTTATACGCTGCATATAGAAACAGTATTCAATATTTTATAATTCAGAAACACCAAGGCTAATTCTTTTTGCTTTAATTTAAATAAATTTTAAATGTAATTTATGGTCAAATTGGCTTATGTTTTAATTTTTTGTGTATTTATGTTTGAGAGAGAGACAAAGTGCAAGCAGTGGAGGGGCAGAGAGAGAAGGAAACAATCTGAATCAGGCGCTAGGTTCTGAGCTGTCAGCATAGAGCACATGGGGGCTTGAACTCATGAACCAGGAGATCATGACCTGAACCAAAGTCGGACACTCAACCAACTGAGCCACCTAGGTGCCCCTTTTTAAGGGTAATTTTCTATGAGGAAAATAATCATTTACACATAGTAAATAAAGAAGTCTTACTTTCTTATAATGATTGCTCACAAATGTATTTGTCTAAGAGAATCCATAAGGAATCAGCCAATTTCACCAGTGTACTGTTTCCTGAAATGTTCTCACTATGTTCAACTACAGATTACACAGAATACATGGACTTCTACTGTCTGTGTTACTTTAGTCTGGACTAGGCCAACCTATTTCATGAGGTCCTAAATAATAATATGAATAAACCACTACTCAATGAAAATATAGATTCAAACAGACAAAGGATTGGAAGTTTCAACTTCTCTAAACATCTCCAAATTCTACAGAGGTATTTCTGGGCTTCCCAATTTCCTCCTTCAAATTTTCCTTTTTGAATATTTTCAAGTCCTTTTAAAATGGCTTTTAAAAACCACATCTATTAAAATAGGCTCAATATACTGAGGATTACAGATGTTTTAATTTATGCTTGTGGGCAACTCAGTTTTGTGCAATTCTCTAAATAAAAGCCCTCCTGCTGTCTCAGTTTAATTAAAGTGTGTCCTGAGTTTGCAGAGGCTCCCCATGTACTTGAACTTGGTGTAAATGTGTTGTGGAAATGAAAAGGTTGCTGTTCCGCACTGACCCTTTGTGACTTCAGGCCTGTGCACGTCCATCTACTTAAAAATGTACAAGTGAGTTCAAACCTACAGAACAAGGACACTGTGCTCTATTAAATACGAGTGAGACCCAGGCAAATCAGTTTAGCACACCTTCCTGTTGTGAAATTCCAGCTGGCTGGGCAGTAACAAGAGAATGTATAATATGCTTCATCCAAAAAATATTATGCAAAATTTTATATTCATTATATATTTAATGTGGTTCTTATCTATTTTTCTTTTTAATACCTTTTTCTGTTGAGGTCAAACGATGTTTAGTTAAGTGAGAGATGGATTGCTGATTGGAAACAGACTATTTGAAATGAAAATCTGATGATGTAATGGCAGGATCAAAAATGATCAAGATGAAACTTGAGAACAAATCATGTTCTGTTAGCACCAGGTGGATTCTTGAGCTGATGTGAATCACACTGGAAACAGTATATAAAAACAAACAGATGCAAAAAAATGCTCTCATAATCACTTGTAAATAAAAAATTACAAAATTATAACACAGGTTGTATGAATTTACTCCTAAACATTGCAGAGAAGGAACCATCATTACTGTTTTATTTTTCTAAATTAAATTTCATAGGACTCCAAGTCATGCATAGGGAGATCTGCCATCTTTCCCATTGTTTCTTCGGCTACATTCTATTGCCATAAGTGCTGATATCCATTGGGGTCTGGGCACTGATAAGAAGAGGAGCTGTGTCCCAGCTCATCTGCACACAGCCTTGACCAAAGGGGACTTCTAGATTCTGCTCCCAGAACTTGAAGCTTCCTGATAATGGTGCAGGCATGTTCTTGGCAGTCCCAGAGATCCTCCACCACACAGAGTGTGAATGGCAGTGGGAAGCAAGTTCCCATCATGATGTCAGCCACACCCTTCCCCCTCCTAAAGCCTCTCATCCCCTAATACAGTCTACTCTAGAATCCACTTAGAAAAAGCCAAACTTTCAAAGACAATTGGTAATTCTCCCCTGGGGCCATAGAAACTAAGACAGCACCACACAAAGTCTTCTAAGCTCCTACCAGGGCCCAAGTCTCCCATGTTCCGTGTGATGCCTAGGTTTGCTGAGGGGGTCTGGACGGGCTGCAGTGACCAGAGAATGCAAGGAGAGACTACCTCTCATTCTTTTTCAGATGCCTATGAGAGAAAGCCAGACAATTTTTCCTCCATGTCATTCTGGGACTCACCTTTATTTGTTATCAGGGCTCACCTTTAGAATTTTTGAAAAATAACCCTTTAGCCGTTCCTATAAAGCAAAAATGTAATTTTTAAGTAAAATAATCTCAGCCTAAAAATAATTATTTAAGCTTTACTTACCATAAGTCAAACCACTAAACATTGTCAGAAATTTTATGAAAAAAGACCATAAAATAAGCTTATAACTTCATTCAATGTAAATGACTGCTTTTCCATTTTTAGACATTTTCATGAATTTAAAAATTGAGTATATTTATTTATTAAATTTTTAAAAATTTATTGATTCTTGAGAGAGAAAGTGAGCAAGTACATGAGCAGGGGAGGGGAAGAGAAAGAGAATCTCAAGCAGGCTCCACTTTCAGCACAGACCCTGACATGGGGATCGAAGTCAAGAACCATGAGATCATGACCTGAGCTGAAATCAAGAGTTAGACACTTAACCAACTAACCCANAGTAATTTACATAGGATGATATTATATATATATGTATATATATATATATACACACACACACACACAGATGTTTACATATGTATGTAATTTTTTTTCCTATTTGGTAAATATAAGTGTTAAGACCAGCATTTCCTTCATAAATTGTACTGTTTACACTTGGCACACTATCTCTTCTCGTCCTCTTTCATTCCTGATCTCTTTTTTAAATTTTCTAGTTATGTTTCTGCCTTCATTTTTTAGCATGTGAATAACGTTATAATATAAATGAATTTAATCATCTCTGTTTTTCATAAGAGAAGTCAGCCTGTTCTCATTTAAGGTAACAATTAAGCATTGATTTTATTCTGTTCACCTTTCTTTACATTTCTTTTTGTTTCTAATTTCACTTTTCAAACTTCCAATCCTTGTTTCTTTGGATATTGAAGTGTACTTTCTAATTCCTACAGCGATTATCTTCAAAATGCCAGGAGTCATTAACAAACATACATTTCTCTTTTATATGAAAGCAACTTACCACTTTTTTTTCCCTCACCAAGAAATTCTCTTCTTGACATTCCAATAAAATGAGAGGTTCAGACATTTTATTTTTCAAAATCTATTTTAGCAAGGAATATTTCACATATAGGAAAATACATAGCTCTTCAGTATTCAGTTGCAGGAATTTTACATATGTATGCTGTCTGAGAACCACCACCAGATCAAGATATTTCCATATTTCAGCAGCCCTGAAAGTTCCATCAGGCCCTTTAATCAATACCCACCATACACCAACCAATGCAGCCACTGTCCTGATGATTCCTGAGCCTTTAATAAAAGGAATCCTATAGTGTATTCCTTTGTGACTGGCTTCTTTTATTCAGCATTATGTTTTTGAGATTCATAAAAAAAATCTGTCAGTGAATCATTCTTTTTATTATTGAGTATATTTTATTATATGAATAAACCACAATTCACTTATCCTTCTCCCACTGATGGACATTTGGGTTGTTTCCAGTTTGAAGCTATTATTAATCACACTGTCATGAACATTCACATATGTGGTTTAGGTAGACACATGCCCTCATTTTTCTTGGGCATATATCTACGTGTGCAGTTGCTGGGCAATAGTGCATGTTTCACTTTATTAAAAACTGAAAATACTACAGTTAATAATACTGTATTCATATTTGAAAGTACCCAGGAGACCATATCTTGAAAGTTCTCATTGTGAGGAAAAAAAATTATAACTATATATGGTGGTGGATTTAACTGGACTTACTGCACTCATTAGTTTTCAAAATATGCATATATTAAAGCATTACATGTGTACCTGAAACTAATACATGCTATGTCAATTATACTTCAATTAAAAAAAAAAAAGCCTGTCAAGGGGCACCTGGATGGTTTGGTCAGTTAAGGGTCAGACTCTTGATTTTAGCTCAGCTGATGATCTCATCATCCTCATGAGGTCTAGTTCCGCCTGCTTGGGATTCTCTCTCCCGCTCTCCCTCTGCCCCTTCTCTGCTCACAAACACTCTCTTTCTTAAAAACAATGACACACCTGTTAAAAGATTTTTCTAGAGTAGTTTTACCAATTTGTATTCTGACTAGTAATATATGAGAATTTCCATAATTCTTAACCTATTCCAACACATGCTATTGATGGTCTTTTTAATTTTAGGGATCCCCATCAGTTTATAGTGATATCTTACTGTGTTTTAATTTGAATTTTCCTGATAACTAGTGATGATGAACACCTTTGCACGCTCTTATTAAGCATTCATGTATGTTCTTTTATGACTATATTCAACTCTTTTGACATTTTTAAAATTAGTGTTTCTTTCTTACTGAGACTTTAAGAGGATAAAATATTCATAGTATGTATATCTCTAAGAATGAGTAAAGAGGATACAAAAGAAACTCATTTAAAACCAGTAAAATGATTCCATGCAAAATTTAAAGAGGAGGAAATTTTTGGACATGCAATTTATAGTAGAAATCTGAATAACCAATAAACATCAAAAGATGTTCCACCTCATTGAAAAGTTAGGAAATGCAAATTAAAACATTCATGAACTGTCAGTAACTTTAACCAATACAAAAGTGTGATGGAACAGAGAATTAGTTAGGATAGTGAAAATTGGGAACTTTTATAAATTATACATTGGAACCACTGCCTTGAAAGTCCACTGAACAGTATCTAGAAAACATGAACATGCACATCACTAATATTTGACCATTTTGAGATATATATATACACACACACACACACACTAGGACACATGTAGAAAATATATACATATTTTTATGTATTTATTATTTAATTATGTATAATAAATACATATATATGCACTAGGACACATGTAGAAAAGTGCTCAGTGCTGTCATGTTTATATAGTGAGAATTTGGGAAAACATAAACAATCAACAATAGAGAAAGGCACACAGAGTTGTTCTAGAGCAGTGGGTTAAACTATATACAGATACGTTTCCCATGGGCAGACCATGGGATTATGATTTTGAATTAAAACAAGTGATACATGATCACTTACAGAGTGGTTTTTATTTATTTATTTTATTTTGAGAGAAGGAGTGCGCACACAAACAGGGAGAGGGACAGAGGGAGAGAGAAAATCCCAGGCAGGCTCCACACTCAGCATGGAGCCGGAAACAGGGTTCAATCCCATGAACTGTGAAATCATGAACTGAGCCAAAATCAAGAGTCAGATGCTTAACCAACTGAGCCACACAGGCGCCCCACAGAGTGGTTTTTAAAAGTATGATAAATGGGGCGCCTGGGTGGCTTAGTCGGTTAAGTGTCCACTTTCGCTTAGGTCATGATATCGCGGTTCATGGGTTCGAGCCCCGAGTCGGGCTCTGTACTGACTGCCAGCTCAGAGCCTGGAGCCTGTTTCAGAGTCTGTGACTCCCTCTCTCTCTGACCCTCCCCTGCTCACGCTGTCTCTCTCTCTCTCTCCTAGAAATAAATAAAACATTAAAAAAATTTAAAAAAATAAAAGCATGATAAATTACATAGTATTGTTTAAAAGTAAGAAATAAGACATACGAATTATTCTGAAACACCTGGTGTCTACACTAGTAACATCAGCATTTCCTGGGAACATGTTAGAAATGTAGTCTTGGGGTGCTTGGCTGGCTCCGTCAGTAAAGCATATGACTCTTGATCTTGGGGTTGTAAGTTCGAGCTCCACATTGGGTGTGGAGATTACTTAAAATTAAGAATGAAAATTCTTGGGCCCACCCTCAGACCTACTGAATCAGAATCTTTTATGATACAAGGCTAGCAGTCTGTTTTACCAAGCCTTGAAGTAGACTCTGATGCTTGCTAAGGCTTGGGAAATATATATTATAGACCTACATATCATTTTTATTTTAATTTTTTTAAGTTTATTTATTTTGAGAGAGAAAGAGCATATAAGCAGGGCAGGGGCAGAGAGAGAGGGAGGGAGAGAATCCCAAGCAGGCTCTGTACTCCCAGTGCAGAGCCCAATGATCCCACAAACCATGGGATCCTGAGCTAAGTAGAAATCATGAGTTGGACACCTGACTGAGCCACCCAGGTGCACATAGACCTACATTTTTTTAAAAAAATATTTTTTTAACATTTAGTCATTTTTGAAAGACAGAGAGAGACAGAGCATGAGTGGGGAAGAGGCAGAGAAGGAAATACAGAATCTGAAGCAGGATCCAGGCTCTGAGCTGTCAGCACAGAGCTCAATGTGGGGCTTGAAACCAAGGACCGCGAGATCATGACCTGAGCTGAAGTCGGACGCTTAACTGACTGAGCCACTCGTGCACCCAAGACATACACTTTATATAGTACCTATTTACTAAAAATAGTATAGATGGCTAGAGGAAATAAAAATGTCCTGTCAGTGGTTGCCCAAATATCTGTAATGTCATGTCTGTAAATATAAAAATAAATCTTATTCAAGAAGGACAAAATACTAATATGTTAATTCTTAGCGGTGGGTATGAGGGTCTTTGTCAAATTACGCTGTATCCTTCCAAATTTTTTTAACTTTTCAAAATTAAAAGGAGATGCAGAGAACATAGGGCCTATAGTTACTGAATAGTGCAAGGATTTAATGTGTTAACCAAAACATCTTAGTTCTTTCTCAGTCTTCGCGCTTAATTAAGACTATCTCGAGATTGTAAGACAAACTCTTTAAAAACAAAACAACAGAACCCAGGATTTTGTAATCATTTACAATTGTTAAATTTACCGACTCAAACTCTTCATGATTTTGTGCTCAAAACAATGTAAAGAAATAAATGAGAAAGAAGAGTGGATACTAAATTATAACTGGCATCTGTAATCTCTATTTTAGCTCTTTAGTGTGATCAGAACATTACTATCATTGATGTAAGAAAAGTTAAAAATGAAAATGCACTTATTTGAAACAAAATGTTACTTGTTTTTGTTTTTATATTGGGATTGTGTTAGACTAGTATGAGTAAGGTGTCTCATTGTTTTACAATGCTTTGCTTTGTAAGAGAATGTTTTACTTCTCTTTCTTCCTCCTGGGAGGGCTGCTCTTCAACCCCAGAGTATAAATACAGTGTTACTCAGTACTTCCAGATTTCCCAGGTACTCTTACTGAGAATTTTTCAAGTCTCACAGTTCAGATCTTATGATGTCTCCCTTAATGTTATCTTCTGCTACATGATGTTTCTGAAAAAAGAAAAGCCACTTCCTAACACTTAAAAGATATTTGCCCAAGTAACTAAGCTTAGGATGAAACTTACTTCACTCATCAGTAATGGAGGCTAAGCCCATACAGCCAGGCTACCTTTGGCTCTCTTTCATTCAACAGTGACTCTCTCTGAGTCGAACCAAAGAAGTATAAAAACAGCCCTTGACCACAATGGCTTAAATTCCAGTCAAGGGTGTAAGAAGTATCCATTTGCAGCATTGTGTAGAAAAATAACAACATAAAATAGCATTCAACCATAAAGTGATAAATCATTTGGGATGATACTGAACAGAGAAGGAATTTTAAGAGAAGTCAGGCAATGGTGAAGGTATGAGCAGGAAGGTTCTGTGAAAGAAATGAGGTGTAAAAGTTGGCACTGAAAGAAAACTGGGCAATGCGAATAGTGTAGGAAGCTGGAGGATAGTGTGGCCAAAGGAAGAAGGCTGTAAGGTCAGCAGGGGCCAATGAATAGCACAGGCTATTCCTTAGTTAAGGTGTGGGAGAGAAAGTGGACTGCAGTTATGAAGCTCTGAGAAATTTAAGAGGTGTACAGAACATCAGATGTTCCCTGATTAATAAAGGTTTCATTTATAAGTGTACATAACCCACTTCACAAACCATTTGGGAAATCATGCAGAAAAATAAGATCTTTCCCCATTAATTATCCTCATCATGAACTAGTGTTAATATTTTATTGCCTGTCTTATTTCACAATATCTGTTTTCTTTTCATTTTTTGAAAGTATAAAAATAATGCATGCCTATTTTAGGAAGTTTATAAAAATGACATAAAGTGTGGGAAACATCAGTTGATATTGGTAGAGCATCAGCCTTTGCATTTTAAACTCATGTGGGCCTTGCAACAACCTCATTATCTGTAATTTACAAAGCACCGAGATGTTAAGTACTTAGTCTAAGATCATCCAGTACATAGGCAGTGCTGTCACAACTTGACCTCATGAATTAGTGTCAGAGGCCATGTACCACTACACTGAGCTCCACTGCCTATCTCTCTCCCAAAAACATGAGTTTGATTTCTGTGTTAGAGTCCGTGATATGTACATACTAAGAATCTTTAAATATTCCTTTGTTATAAGATACTGTGTCTATCTGAAATATTTTCCTCTTATAAATAATGCAACATTGAATATTTCTACACATAACTGTTTACAGGAGTGTTCAATTATCTCACCAAGATGCATTCTTATAAGCAGAACTGCCAAGACAGGCACAGAAAAAATTCGAGGCTTTTGTATTGCTAAAATATTTCCAAAAATACCCATCTATGGTAATGGTACCACTCTTAATATGTAAGCAAGAAGAGACTTCTTTATATCTTTTATAACTCTCAGAATTGTATGTTTAGTTAAATTTTTCATTTTGAGATAGTTGTAGATTTACATGCAGTTATAGGAAATAATACAGAGAAATCCCATGTACATTTTCCCCAATTTACTCCAGTGATAACATCTTGCAAAACTTTAGCATGATGTCACAACCAGGACATTAGATTGATACAGTCAAGATACGGAATGTTTCCATTACCAAAGGATGCCTCATGTTGCCCTTTTACAGCCACACACACTTTCCTTCTGTCCCCACCTCCTAATTTCCAGCTACCACTAACTTCTCCACTTCTATAACTTTGTCATTTCAAGAATGTTATTTAAATGGAATCATATGGTATGTAACCTTTTAGACTTACCTCTTTTCAATAAAAATAATTTTTTGGAGGCATCTACTTTGTTGCATGTATCAATGGCTTGTTCATTTGTATTACTGGTAATAACCCATAGTAACAACGTACCGTGGTTTGTTTAACCATTCACTCTCTGAAGAGAATCGGGGTTGCTTCTGGTTTGGGAGTATCATGAATAAAACTACTAAAAACATTTGTATTGGTGTTTTTGTGTAAATTACATTTTCATTTCTCTGGGATAAATGCCCCCAAGAGAGCAATTTCTGGGTCATACAGTAGTTATACATTTATTTTTATGAGAAACTGCCAAGCAGTTCTCCAGAGTGGCTGTACCATTTTACATGCTTATCGACAATGTATGAATGATCCAGTTTCTCCTCATCCTCACCAGCATTTTTTAAACTAAGTATTTTTTTTTATTTTAGCCATTCTGCTAGATTTGTTTACTCATTGTAGTTTTAGTAAATCATGTGATTTCTTTTTAAATTTTAGTTAGTTAACATATAGTGTAGTATTTGTTTCAGAAGTAGAATTTAGTGATTTAATACTTACATATAACATGCAATGCTCATCCCAACAAGTGCCCTCCTTAATGTCCATCACACATTTAGCCCATCCCCCTACCACTACCTTCCAGCAGCCCTCAGTTTGTTCTCTGTATTTAAGAGTCTCTTAAATGGTTTGTCTCCCTCTCTGTAACTTATTTTTCCTTTCTTCCTTTTCCCTGTTTTCATCTGTTGTTCTTCCAAAATTCCACAGATAAGTGAAATCCTATGATATTTATTATTTCTCTGACTTATTTCACTTGGCATAATACACTCTAGTTCCATCACCTTTGTTACAAATGGCAAGATTTCCTTCTTTTTGATAGCCAAATAATATTCCAGTGTGAGTGTGTGTGTGTGTCTATACATATATATATAGATATATATAGATATCACATTTTCTTTATCCATTCATCAGTAGATGGACATTTGGGCTCCTTCCATAACTTGGCTATTGTTGATAGTGCTGCTATAAACATTGGGGTACATGTGCCCCTTTGAATCAGCATTTTTGTATCTTTGGATAAATGAATCAAGTGATTTCTAATCTTCACTAATTAATACAAAAATGTGATTTCTCATTGAAATTTGGAGTTCCTTTTTTCTCATCTTCTCAATCTTTTTGACCATTTTTTTCTATAAATTATATAGTTCATGTGCTTTTTAAGTTTATGTTATGTATTTGTATACTAATGATATTAACCCTTATTTTAAAATTCTTTTCTTGATTTCCCTGAAATTACTTGAGGAAGTAAGTGTTTTAGTTTTTTTATAAAATGTATTCCCAAACCTTAATGACCACTACAGTCCCAACAGCTGGTTTCTAAGTCAGCTTCAACTCTCAGTCAGGTCAGTCAATTAAATCGAATTTAATTGAAGCTTTTATAATTCTGAATAGAATATTCCCTGCATATTATGCATAAATTTACTCTTTTTCTATTAGTCCTACATTTGGTGTATTATTCACCTACACTAACACATTATTTGATACCAATGGGTTGTCAGTACTCCCTAAAACCAGTTTTGTTTTCTTCTCCTTCTTCTTCTCTTCTCTTTTTTCTCCTTCTTCTCCTTCTTTTTCCTATTTAATATTTTACAGTCCTGAGCCCATTTCACAGTCTTGTAATGCAAGTGTCAAGTTGGAAAAGCAGCCATTTAAATCCATAGATTTAAATGCACATAGAATTTCTGAAGAGAATAGGGATTATACATAAGTCAAAGGACCAACAGAGGTTGAAAACTGTGTAAGTGTGCATGTTCATTCTGGCTCTGCCATGGACTTCTCTGTGACCTCAGAGGAGGCCTTCTCTGTGCCTTTTCCATTTCTTCTTCTGTAATAAGGGATCAAATAATTGTCTGCCCCCTTGGTCTGATCCAAGAAAATTCACTGATGAGAGAAAGGCAGTGGACAGGTCAAGACAGCCTTCAGTCAGGAAAAGAGTCATTTAAATTATCCACCCAGGAAATACTGTAGTATCAGATGGGAGGGGCAGATGTTGATATCTGGAGCAGAAAGCACAGGAGGCTGGTGTTTCAGGATGCTCACCTAAGAATCACAGTGCACATTAACAGCCAGTTACAATAACTCAAAACACTGTGAAGGTCAGCCTCAGAAAGTCTTCTTCTTTTTAATTTACATCCAAGTTAGTTAGCACATAGTGCAACAGTGATTTTAGGATTAGATTCCTTAATGCCCCTTACCCATTTAGCCCATCCACCCTCCCATAACCCCTCCAGTATCGCTCTGTTGTCCATAGTTAAGACTCTCTTATGTTTTGTCCCCCTCCCTGTTTTTATATTATTTTTGCTTCCCTTCCCTTGTGTTCATCTATTCCGTGTCTTAAAGTCTCCATGAGTGAAGTAATATGATATTTGTCTTTCTCTGACTGACTAATTTCACTTAGTATAATACCTCTAGCTCTATCCACATAGTTGCAAATGGCAAGATTTCATTCTTTTTGATTGTCCAGTAATGCTCCATTGTATGTATGTATATATATCTTACTTATCCATTCATCTGTTGATGGACATTTGGTTTCTTTCCATACTTTGGTTGTTGTTGACAGTGCTGCTATAAACACTGGGGTGCATGCGCCCCTTTGAAACAGCACACCTGTATCCCTTGGATTAAGGGGCACCTGGGTGGCTCAGTCAGTTAAGCCTCAGAATGTCTTAACAAATCCTGAGATTATTCCAAAGGATTGCTGTCCACACACACAATCAGCTGGCTCTCTAGATGAAACCAGATGAAAGAACTCCTGGTGACTTACAAAGGTGAAACTATCCAAGGTGGGGTTGTGCACTGAATCTACCGTTTGGAGTCAGAGAAAGGCAAACTTTGTCAGAAAAGACCCCCCACTCCCCATTCCCTCAGGTAGAAGCAAACACTTCCAGCAGAGTGAGTTTCAGTGAAACATCCATCTCTCTGAAACACATTTACTTGTGGAAGGCAAGAATTTACCCATGGAAGGTAAGTTCTTTTTCTTGGCTGGCGGAAGCCATCTTCCAGAGTGTTCTAAGCAAGGCCAGAATCCTCACACTCCCAGGCTCCTGACATTTTGTGGTTCATGTAGGCCAGAGGCTGGCAAACTAAGGGTCAGAAGCCAAAAGCAGCCTACCACAATGTCTTTGTACAACCTGTGAGCTGAGAATGTCTTTCACATTTTTAAATGATAGGGAAAAAAATCAAATGAACAAAATTCTGTGACACATGAAAATAATATGAAGTTCAAATTTCAGTGTCCACCAATAATGTTTTATTAGATGGTAGGCCTTCTTATTCATTTACATATTGTCTGTGGCTGCTTTGGGGTTTACCACAGCAGAGTTGAGTAATTGTGACAAAGATGATTTGGTCCAAGAGTCTCAAATACTTACTATCTGGCCTTTAACAGAAAAAAAAGTTGGCTGACTCCTGATCTAGGCCATCGTCCCACACAATCCTTATATAGACCCAATAAATCATCATCTTGCTCTAGGCTTCACACCTGTCATGGCAGGGAGTTTATCACTTCACAAGCCAGCCTGTAACTCTGACAGCAACAATCATCAAAATTATCATTATTTTGAACTCAAATATCCAACCCTCTGGGCCTAATTGTGCTCTATTAAAATGACCTAGGACAAGTCTGCTCCCTTTATGCATGATGGCAAAATGAAATGAGAAGAAAATTCTTCCTTGTTAAGGTGCTGTCAGCTGTTCAACAGCAGGAGAGTAAGGGTGGGAGAGAGCTGGTCACCTCAGAGACTCACCGAGTCCCAGCAAGCATGCTCCTGACCTGGCCTGCTCATAGGGACCAAAGCTGTGGTCCTGAAGGAGTTACATGAATTTCCCTTCTGTCATATCAGGTGAGCCCCTGTGGAGCAGTCTGGCTGTCAATCTGGCCCCCTAAATCTCCCAATGGCATGTCTTGGGTAACTGAATTCCTACCATTTAGCCTTCTATCCCCATTCTTTTCACTCCTCAGGCTATAAAGTTGCCTAAAGGAAGCAAGGAAAAGTTATAAGGTAATCTCAGGAATCATCTTGTCCACTGCTGCTAAAAGAGAGGTCCATGGACAAGCAATATCAGAATTAACCTGAGAGCTTGTTAAAATTGCAGGATCTCAGGCTGAGTCAGATGTTCTGAATTAGAATCTGCATTTCCAAAGGATCTCTAGCTGATTCATCACGGAAAAGGTGAAAAAGTATACAGCTAAATCTACAACCATTCTATAAATTGGGGGCCTGAGTTTTAAATTTAGTGCCTCAAATCTGATACCTGGTTCTATTTTTCTCTTCTAAGTGGCATCCACAAACATGCAGGAAAAGTTGTGATCATGCCTTCCAGCATGAAATAACCCAGAAGGCTGCCTCATCCTGATTCTCTCTCTTTATTTCAAACCAGTACTCCTGGTGATCAAATGCTAGTCCATAATCAGCTATCTCTGAGCTTAATCTCTTCATGTCTAATTTTAGTAAGCCATTTAGCTAAAACACACACACATAAATTCTTAAAGAAATATCTGTCTTTCAATGTCCTTCAATGGGTGGATGGTTGAACAAACCATGGTACATACACACTAACCATACCATTCAATAATAAAAAGCAGAAATTATTAATACACACAAAAACTCTAGATAAACCTCAAGCAAATTATACTGAATGAAAACAGCCAACCTCAAAAAGATATATACTTCATGATTCCATTTATATAATATTCCTGAAATAACATAATTAGAGCAATGAAGAACAGGTTAGTGGATGATAGGGATTGGGTATGAGGGAGAGTGTGGGTATGGGTATAAAAGGATAACATGAGGGAATCAGATGGGGACAAGAGTTTTTCTGTGTTTTGATTATGCTGGTGGTTACACAGGGCTACACTAGTGAGAAAACTGCATAGAGCTAAACACACATATGCGTGTGCACACACACACACAACTACAAGCATCACTGATGAACTCTGAATAAGCTTTGTGAATCTCACCAATATTGATCTCCAAATTTTGATATCACACAATAATTATAGAAGATGGAAATGTTGTTGGGGAAGGCTGGGTGAAGTGTGCACAGAACCTTCCTGCACATTTCTTAGCAACTTCCTGTGAATCTGTGATTATTCCACAATAAAAGCTTAAAAAGGGAGAATTTCAAAGATGCTTTACCATATGGATGAATGGATGAGCAAATCAACAAACAGAACATTATCCACAATAGGAGTGGGAGAGGCAGGTCCCTTTCAATTGAGAATGTGTTTTCTGTATTTTTTATTACAACTTGTTACTAAGACTCCATCAGTTATAATTCTGTCCTCTAACTTGGCTGGTTCTAACTAGATATAGTCTTTGCATTTGGATAATGAGGAGACATTTTTAGGCATAATTCTGATAACTGTACATGAGATATGATTATATAATAAATCAAATGTCAAAAGTCTAGAAACATTTATTAAGGATAAATCTTGTCTTTCTGTAAAGGCACAAAAATACATCATGCCTCACACACTATACTCTTATCAAAGACATTGATTTGTGGCTGAAAGAATTAAAAACACATTCACGAGACTATGAGGTCAATATTATCATATGTAGGCCCCGCCCCCACCTTCTGGATCTCAGAAGGTGTTATTTTCTTAAGAACCATCTTAACTAAAATGAAAATAGACTATGCATTTGAATATAATAGCCACTTTTGCCCTTGCACATATAATTGCTTGAATTTTAGTTTTAATCCTCCTTTTTGCTGTAATTATGAGAACAATTAGGTGTCAGAGTTCAGAAATTCTCAATTTTAAGAAGAGAGGAACAGCCAAGATGAGCTCCTTTTCCTGCCTTGAAATACCAACTGCTAAAACAGCTACAACTAACATTTTCATACTGCAACTGATAACACACTTTCACTTAGAAATATTCATGTAGGGGCCAACTCAGACAATATGGAAAATGGTGTTAAAAGCTACTAAAGCAGGAACAGAAAACTGCATGTACATTTTCCCACAAATCATCAAAAGCCTGTCTAGGTACAACTGAGTCCAGTGACTCCAAGGAGGAGTGGGACGCCACACCCCTTGCTAAAATCTCTCATGCTGCTGTTGGCCACCATTACTCTCCAAAAGAACTTGTATGTGTTCTGAGCTTGGGGAAAGGAAAAGAGTTAAAGGTATGAGCCAAGGCTTGAAAATACCAAACAATCATAAAAGGTAATAGCTTGAATTTGACTGATCAAGAGTCCAACCAGTGTGGGAGGGTCTCCCATTAATTGGCTGTAAAACCTACCCATGGACCAGCCTCTTGGTTCTTTGTGACTCCTAGTTGATAATCTGAGTGCTTATGGAAAGCAAACGGGGCTAAGTAGTTCCAAGGGCTCCAGAATCCTCAAAAGGTATGTGCTTTGGGAAAAGGCTGCAGCAAGGGATATTGAAATTAGTTGAGTCCAGAACTAAACTAGAACTCAAATACAAAAGTTCAAAAGGACAAGTGGTAATGTCACTAAATGAGAAGGGGCAAGAAGCAGAAAAAAGCAAGAGTGGAGCAAATAGCCATGAAATCAAGCATCAAGGTGTGGTGTGACCACGAGGAATGATTGGGGCATTACCTAGGGCAGACATTGTTTTCTGCAGCTATCTTTTGTGGACCATGCAGAATGCAGGCAAGCTGGGTAAGCTAAAAAGATCAGAAGGGCAGACTGAAGAGATGTGAGTAGAAGGAAGGAAATAAAGTAGTTATTTTCCTCAAGCACCTTATAGTACAGTGGAGAAGTTAAATGTATTCATCAGTAATTAAAAGACATGCATGTGGGCATATGGGAAGTTTCCTTACTAGAAAAACAAACAGTGACCCGCGGGAATATGGGGAAAAGAAAAGTTGGTTTTGATTCAGGCAATCTTAGAAGGCTTTGCTAGGGAAGAAGCATTTAAATTAGACTTTTATAGGTAGCATTTTAAGAAGCAGAGATGGTGGGGAGAAAAATCCTGAGAGATGGAAAAACAAGTTCAAAAGCAAGGAAGGTAAGAGTATATGAAGTATCCTTGCAATGTATTATTTGAATATAAAGTGAACTTACTTCATAGGCCAGTGGGCCCAGAAAGACAATGGGGAGACCAACTTAGACCACTTTGGGCCTTGCCTGATAGGGAAAGTGACCTACATGGTGGATATTGTGGAGATAGGGAAGGGGAAGAGAGGAGACAAAAATGTTAGTGAGCAGAACATGTCAGAGAGAGGTTATGAGGTTCTTGACTGGAGATGTTCAAGAGCCTGCAGAAGTAGGTGGTTGGAGGTAAGCCAGAGGGAAAAGAGTCAAAGACAGTTTTGAGATTTCAAACCAGTATTACTGGAAGATGGTGATATTGTTAAAAAATATTACTACTAGGATATTATGATATGGTTTTAAATATTTTTTCTTTCTCACAAATGATTCATGTCAACATATACATTTCTGCCTACTTTGAAAATCACATATCAGATTATTTATAATTTTAAAATATTTCCCATATTAAATTGCATGAGTTCTTTACATTGAAATCAAGAGAAGCAGAGACTGAGACAAGACTTTGGGTCCCAAGCACATGATTTACCAAGAGTGCTCTTGGGAGAAATTTGGAAGTGAAGGAAGCAGGTAGGATAAGGAAACTAGTTAAGTAAGACTGTGGTTTCCTTTGAAGTCCAGCCTCAACCTTGGTCCCATGGGAATCTTTTGAACATGAATTGCATCACAGAGTTGGTCCCAATCTGAGGCAAAGGGATCAACTTTTTGTGCCCCTGAATTCATCAGTCCTTGACTTAAGGCGGTCCTGGGGCCAATGAGATAAGCCTAGTATCTTGGGCATGAAGGCTGCTATTAGGTTAAAGCAATTCTCTAGAGAAGGGAGCAGGTGTGAGCCATTAGTTAACAACATTCACAAGGAATGATCACTGCTCGCTGCTTACAAGTTTGGTTGTCCACCATAGATAACCATGTATATCCTACGGTATTACAAATAAAGAATATTTTGATAAGTCATTATTACTTTAAATTACCCTTGTCTTCCCTAATCAGGATGAGCTAAAAGAGACTATGTTTCAACTCACATCTCTAACAGGGACATCTTGGATCAAGGTTTCTGAGATAGCAAGAATACTGCCAAGAGAGTGTTGAGGTCTCTGAAACTTCTTTCATTTTTAACCCCAGCTTCTATTTTCTCCACAAAGTGTCATGGTCAGAATATACTCTTATCTGAATTTGTGAGTCATGATCTTTGTTGCCTGATCACATTTTAGTTTAACCATCCATTGATCTCAAATTACAGCAAATATCTGAACCCAGAAGTAGAATAAGCATTAAGTGCCTAGGCTTTGGTGCTCAAATTCTAAATCAACCCAAACCAACTTTTAAGACCTTTTAGATGAGCTCTGTGTAGTTGATAAACAAGAGTAAATGATTTTTAGGAAAAGTCAGAGTCATAGCTTCGTTGCTTATAACAAAGAATCAATGAAGGCAGTAGTTGGATTTAACTGTTTCATGAGTTTGTGAGTTTTTGGAACATGACCATAGAAAATAGTCTATTCAAGGATTGCTCATTATAAAAGAAAGTTGTAAAAAGTATTCAAAAGAGAAAAATGGGGCTATATCACAAGGACACAGGAACTAGTTTGAAGGAGTACTTGCTGGCCAAATCTAGTAAAATTTGAGCACCAAAATATTTAAGGAAGATAATCTTTGAGTCTATACCAAAAATAGCTAGACAAATCAATAAACAAACAGGGGGAAAGGAAGGCTCTTGCTCAGAAAGAATGTTGATTACTGGCTGTAGATGCAGCATATGAACTGTAGTTGGAGTATCATTATTTTGCAACCATCATAGCAAAGATAGGATCAGACAAGAATTATCAAAGGATGCTAAATTCATGGAGAAATTTTAATGAGGAGCAAGATGGTTGCATGGTCTTAAGTATCTTTGACAAACTGTTTTACTAGTTGCAAAGGAAGTGCATTAACTACACTGTAAGGAAACTGGACAACGTCTTGATGGAGAAAAGCTTGGACAATACTTTGGTTGATCAAAATCAAACTGACTAATGAGGGGTCAAAAGACATTCAGAGGCTGAATGTGATATCTTGACACGGACACAACATCCTCCATGAAGTATTCCAGCTGAGAATGCATAACCTCAAACTAGGGACAAGAAACTCAGAAATCCTCAATAAGGACTATTCTATTAAAAGGAGATATTTGAGTTAATCAAAATTGTCAATGTCATAACTGAAAAGACAGGCTAAGGAATAGTTCCAGATTAAGGAAAACTAAAGAGATATGACAATTAAATGAAATGCATGATCCTAGACTGGATTCTGCACTAGAAGGAAAATAATGCTATAAATGTCCTGAAATTCACAAGAGACTGTGGTTATTTCCTTTCCTTAGGAAATCTGTACTTAAGAACCTAGGGGTAAAGAGGCATAAGTGTATGTACCCATATGCATATTTAGAGAGAGGAAAATGGCAAATAAACAAATTAACTTAAAATGTTAACAAAATATAAATCTGGGTATTCCTGCAGCTTTTCTGTAAGTTTCTAGGTAAAAAGTTATTTACAATTAGATGTTTCTTTTGGGGAAAAAAATAGGGGCAAATATATCAGTACTGCAGTACAAATCTACCAATACCAAAATGATTCTCTACCATCCAAACAAAATAGAATCCATTCCAGCACACCACCAATGACCTGGCCCCTAGACCACTACTGATGCTTCTCAAGTGGCTTCCTGCTTCTCAAATGCTCCCCCTCTGAAGACTTGGCCCACCACGCATAAAATGATATGCGTAAAAGAAGCACAGTTAAGTGGGGTCCCCTCCCTGTTTTAAGGTCTCTTGTTGACTACCACTTACAGGTCAAACTCATTTTTTGACCTTCAAAACCCTCCAAATATGACCCTAAATTTGTATTCCTTCCATACTTTCTACTAACACCTGTGACAAAATGTGATGTAATAGAACATGAGGCTTAGGGTCAGAAGGACACCGAGTTCTCACCTAAATCCAAAATGCATTGTGTGAAATAAGGAAAACTCACTGACCTCTCTCAGGTGCAATTTCTTCATTTGCTCCCCCCCACAAAAGGAAATTATAATGCAGAATATGTACGACGATGATGAGGATGATTGTACCATTATGCTTCATCAAAGTTTACCAAGTCTATAATAACTGCCATTCCTCAAGTCATTACAGAAGCTTCTTCTGACTGGAGTTCCCTAGTCCTTGACTGTTTTTTTCTGTGAGAGCATTCTTTGATCCATTCTCAGTCTCTTATCTCCTGTGGAGATCTTCCACCTTCCTCACACATTTGCAATTGCTCTCCCTTCTGCATTCTTATAGCCCTTGGTTCCTATCTCTATTTTAAACTCATGCATTTTTCCCCATCTTTGTCTCAGTATTGGACCAAAGGAGCTCTCAATAAGTGTGGGCTCAAAGCATGTGTGCCTTATGGAGCACTGGGGGGATAGTACTCACTATAAAGACTAGTAAGTACTTGTATAATATTATCTCCCATTTCAGATTACACATTCATTTAGGGTGGTGGCGATGTCTTCATGTATCCATCTGAATTCCCCACAGGGTACTCAGCAGAGTGCAATGGGGTTCTGTGTCCTTACTTTCATTGAAGTAATGATAATAATAGCTAATACCTATTAATCATTTACTAAGTTCCTGGTCCTGTTCTGGGCACTTCATACATATTAAAACATTTAATCTTCACAATTATTTCATGAGGTACATACACTCTAGTACTATTACTAGGGAAACTGAGCCCCAAAGAGGCTAAATAACCTGCCAAAGCCAGTAAAGCAGCAGAGCCAAGAATGAAGCCTAGAGAGTTGGGCTCCAAAACTCATTCTCTTAACCATTACTTTGTACCATTTATCCTGAGACTATATTGGGATATGAAGGGGAGCAGGTTGCCACCACGACAGCAAGGAGAATGTCTGCAGAGAGGCAAGACTGTCACTAGAAGACATAAGGCTGCAAGGCAGCCATCCCACCTGGTCATTCTCAGGAGGATATGTTCTTATATCTGGTGTCTTTTCAGCAATAACACCCTGCTTTCTTCCAGTGTCTCCCTTTTTCCTTCCCCCAAGCCAGCAGTCACTGTTTTGCTACCACTTTACCTTTGGGGGCTCCATACCCTGGATGCCTTACCACCCAGCCTCTTTCTCTATTAAATTTTTACTGTGGTGATGCTGTAAAAGAACAAGCCCCTAGATCTCAGTGGTTTACAACAGATGGCTACTCTTCTTTCTCTTCTCTAAAGGTCAGCTGTGGTTTGGCTACTCTTGGTTGGGCTTAACCTGGTTTGGGAGGGCTGGGCTGGACTCACCTCCATGTGTTTTCATAATTTTGAAACCAGATTAATACCAAAGACAAGCTCTTCATAAGACAAACAGTAGAACAAAAGACTAACTACAGAGCATATTTAAGTACTCTGTACATGATATGTCTGCTAATCTCCATTGGCCAAAGCAAGTTGTATGAACCCCAAATGAACATGATAGGGAGGGAAAATCACATGCAAAGGAACATGGAAATATATCTATGTTTTAGGAAGGAGTGAAAAAGTAGGAATGGTAATCCAACCTACAGAACTCTCCAATGTCCCAGAGACAGCAAGGCAGGGGTTCCCAACACAGAGAGCAGCAGGAACAGCACAAAGTATGGCTCACTCTTGGACTCTGATGTGGACTCCACTCTAGAAGTCATTTGGAAGTGGATGGATATGACCATACCATTAAGGATGGCCAGAGAGCACACTCATGTATAATGCACCTGCCGCAGAAAAGTCTCATTGCCCCAGTCTGAATGAATGGGGTATGGTGTGCATTCAACCAACAAATAGCTATTGAGGATGGAATTACATCAAGTTGGTTTTTTGAGTCTCAAAGAGAAATGGTACATCAAGGGTCAACTGACTTCTCTAGGAAGACAGGACTAAAACACTTGGAACACACATTGAACAAGCCAGTGTGTGATTAAGTTCTCATCCACATAGAGGGGCTCGTAGAGAAAAGGACAGTATTTTATAAGTGATAATTGCACAGCACGAAGCACACACAGTGAAAGCCTTGGGGAGTTGAAAGCTTTGAAAGAGGACCTTGAATGTCCTATAGATAGAAAGAACAGATAGAAAATGTTAGATACGCATTTCCAGGGAGGATAACCAGATGAGTCAGGAGAGATGGAGGACAATAATAGTGTAGGATATTATAGGGTTGTCGTTTAAAAGACTTTTAGAAAATCATATTCCAGGAGCAAGAGAGAGAGAAAGGAAAATGGCCTGAACTGACAAATACCGTGGCTGCCTTGGTCTGAGAGAAATTCCCGAGCTGCTTTTTGAGTTAAAGTTCTATTTTCTGTTATTTTTTACTGCTTCAAACGCGTTCACTTTCTGACTAAACTGTGTGGAAAGAAACAAAATTTAAATGATTCAACATATGTCACCCAGAACTACTGGGCCCTGCCGTTCTTTTTAAAAGACAACCCCCGTGAGGGTTCTATTTTCAGTCTGAGCAGATTTCCATTTCAACCAGAGCTAGCTGGGAGGCTGCGCTTCCCTTCTCCCTTATTCAGCGTGGGAGCCAGTTGGGATTCTTTAAAAGACCTGCTGTGTTGCTGAGTGTCCTAGAAGAATGCAGCATTGCAGCAGATCCAGCGAAACCAATAAATCATGACCCAGACAAACCAGCCATTGGGCCCTCCTGTTTATCCCCAACAAAAGGAAATGCAGCGCCTTTTCTTTCTTCCTCTGTGCCAGTGTAGCACCCAAGGGGTTATAACAGGAGGAGGAAGAATTAAAAGCTGAAAGCTAGATATTTTTCTAGTTTGAGTTAAAATGTTACTTTGGGATTATAAATGTCATTACAAAGACTTCTAGTGCTTGCCCGGATCTGGTTGTAGAAGCACAGGAAGATCAAATATTCCTACCCTGTTGCTGTGGGTGGTGGTATTTGACTGTTTTGGCCAGTGGACAGAGATGTGTGTGGAGCTGTGAAAGACCTGCTCACATTTCTCCTGTGTCTCTTCCCCTGCCTGTTGAACAAGGAGGCTGTTTGCTCCTGACACCACATCTAATAGTGGTGCCTCATCGGCCTGGGCTGCAACGCTCTTGTCTGGAGAACAGCTGTCCTGAAGGATTTCTGGGACACTCAGAGGGCATTGCCTAAGCAAGAAATATACCTTTGCTGTATTTAGGCACTAAAATTCCAGAACTGTCTGTTATCACAATTTAACCTACCTGTGCTGACTGATAAATGCTAACCCATATCTATAAGAGTCTAAAGGACAGTGACCTTGACTTGGGCTAGAAGAGTTAAGATGAGGCAAAATAGAGCCCAGTGCAGAGGTGCCAGGGCAGCATAAAGCAACCCCCACACTCCAGTGTGGGTTTTTACTCCTAAATGAATCCCTCACAATTTCATTTAGAACCCAATAGTTCTTAGTTTAGACACAATTATAACACAGCTTCTTCTTTCTAGCTTAGAAAGTCAGAAGTGAGAGTGTTCAGAGTTGTGCTTACAGCAACAAACAGAGAGAACTGACAGCTTGGGCAGCACTCTTGGTCCTGAATTAGGTGAATTTACAAGTTACCATAAATTTTCCTGTGACTTTCTGAAATGTCATTTAGTTTGAAACTTGGCAATGATTGTTTAATGTCTTCTCTGTCACCCACCACCCTGCAGTGCCAAACTTTACCTAAAGAGGATAGAGTGGGAAGAATATCATGAGCACAAGTTGCTGAGGAGAAGCCAGTACAAGCTCATTAACCTGGACATACACTCTGGCTTCTCCCCACTGGTCCACAGCACTGAATCTGAGTGTAGACATAAACTATAAGGCATCAGGTTCTTATTAACAAAGAACAGTGTGATGAACAGAAGCAAATTCATTAAACAAATGTGGACATACAGCAGCCCTGTCTAGTATTGCAAGCTTCACTTGTATTATCCATGATCTCTTGAGGACCCTTTTCCAAGGTTAAGTCAACCTACAATTAGTAATACTAGGTGTATAGAACTACTGATCTTTGCCATTTTCTCCTGCACACTTGACCATTGTTTATGAGTAGCAAAGTTGACAGGTAGTGCCTGATGGAGATTGGATGGAAGCTAAAAGATCACATTTGTGCTATAACCATTAGATGTTTATAACCCACATCTAGATGTTCATAACCTACCTCTACAGGCCATGTGAATCCTATGGTTTACTATGCACCATCTAACATTTCTCCACATTTGAAGTCAAGTAAGGAGGGGGTGGCTGATAGAGAAACTATAATGAATTTAATTTTCTAGCCAGTTATCTCCCTGAATTGACACCTTCCTTATGAAAGTGCCTTGAACTTTAAGAAGACAGGTGCCCTATATTCTTGGCCAGCCTACCTTCTAGAATTGCATCTGAAAATTCCTTGCCCATGAGCACTGGTTGGCATTTATGTTTAGCAACCAGGTGTTTGGAGTGATGTTCAAAAGAGGATACAGGAGGGTAATCTATGGCAGATAACCAAGCATGACCTGAAGGAGGCCCCCACCTCAGTGGCACATGATGAAGCATCCTCGGTAGAGTCCCTACCGAGGGAAAGCAAGAATTCAATGGTGACCAATTATTTCACAAATTGGGTGAAGTCAAAAACCTCTCATTCTACCAATCACTGTCACAGGAATAATCAGTGCCCTGAAACGGTCATTTACAAAGTGGGTTGTCAGACACAGTCCTTTGTGCACACAGTTTAGAGCAATGAATTTGCGGACAGGGGTGCTTATCTCAGTTGTACCCTTCTCTATTACTCAGAGCAAATGGTCAGGCTGAAATGATGGGACTAAATTGAGGGGAGGACACTAGCAATTACACTCTGATTTTCCAGAGTATAAATATACTAATCACAAATATACTGATAATTTAGGACATGTCTTGATCTAGAATTAAATAATGACTTACAAAATTTAAAAAAAGCGTTTAAGATGCTAGTCTCTCTGATCTACCAGCTTTACCAGAGAATTACTCTTTTTTTTTTTTTTTTTTTTTTTAAGAAACATGGAGCTAAAACCAAACAACTTCTTGCTGTAGTAACTGAGGTCATGGTCATCTGTGTCCTGCAAACTCAAGAATATATATAATTTGATTGAGGAATCAGCATTTGCTCACTTTTGAGGAATTTCCTCCTAATACCTGACAGTTAACAAACCATTAAAAATAGCCACTTAGTCTCACTTTGCAGAGATTTTGCTGATTTCTGAGAAGCCCCATAAAATGAAGGATTTAATAACTGTATTTTTGTCCTCTCAGAGCCTTAAAAGTAGAGTTATCTTCTATTTCTGCTCCTTAAGGTACAATGCAGAAGCCTGTCATTTGCTGGTAAAAAGGTTGGAAAGAAGGATGATATGAGGGCAGTGGGTACTATTTCAACGTGGTACTTTTCTGTCAGACAACCAGAGCAATTGAGGGACAAGTAAGCACAAAGGATTAGTTGGTATTTCAGTAATGGAATGTTGTTAAAGACCTAGTGATTCTTCTCTGTTTAAGGGATTCTGATATAACACTCATAAAAGAAGACGGGTAGAGTGAGTGTGAATGTAAGTTTGTGTGTAAGACGGGGTGGAAAAAGTGTTGGGATATTCCCCCAAATCGTTCTACGTGACTACCTAGGTCTATCAACCTAAAACTCATCCTTACCCACATACATAGCAGCACTATAACTCATATCAGAATATCTGAGGATTTCCACTAGTCTCAGTATGTCTGTTTACAGTCTCGTTGTTAACAAAAACTCACCTTCTATACGGGACTGTCAGAAATGAGAGGTCCCAAACCACTATTGTCCATGATCTAAAATCCTCATCATACTGGAGCTCTGATCTTTCACTGTTCTAGTTCGGCCATTTCCCTGAACTTCGAGCCAGAGGATGGGTGTCAAGGGTAATCTGTGAACACTGAAAACTCCATGAAAATGTGTGTGAGCTTGTGTGTGTGTGTGTGTGTGTGTGTGTGTGTGTGTGTATGTTTCTTACAAGAGGGTCCATAGCTTTCAACTGGGCCTTAGAGTAATTCTGTAATGCATGCTTTCAAGAAGGGTAAGAAACACTAGCTACAGAAGGAATGTCTTTGATACTGTACAGCCAGCTCAACAACACATATACCCTTTCTGTCCTCTCAAAGCCTCTGTGAAGATATAGGCTCATCTTGGTCCCATTCCACATTCCCCTCTTTTTCTTCTCTTTTCTTCACTTTCTCCTCCCCCTTGAAGCATCCTTAGCTCCCACTGAATCACATCTGGGTGATCACTCTCTGATGAAATTATTCCCTCAAGGGTGTTAACTGCAGAACATATTATGTCTCCTGGCACTCTTTTGCTCTACGTTTAAAAAAAAAATAGTGAGTGTTTACAACAGAGTGAATGTGACAGAATTTCAGACACTGTGGTCTCTAGACTGAAATTACTTAAGGGCCCTTCCCAGCACCTTTCCAATCCCACCAGCAAGTGACAATACTGTGCTGCTTACCTGTGTGACTGATTCTAGATAAGCCATTTCCTTAAACTACAGGAAGTCACCAAAAGGACACAATTCTGGTTCAACAGAAGAAATAGCAGCCAAACTTGCTGAGAGAGTAAATAAGAGTTGGCTGATTTTCATGCTAATTTGTAATCTGATCATGTAGCCTTATCTCTAAGTTGTACAATTACACCTCTTTAGTAACCTCAGACTATAGAAAAACCCATGTCAATGCCCTGTCTACAAAGAGAAAAGGGCACAGTATGGTCAGAATTGCTTATCTTGCTTTTTCTAAAATGTAGAACAGCATCTTCCAAAAGAAAGTGCAGGCAAGGACTTCCCCAGCTCCAGCACAGAGCAGTCTTTAGCCTCCAAGTCCCTTCTTCCCACAGCCAGGAAGAGGAAGAAGCCCCTACCTTGTCCTCTCGCTGACCTAACCCAGGGCATGCTCACAGGAATATCCAGAGCTCCTCTAGAAACCTCTCTGTTCCAGTTCCTCAAAAATGTACCCCACATCCCAAAGGGTATTCCCAAACATGTATAGACATCAGCACCTTCCTCCTGGGGAGGGGACTGTAGTCAGTTATCTGTTGATGGGTCTGAGAAATTGTCTATGTATAAATGCTTAAAGAAGCCTGCAAAAAAGGATCACTATAAACCCTCTCTGCAGCTTCTTCAAGTCTCCTGTGACAATCCTGAAACCTAATCATCTTCCATATTTTGCCTACTTTTCTGAGCAACAGTGGGTGTGTGTGTGTGTGTGTCTTTTCCATTATCATTAATGGGAATTGGGAGCACTTAAGAAGAGGCAAGCCTTTCCCTAGAGATGTAATTTCATGCATTAAGATATCAAAACATGAGAGAATACACATAGATATGTGGTGGATTCATACGACTGGCTCCATTAACACTAATGGGAATGAGGCCCATGTCTCCCCGCCACACTGACGGGACAGAGATAGAAAACCTGGCGCCTGAGGAGGCCCAAGCTTGATGACTGACCTCACCCTTGCATGTAGTTTCCTTTGTTTTCAAAACCAGCTGGATAAATATGGCAGAGGCCCCCTGATTGAATATAGATAACAGGTCCTCACCCTGGCAGCAGGTAGTCTATGAGGTATGGCTTTAAAGGAACACATGAGACATATTCCATAAGCCACATAAACATCAGTCATTTATGGTCAAATTATTCAAAGATCAGACAAAGCAAATTAAGATACCTGTCGTCCTAGTGTTAAAAAAGGAGACAGCAGGCCCAAAATGGAGTCATTTATGCTAAACCCCACCAAAACTTAAAATCTAACCTAAATGCAGCTTCAGCTTCTCTCAAAAATGTGATCTTTAACCAGCCAACCTGGAATTTCTTTGTCAACACTAAGTATCCACTGATAAACTGCTTCCATTCCCACTAGGAGGGCAACCTTGCCAAAAACAAAGCATTCTTCAGTAATAATTTCCTTTTCCATTCTATCCCTGCCTTTAAACACCTTTCCCTTTCTTTAGATCTTTGGAACTTCTTTCTATTTACTAGATGGGATGCTGCCCAATTCATGATCATTCAATGAAGCCAATCAGATCTTTAAAATTGAATTTTATTTAACTCTAGAAGGGAGATGCAAAATCCTGTACCTCAAAGATCTACACCTGCTGCAGACTCAAGCTACCTGCAGGACCAGGTACCCCCTGATGGGCTTGCTTTCCACATCATTCCACTCCAAGCCTTGTCTGCCTTTCCTTTTTTAGGATAAAAATTGTACTTAACTTGCCTTTCCTTTGATGTCTTTTCTCTGTCATACTTACTGACACTCTCTTCCCATTGAGTGTTTTGTATATCCAATATTTACTTGATTACAAAATCCCAGGCCCTTCAAAACATAAAATTGTGTGGAGATATATCATTTTAAAGAAGATGACAATATGGTCGAATTATTCACTAAGAGCCATTGGTCAGTGAGAAATAAATATCCAAGATTCCCAAAGGATGAAACAGTAAAGTGTAGCAATTAAAACCTTGGAGTTAGACATTCTTGAGTTCCAATCGAATGTTTAATGTGTAATACTGACCAAGTCATTTAATCTCTCCTGATTTCACATCTGTTAAAACAAAACAAAACAAAACAAGTCTACCTTATATAATTATTGGTAAGCTTTGGATCAATAACCAATGGCCATCATAGTGCTGCATTAAGTAATATGCACAAAACCTCAGTGACTTACAATAAATATATATGTTTACTTAAGAATCTATGTATGGGTTGTCTGGGAGGCTCTGCAGATCTGTCCTGGGTTGGGCTGATTTGACTCACTTGCTTATTCATCTTTCATGAATTGGTTGTTCAGTCAGGTCCACCTAGTTAAGGATGACCTTAGTCGGGATGGCTCATCTGTGCTCCAAGTGGTCTCTCATTGTCCAGCTGTACCCTACACTTGTTCTCCTGCTGACAGGGGTCAAAGGGAGAGGGCAGCAGTGCACATGGCCTCCTAAGGCTTGGAGTTGTTACACAATAATTTCCACTGCACGTCATTAGTCCAAGTAAGTTGCTTGTTCAAACTCAACCTCAAGGAGTGAGGAAATAGATTCCATTCCTTGATAGGCATTGCTATGATGTCATTTTGCAAAGGGTGTGGTAAAAGAGGAAGGGATGACTGTCATTTTCCAGTCAGTATTCCACAAAACCAAATGAACTCATTTCTGTAAAGGGTTTAGTACAACACCACACACACAACAAATTGCTCAGTAAGATACATCTATTGTTAAAACCATTATAAGCATAATATAATTTCTAGTTTTTAATGATCCAGTATTTTATCTGACACATTCTATGCATCTCTTCATATTCTCTTCATGCCAACCTCTTCTAGATTCATAAACAATTGCTTTGGTCTTAATTAGTGCACAAACCACCAATTCTTCTTGTACCTTAGTGGCCTGACTGCAAGTTGCTTTCCATTGGAAAGTCATCAGGCCCTCTATACAGATGGAAGTTTGCTTTGTCTCATGACATATGGACTAATGTAAAATGTCACACTGTGGGGTGTGGGGTCTGTTACTCTGAAGAGCTGGTAAAGCAGCTGGGTGAACAAACTATGGCGTGGAAGAGCCAGTCCTCTCTGGGGTCACCTTCTATCAGTGGAAAATAGGATACAGGAAGAAGCAAACAAACAAATAAATGTCCTCTCCATATCCTCTCATGGACTGTTCCATGAGCAGAATCTTCATAAAACCTGTCCAGACATATTGTGTGGGGCTGAGCAAACATACCTGCCAGAAAACATACTGTATTTATTCACAGATCATCATGAAGAAGTGACTAGTAAAGCATTCTATTACCTTGTTTTCCACACTTCCCTGCCTCACTTTATTTTGTTTTTACCCTCCATACCCTGCATCTGCATCTCCCAAATAAAGCTTTGGAACTTAATCCTTGCCTCAGGCTCTGTTCTCATGCAACTCTGTCTGAGATAAGTGCATTTATTATATATCTTGTGCATACATAACATATATATATATGTTATAAATGAGTTAAGGATAAATAATAATGTATCAATATTTGTCTAATGATGAGATCCTATAGGAAGAAAGCATAAAAGAATAATTTGTAACACACATTACAAGGAACATGTGTTCAGTCCACTCATGAGGAGAACTCAGATTCTTTTTGTAATTAAGTACTAAGGTTACTGTGAACAGCTTGGAAAGCAGTTATTAAAGTAGGGATTTGGAGGGGGAAAATTGCTTTAGTATCACAGTTAGTACTGGTTTTAAGTTTGATGTGAGTTACATTGCTGGAGGTGTTTTACAGAGCAGGTTGGATGTGTGGAGTGAGTGAAAGGGCTGGCCAGCAAAGCGGTGGACTATCCACACACAAAACTCGGAATCCAGAGAACCAAGGGTTTATCTTATAAAAGTCTGCATTTCCCAAAAAGGACTCAATTATTCTCCTTCCATCCCTTCCTTTAATGCATTTTCCTCCCTTCTCTACTTTGTGACAGTATGTGTAAAGCATTTTCCCAAATGGATAAAAAAAAATAGAAAAACAAAACTTCTCAGACTATAGAAATGAATTAACAGGGAAAGGAAGCTCTCTCCTACCACTATTGCCAGGTTCTACAGATTCTTGTAAAGGGATGTTCAGAGAGCCTCAATATCTTGGATATATGATAAGAGACAGTTCTTCTTAAGATGAAGGAGGTCGAGGTGGGGTGGACATTATCAGAGTAGGATACTGTAAAGTTATCTGTTAAGTTATACTTCAGTCGGCATGACCTTCTCAGTTTACTGGGAGAAACTATAAGATGGTGTTCAGAACATGAATTTGAGAAGGAGTCAAATCTGAGTTCAAATGTAGTCAAATGTAGTTCAAATGTAGTTCAAATGTAGTCAAACCTGAGTTCAAATTGCATCCTCATTGACCTTCTGGCAAGATTAAACAAGTTGTGTCATCAATCTTTTCTTGGTCTTATAGTTGGTAATAACATCCTTTTAAACTAGTGTCTTAGGCGAGGTACCCATGAGATGAGAATTCATGTGCAAGTGATTTTTTTAAGGAACTGCTCTCAGAAAAGGCTGATGAAGGAATGAGGGAAGCTGGTCAAAAAGGGAGAAGCCAAGTGAGGAGGGAGATTGTTCAGGTAAATTCCCAAGTTCAGCCTCATTCCAAGGGGAGCTCTGGAGCATAAAATATATCCCAGAGTTTGTACTACTTCAGAGCAAATGAGTTGAGCTTCCATATTTCAGTACCAATCAGTAAGACCCACCTCCTTATTCATAAAACAGGCATCATATCCATGTTACTGGGCTAACTGCATTCCAAATTCTACATGTGTAAGAACACTTAGCAACATGCCTAGTGTGAGATAAGAATATGACACGTGGTGGTTGCTTCTAATAATGATTATCACTTTTTAAAGTTTATTTATTTATTTTGAGGGAGAGAGAGCACAAACAGGGGAGGGGCAGAGAGAAGGAGAGAAAGAATCCCAAGCGGGCTCTGTGCCACTAGCACAGAGCCCGATGTGGAGCTTGAACTCACGAACCATGAGATCATGATCTGAGCTGAGATCAAGGGTTGGACATGGAACCGACCTGAGCCATCCAGGCATCCCAATGACTGTTTTTATTATCGAAGAAATTGAGTAAGTTGTTAAAGCATCACACATCTAGCCAAAGCAGAACCTTGGGAGAGGACATGTGTTTGGTTCTTTCCTCTGACTCCCTAAGGAGTCACAGAAACTCGAAACTACATGTTTTACACCCTGGATCATTTGGTACCCAAATGTCTTCTTCTGAATGATTCTATTCTCAAGTCAATTAGAATTAAAGTGAAGAGCTAGAAATGAAAGTGATTCTGTCATGTGTTTGTTAGTGCTGCTCTGGAAATCTGAACAGAAAAGGTCAGATAATTCAAAATGTATTCGTCCATGTGGGTGCATTCACATGGAAGCAAAGTTGAACTGAGAACATTTCACATTGACCAGTGTCAGATGTTTGTTTGGAAGCAGAGCCTTGTCATCTCTCATTAAGTCTCTAAAACACACCTAGTGCATGATAAAAAGGATATATATCATGTGAATTAATCCACATTCTTTGCTGAAACTATTAAGCACTTTTCCATCTTTCTTAATCCTCATTCTGGGTACTTTGCTTCTAATAAAGAAGTACCCATGTGCCTTTACTGGAATAGTATTCTCAAGCTACTCAGGCCATTCTGCCTACACGTCCATGGCCAGAAGAGCTGGGAGTTTATATCTCCCAGAGAGATCCTTTACTGATGACTGTTTGAATGTGCTGAATTGTGAAATCCCAGCTCCCTTGTCATGACGTAAGAGAAACTATGGGCCTCCCCTTGGGGTCAGGCTGAGATAGGGATTCACATGAAATTTCTCCATCTTCATTTGGCTTCTTAGTGTTCCCTGTCAAGCTTCCCTCACTCTTTTACCAGTCTTTCCTGGCAGCAATTTTGTAACAAATCACTTTGAAGTGAATCTTTATCTAACAGTCAGCTTCTTGAGTCCTAACCTAAGACACTGATACAAAAGAATTTCTTAACAAATGTAGACCAACATGGCATAATAAAAATTAACATTTAATGCATGACTATTATTTATCAGGAAATGTGTAAAGCAATCTATGGGTTACAGTATCTGTGGGCTAAGTTTGCAGATAAAGAATAAATTATAAAATAAGTACTAATAAAACTTAAGTAATCTGTTTATGATCACACAGCTAGTTAGTGACTAAGTACATCTTGATTCAAACTGATTGATAGTAAAGCCTAGGGTCAGAACCAGTCCCCACCTTTGAACCCTTGAACTTGAAATGGAGAAAGTGTGAAAGACGATCCTGTAGTTCTTATTCCAAGAGTCATCCATTTCAACGTCTGGATTAATTGACCAAAGAAATTCTGTCTTTGTTTTCATATTCTCTGCTAGGTCAGCTTTGTGAATGTTTCTGGATTTTGCATCATATTCCATGGAGGAAAGGGTGGACTGACATTTCACTTCCATTTTTATGCTTGTGTTACTTAGATCTTCTTAGAGACCCCGTTGAGTTCCAGTACTAGCTGCCAGCCATTTCTCCATCAGGAAGTGGGGTTTAAAATTATCACTGACAACAAAGGCTCATCCCCTAGAAATGTAATATCCCTGAAATCTAACCTTCTTGAAGTTCAAAAGATAGTACCACTAAATTGAAAAGAAATCCTTCTATATAGGGTGATCTTATGGACTATAGTGAGGACCAGAGTTGCAATCTGCTTCCCAAGTGTGTTGTAATAAGGAAGGAAAGAAAGAAAAACAAGTGGAGATGAAGCTAATTCAATGGAATTCGGTACCACGAATGTATTGAAGGTCTTCTGCCCCCACTCACTCCATTATACTGGGGCAGCACCCCTGCCATCTCCTTTTCAAACTTCACCGTAATTCCTACAACCACATTCAGCACAGCAACAATACTTCATGATGATTCTAAGGATAATAGACCCTTGCTATTTCTCTACTGCTAATAAAATCTATTTGGAAACTATAAAGCTAATGGTCATAAAGAGTAGCGACATAGATGCATCGCCAAAGAGAAGAGAGCCAGGGACTTAGGACATTTCATTACTTCCTTGCTCTTTCCTCCTGCTATGTGTTAACTTAAATAGCAGCAGACAGTAGATCGTTGGGACACCTACATTTTGGGACAGATTCTCACACATTTTGAGCCACATAAAAGATACCATATAAGGTGCCAGCATCTTCTCTCCTATAAGAAGCTTTGAGTCTAGACTGGAGGTTAAGACTTTTGAATCGATTGATACAGCATGAAATAAGTAGATTCTATTTATGATTGTATGGGTTTAGTGAATGAAGAAATCATTTAGAGCCAGGCTGATGAAGGCAAACATTGGGAAGGAGGTTGATTTTGAACATCAGTTTGCTGTGGGCAGGCTAAGAGGACTAGAAAAGGGATCCCATGCTCAGGGTCTGCATAAGCAAAGGTATGGCAGAAAAATTTAGAAGACATATCAGATACACAATGGATCTACATGCAATAAAGAATTTGTGACAAAAATTTGAAATATTTGAACTAGGGCTAAACTGCCTTCCAAATGCTTCTCTTATTAAACATCCACTGATTATTGCTTAACAAATTGGATTATATTACTAATCTAGTTCTATATAACAAACTACCACCAACCCAGTGATTTAAAACAGCAACCATTTTGTTTCCTCATAATTCAGAGATAAGGAATTTGGGCTGGACTCAAATGAGTGGTCTTCTCTTGGTCTATTCTGAGGTCATTCTGGCAGCTCATTTGGGGTCTTGATGGTTTTGAATATATGCTCCTATTTTGGAGACTGTCTTAAACCATGGATTCATTCATGTTGAGGGCATGAACTCCAACTACTGCACTCTCTCCATCCCTCCAGACTCTGCACTAGGTGGAATCTGCTCATAGACTCTGCCCTTCCATCAGTGTCATGGTGAAGATTCTGATAAATGATATTGAGAGAGCTAAGGGTTATGGATTTGAAGCCAAAACATTTACTATTCTTTTACCATAGTGAAGGAATTCTGAGCAATATTTCAAATTTGGAGATAAATCTATGCTATTCATTCAACTAAAAAAAAAAAAACACACCCACTACCATGAACATTCAGGAAGGTTAGATAGAAAGGTGGTAAACCTCTCTTTTTCAGTGCTCTACAATAAGACGTGGAAGGAGTCTATGGTATCAGGAGAACATAGCTATGTTGATCCTGAGTGTGACAATCTTTACTGGGTGGGGAGAAAATAAATCTGTGCACTTCTAGTATACATCTGTAGCCTCTGGAATAGATGTGGAATGGAAATCTTTCTCCCTTTGGGCTAAAACACAAGACACATAGTGACCAGCAACACCTTTTCTCCTTAATACCTGCACAGGGATTTGTCATACCTGCAAGTAATATTTATTTTCATTTACTTTAGTATTGAAAATCCAGCTCCTTAACCTTCTGATATTTGAGGGAAAAATATCGTTTAGTGGCCTGAAACAGAATCTAACTAAATGATGTCCAAATAGATGGAAAATTTTCATCTCTTTCTAAAAAGATCCAAGGAAGCCTTTGATACAGGGAGAACATTTTTTTTTTTTTTTTTTGCAATCCTCTGCCTAGAGCAGCTGTCCCAAAGGGTAGGGAAGGTTCTCAAAGCACTTCAGAAATGTTAATTCATTTATTCCTCAAACATCTTTAATTAATATATAAAGAGCAAGAATTTATTACCATATTTTTAAAAAAAGAGCCACATTAGCATCTGTCCATATCCCTGTTGGCCCTAACCCTGTGGTGCACATTGACCTGACATCCAAATGTCACCATTTACATCTCTTTGTCCAAGGGCCTTTCTTGCCACCACATTTCTCTGCCCTTCTGCACAGCAGGCTGAAACAACTGGAGAATTAACAGTACCCAGGAGCAGTCATCAACCAATGCCTGACAAAAATTAAAGATCAGTATGCAGTACCGTCCCCCTGCAACAACCTCTACCCTCTGGTGAGATGTCTCTGAGCTCCATGTTCTACAATGGCTCTAGGGTACCCAGTGGGATGGAGCTCTAGTTACCTACAGTGACACTAAAATTGAGAATCTCCCTTGAATCATTTGCTTTGCTGTCCTAGTGCTTCCTGGGGTTGCCTTCTAACTAAATCACATTCTGATCTTTGTCTCATGTTCTGCTTCTGGGGGAAACAAACGAAGACAAAGAGTGATGCAGAGAGTAAACTGTTTGCCTTTAATTAAATCAGATCTAATCTTCAGGTTTGGGATCTAGAATTCCTTCCATAAGACCTTGCTCTTCTTTCTATATTTAGAATTGTGAGGGGCACCTGAGTGGCTCAGTTGGTTTAGCATCAGACTCTTGATTTCAAATCAGGTCATGATCTCAGGGTCAGGGAACCAAGCCCTGCATTGGACTCCGTGAGCATGGAGCCTGCTTGGGATTCATTCTTTCTCTCTCTCTCTCTCTCTCTCTCTGCTCTTCCACTTGTGCTCTCTCCCTAAAAAAGAAAAAAAAAAAAGAATTGTGACATTTATATTTATAAATTAGAAGAAAAGACCACAGGACATTTTATTCCAAACTCCTCATCTGTAGAAACTGAAGGTCAGAGAGGTGAAGAACTTGCTTCTTGGGGAAAAGCAGAGCACCTTTTTTGTTTCCAGAACAGCATTGTCCATACTAAACCACACCATATTGGTTGTTTTGAGAGTATCTTTCTTTCCTCACTGAATATGATGCAATTAAAATAATATAGTCCAGGGGCACCTGGGTGGCTCGGTCGGTGGAGCGTCCAACTTCGGCTCAGGTCATGATCTCACAGTTCGTGGATTCGAGCCCCATGTCGGGCTCTGTGCTGATGTCTAGCTCAGAGCCTGGAGCCTGCTTCAGATTCTGTGTCTCCCTCTCTCTTTGGCCCTCCCCTGCTCATGCTGTCTCTCTCTCTCAGAAATAAATAAAACATTAAAAAATTTTTTTAGAAAGAAATGATATAGTCCAATAAAGCAGATGGACAAACTTGCAGACCTCAAGAGAAACAGTCTAGAATAAGAAATAGGGAGCAAAAATGGAGATTTAGGCTTCGAGTTATGGAATGAATAAGTCATGGGATGAAAGATACAGCACAAGGAATATAATCAGTGGAATTGTGAATGCCTTGTATGGTAACAGATGGTAAGCAAGACTTGTGGTGAGCGCAGCATAACATCTAGACTTGTCAAATCACTGTTGTACACCTGAGCCTACTGTAACATTGTATGTCAATAAAAATTAAATAATAAATAAAAATAAATTTTAAAAAATAGGGAAAGAGTAAAGAAAAGAAAACAAAAACAGGTTAGACTAGCAGTGGAAGGTTAAATAGAGTACAGTGGTTCTCAGTTTTGGATGGACATTGGAATTATTTGGGGTGCTTTTAAAAATACTGAAGCCTGGATCCATTCTCCCAGAGATCCTAATTTAATTGATTTGGTGTCCAGCTGTGGCACTGGGACTTTATAAAAGAAATGCTCAGTTGACTCTACTGTGCAGCCAAGATTGAGGACCACTGGTCTGGCATACCAAACTGTGCAATTCTTCTGTCATTGAAATAGGAAATCACACTGCTTCAGGTAGGGACTCTCAGAATTCAAGAGCCTCCAAGGATATTAAAAAATGAAGAATTAACAGAAGAAGCTGTAAAAATGTTGGTGTATTCTAAAGGTTTACATTTAAACACCTAACATTTATAGAGAGCACTGTGTAACATACATTTTACATATTTTTTTTTATTTTTTAAATTTTTTTTTTAATGTTTTATTTATTTCTAGGAGAGAGACAGGGAGAAAGCGTGAGCAGGGGAGGGTCAGAGAGAGAGGGAGTCACAGACTGAAACAGGCTCCAGGCTCTGAGCTGGCAGTCAGCACAGAGCCCGACGCGGGGCTCGAACCCACGAACCGCGAGATCATGACCTAAGCGAAAGTCGGACGCTCAACCAACTAAGCCACCCAGGCGCCCCACATACATTTTACATATTAACTACAGAGCCTGTTGGTAGGGCAAATAATGGCCCGAAAGATGTCTCCACCAAAATCCTCAGGACCTGTGAATATATTGCCTTACTGATAACTGAGACTTCAAAAATATGATTGTTAAGCTTCCATAAATGGGGAGAATATCTTGAATTATCTAGGTAAACCCAATGTAATCACAATAGTCCTTGTGAAAGGGAGGCAAGAGGATTGTAGTCCAAGAAGAAGTGAGGCTGGAAGGAGAGGCTGGAGTGATAGCATCAATGGATGGTGGCCAGGTGTCATCTAGAAGCTGGAGAACACAAGGGACAGATTCTCCCCCAGATCTTCCAGAAGAGAAAAATCCCTGCCAACACCTTGATTTTAGCCCCACTTAAGCCCATTTTCAGACTCTAACGTCCAGAACTATGAGCCAATAAATTTGTGCAGTTTTAAGCCACTAGGTGTGTAGTAAATGGTTTGTAGTAGCACCAGAAAACTAATACAGGGCTGGTGGTGTGAGTTATTCATGAGCTACAACTTTAAAGTTTTGTGATAAACATTGCTTTCACTCCTGTACCTACCATCCCTGTGGATAATGTAATCTAAATATAAGACTGAAAGCCTAAAATTGGAGCTCTTTGTGACTGTGCAGTTCAAGCCATATGACTTGGCACCAATTATCAGTGCTGACTCCAAGGACATATGATGATTTTGCAGATGATATCAAATAGGACACATGCTAACATCTGCCTAAATATGATGCCCAACATAGAGAATTAGAGATTTTGAAGAATCATTTGTTCACTTATTTATTTATTCTTCTATTCATCCATTTATTTATCCACTCAACCAACACCATTTGGCTCCTGCTATTGTGTTGGGCAGAGGTGTGATCTAGTATAGTTAGGATTTACAGAAAAAACACAGTTAAACTTGAATTTCAGCAAAACAACAAATGGCAGTATGTGTATACCAAATATTATGTCATGTTAATATTGTAATATTCTTTGATGTTCACTTGAAATTCTACTTTACCTGGATATCCTGTATCTTTATTTGCTAAATCCAGTAATTCTAAGTATAGTAGTTCTCAGCCAGAGTCCCAAGACACACTCCTGTGTTACTGGTAAGTTGTTGCTACACTTTGTGAATGACCTATGTTTATACAAACTTAGAACATGATCCTAACTGAATTTATTCTTGTATGTTGTCTTGTGTCATAGAGAGAAGAGTGGACTTTTTGTCAGAAAAACACACAATGCACACAACACTTGGGTACCCCCTGAGAGATTAAAGATGCCATGCTTTTTGAAAGATAGAAAATAAGGGAAGAACATGGCTGGTCCAGTGTGTATTACAAGGGCTCATGGACTGTCTTTTAAATTCTTCCCTGTCATTCACTAGCTGTGTGACTTAAGGGAAGTTACATTTTCTCTAAGCTTTTGGGGTTCTTTTCCTATAAAATTAGAACATTATCTAATTTATAGGTCATTTGGTCAATTAACTACTATTTACTGTATACTTGCTATGTGCCAAGCCTCATTCTAGCTGCTAGAGATACTATGCTGAATATACCAAAGTCCTTGTTCTCAAGGAGCTTAAGTTTCTTTGGTTATAATAATCATTAAAGAAACTATCCCAGTGCTGAAGCCCACAGTTAAGTGTTCAATAAATGCTATGGAATGATTGCTTGATTTCTGATGACATAAGACCCTATCCTCAAGAGGCTTACTTTCAAGTAAGAAGGTTGCCCCTGCCTGCCTTGTTTGCTCACGGGCCTAGGAAATGCTATTTGAGGAAAACTATTTTAATCTTGAGTAGCACAGAGTGTCAGAGAACAGATTTCATTAGGTTCTGTACTTCCTCTGTGAGAGAAGTTTCCATGAAGCAGTTCATGGCGTGAAGAAGTACAGTGGATTTCATGCTATAAGTCAAAAGGCCCCTGGGGGGATGTTGTGACTTTTGCAGCTTTAGTAACACATATGCAGATGGGGACAAGCAGGAGTTGTAGGTCTCTATGTGTTTACATTTAATTTCACGTATTCAAGTAACATTGATTAAAGTAATTTCCATGCACAATGGAGGTAACCTTCAGTTTTCAAGCTGACTGCAGTTCCCATTGCTTATGTGCAAAAATCTGGCAGCAGCAACTGTGCTCTAAGATTATAAAGAAAGAAACATCTGATGGAATCTACAGTATTTTTTTCATGTTGTGAAATATAATTTCCCTAATCTGTATGTATGCCTAGGAAAGTATAAATAGGAAAGACATTTATCACAGCATAGAAAGTCATCTATTTATTCAACAACTATCCACTGGATGGCCTTTATTAAGCACAGTACTGAGAAGAGAAGTCACGTAAGACCTTGCTACTGAAAGTGTGAACAATCTGCGGACAATCAGCATCATCAGCTATGAGTTCTTCAGAAAGGCAGAATCTCGAAATCTACCCAAGACCTACTAAACTAGCATCTACATTTAACAAGGTCCCAGGGTGATTCAAATGTACATTATGCTTTGAGAAACTCTGATGTATGATACCGTCATGATCACCCAGAGAGGCTGCTGCTATGGAGACAGAATTTATATATAATATCAAGAAATAAGGAGAGGGATGACTGGGTGACTCAGTCAGTTAAGCATCTGACTCTTGATTTCAGCTCAGGTTGTGATCTCATGCTTTGTGAGTTCAAGTCCCATACGGGGCTCTGTGCTGACAGCACAGGGCCTGCTTGGGATTCTCTGTCTCCCTCTCTCTCTCTGCCCTTCCCCCACTCACTCTCTATCTCTCTCTCAAAAATAAACAAACATTTAAAAAAGGACAAGAAATGATGGGAATAGCTTTATGATTTTTCTCAAATTAAAATCCAAATTTCCTGCAATACTATTCTCTTTTTTTCTCTCACCTGTTATTTCAAACTTTTTTTTTTTTACCACAAAGAGGGCTGAACTAATTCAAAACTATATTATTCCTGTCTATATGTATTTATTTCCTGGGTTTCATTTCTTCCTTGTGAATTCTTAGCTTTGGGTATGCAAATTATCTATTCATCTGGTTTTTGAATAATGCAGCCTCACTAATATGTGAATGCTTTTTGCCATTAGCTTCAACTATTCATGCCAATAGTTGGTATCAGATTAACATAACAGGTAACAAAATGACTCCAAAATCAATTATATCAGGGTTTGCAATATTCTTTATATCTGCAGTACAGTTTAGTGTATCTCCTTCTCTGTGAACTCACACTGATGTTTTGTAAATTGAAACATCACTCTCTTGGAAAAAAATAACCTTTTTATTTATTTTTGAATGTTTACTTATTTTGAGAGAGCACACATGTGTATGCACACATGCACAAGTGGGAGAAGGGCAGAAAGAGAAGAAAGAGAGGATCCCAAGCTGACTCTGCACTGTCAATGTGAGCCCAATGCAGGGCTCAGTCTCACAAATCATGAGATCATGACCAGAGCTGAAATCAAGATTCGGGTGCTTAATTGACTGAGCCACCCAGGCACCCCAATTATAACCCATTTAAATAGAATCCAGTGGTTTCAAGCATATTCACAAGGCTGTGCAACCATCACTTCATTTCTAGAACTTTTTCATCTCCCCACAAAGAACTCTATAGCCATTAATAATCACTGTCCATTTTTCTTTCCCACTGGTCCTGTTCTCCACTAATTTATTTTCTGTCTCTAGGGATTTCCCCATTCTGATTTCATATGGCCTAGTCTGTCTGGTTTTCAAGGTTCATGTTTTCATGTTCATCATGTTTTCAAGGTTCATCCATTTTGTAGCATGTCTCAATTTTTTATCCCTTTATATGGTTGAGTAACATTCCATTGTGTAGATGTCCTAAACTTGTTTATCTATTCATTTATTGATAGATATTTAGTTGCATCTGCTTTTTGGCTATTATGAGTAAAGCGTCTATGAACATTCATTTACAAGTATTTGTGTGAACTGATGTCATCAATTCTCTTCTGCATGTACCTAGGAATGAAATTGTTGGGCCATATGGTAACTCTATGAGTACCATTTTGAGGAAATGCCAAACTGTTTTCCACAGCAGCTACACCACTTTAGCTTCCCAGCAGCAATGAGTGATGGCTCTAATTTCTCCACATCCCTGCCAACACTTGTTCTTGTCTGTGTGTGTGTGTGTGTGTGTGTGTTTAATTATAGACACACTGTTTGCTGTGAAATGGTATTTCATTGTGGTCTTCATTTGCATTTCCATAATAACTAAAGATGTTGAAAATCTTTTCATGTGTTCAGTGACCATCTGTAAATCTTCTTAGGAGAAATGTCTACTCAAATCTTTTGCCTATATTGGGCTTTTTATTGTTATTTTGAAGAGTTCTTGATATATTCTAGCTACTAGACCCTTAACAGATTATTTGTCAATATTTTCTCCCATTCTGTAGGATACCTTGTCACTTTATTGATAATGCTCTGTGAAGCACACATTTTTGGTTTGTTTGTTTGAATGTAGTCTAGTTCATCTATCTTTTCTTTGGTTGGTTGGGTTTCAAAAGTGTCATGTCTAAAACTGTTGCCTAGGGGCGCCGGGGTGGCCTAGTCGGTTAAGCGTCTGACTTTTGCTTAGGTCATGATCTCATGGTTCGTGGGTTCAAGCCCCACGTCGGGCTCTGTGCTGACTGCCAGCTCAGAGCCTGGAGCCTGTTTCAGTCTGTGACTCCCTCTCTCTCTGACCCTCCCCTGTTCAGGCTGTCTCTCTCTCTCTCTCCTAGAAATAAATTAAAAAAAAAAATTTAAAACTGTTGCCTAGTCCAAGGTCATGAAGATCTACACTTATATTGTCCTTTAAGAGTTTTGAAATCTTAGTTCTTCTTTAAGGTCTTTGACCCATTTTCAGTTAAGTTTAGTTTACGGTGTGAAGTAGGGGTCAAGCTGCACCAGCACCATTTTTAAAAACATTAATTTTTGAATTGCTTTGACACCTTTAAGAAAAATCAGTTGACTGTAAATGTACGTAAAGTGGGTTTTATTTCTGGACTCTTAATTCTATTCCACTTATCTGTATGTTTACCTTTATGCCATTACCACACAATCTTGATTATTATATTTTGTATGAAATTTTGAATTGGAAATGGGAGTCCTCCAACTTTGTTTTTTTTCAAGAGAATTTTGGTTATACTGGATCCCTTGAATTCCCATATGACTATTAGGATCAGCTTGGGAAATATTTCCATCTTGACATGTGAAGTATTCCTATAAATGGACATGAATCATCGTTATATTTATGTAAGTATTCTTTCATTTCTTTCAATGATGTGTTTAAGTTTCCGTATGGTTCCCTAGGGGATTATAAATAACATCTTAATTTATAACAATCTAGTTACTTTAACACAAATTTAATTTCAATAGTATGCTGAAACTTTGCCCCTATTCTTCTTGATTATCTGCTTGATCCTCTGTGTCATTACTGTCATATAAATTACAACTTTATGCTCCCTGTGCTCATCAACACAGATTTATGGTTGTTCATGTATGCAGATAGATATCCTTTAAATTAGAGAGGAGAAAAAAGAGTTATAAACCAAAATACACTTTTACTGTTTTTATATATTTACTTATACATTCATCTTTACTAGTAGTTATTTTTAATGTGGATTTGATTTACTTTTTAATGTTCTTTAATTTCAGTCTAAAAGGTTTTCTTTAGTATTTCCTGTTGGTATCCTAATGATGAATTCTCTGTTTTTATTTATCTGGTAATGTCTCCTTTCTACCTTCTTTTTGAAGAATTGTTATGCTAAATACAGAATTTGGGGCTGAATTGGTTGAAAAGTCGTTTGGGACATTACATATATCATCTCACTGCCATCTGTTCTCCATGGTTTCTGATGGGAAATCAACTGTTAATCTTATTGATGACCCATTATATGGAATGAATTTGTTTTCTCATGCTGCTTTCAAGACTTCGTTTTTGTCTTTCAAGTTTCTTTATAGTGTATCTTAGGTGTGAATATCTGAGTTCATTCTACTTGAAGTTTGCTGAGTCTCTTGTACATTCAGAGTATTTTTCATCAAATTTAGGGAAATTGGGACCATTGTATATTTAATAGTCCTCCCTGTTTGCTCTCTTTTCCCCTTCTTAGACTTCCATTATGATTATGTTGATATACCTATATGTCTCTGCTCCTTTTTCTTCATGTTTTATTTTCTGTTCCTCAGATATATATCTTCAGTTAATTTATGTTCAATTATACTGGCTTTTCTCCCTGCTCAAATATAAGATTATGTTCTTCTAGTAAATTTTAATTTCAGTTAGTACACTTTTCAATTGTAGAATTTCTGTTTGGTCCTTTTAGTTAATTTCTGTCTCTTTATTGATATGTACTACTCGGTGAGGCATCATTCTTATGTGCTCCAAGTGATTATATGTTCTTTGACTATAATTAAGATAAATAATTTCAAGTCTTTGTCTAGTAAGTCTAATACATGAACTTCCTCAGAGATGATCTCTATTGACAGCTCTTTTTCTGCCTAATGCATCATACTGTCTTGGGTTTTTTCTTGTATGCCTCATAATTTATTGGAAATTGAACATTTAAAAATAACATGGCAAATTTGGAAATTAGACTTTCATCCCTTCCCATGTTTTGCTATTACTACTGGGTTTTGTTTTGTGTCTGTGTGTGTGTGGTTGGTGGCGGTGGTGATAGCTGCAGTAATGGTTTGTTGGTTTAATGGCTTTCATGAATTAACTCTGTTAAGTCTCTATTCTTTTAAACTTGTGGTCACTGAAGTCTCTGCCTAGTTAACATCATGGTCAGCTAATGATTGGACAGATTTTTATAAGTGTATGAAATCAACAACTCCACCAGACTTTGTTGAGGGGCTCTGTGTATCTACTGGAAACACCTTCAGTACTCAGCCAGTATTTGACAATTCTACCTTATGTTTCACTTCCTGCTTACAATGAGCCTTAAGGTAGGCCATAGTTGAGAACTTGAGGCCTTTTCAGATCTTTCCTGAACACACACACATCCCTATGCATACACAGAAACTTTTATATCCTTGTGATTGTGTTTGTGAGCTTTTCAAATTCCCTCTAGATATTTCCTTTCCCAGCTTTTCCTTTAAAACTTTTTGGTGAGCCTATGGTTTTCTCCAACTGTTACTGACTGCTTCAGACAGACACAAAGTAAGCTGTTTACCTCTAACTGTTTTTGACAAACACTGCCAGGTAAAAGGATTTTTTTTCACTATAGGAGGTCCAAGTCAAGGCAAATAAGGACTATCTTGCAAGCGAAGTCTTCCAGGAAACCACTAGACAGGTCAAATAATGATAATCTACGGGATTGAAGTTTAAAGGAGCTTCAACTCTGTTTCTCTTCTATTTGCTTCCAGGCTGCCATATTTAACTATGAGCATGGCCTCTAGACTTTCAACGCAACCAGCAACCACAGAGTTTAACGGTGGAAAGAGGGCAACAGGACAAGTTAAAATGCCCTAAGACTAAGGCTCACTGGTTTTACTGAGATCCAACCACTGTTGCTGAATAAATACTTCCCGTATAACTGCAAGCCTTTTGTTAATTTCTAAAGTTATGAAAATGTTGACTCTATTTATTACCAATATTATTTTAGATTTTATGGAAAGGAGAATTTTCAAAGATCCTGCCATTTTCGTTGACATCAATGACATTAATAATTTTAGACGAAAAATACAGAAAATATAAAATACTGGTCTTAGGGGAAATTAGAAAGTCTTAAAATTTTATCTTGTTTTATTGTTCAGTACCACCATGAGGAAACAATATGTTATGTGTGTAATATTATAACTTTATGATCATGGTACATATTCAGTTTCTTGAGAATTTTGTAAAAGTATAAAATTGTCTATATTATATTAAACAGAAACAGGAAGATGTTTTCTGAAGATGCCTATTTCTCATAATGGCAGCTATAGCTTGGAGACAGGGAGTAGCTATTTAGGATAAATAAATTGCTTCAGGCCTAGACTTAGAATTCAAGAAATATGGTAAAATAAGCCTTGACTTAGGTATTTCATGTTTAAGATAGGGCCTGGAATTTGGTGAGCTAGTGCAAGAACTAAGAGTAGAATTTCTCATTGTGGAGTGGTGGCCTCAAAGAAGAAGCCAGTTAGAGTGAAATCAGTACTTTTTGTTATTAACTGGACTGCTTGTGATACCAGTATTGACTTTATTTTCCTTGTGTTATCATTGAAGAGGAGATCTTTTCTGAAAGCTAGATAAGAATGTGTATTCAGGAGAAATTTAGCCTTAACCAGATCCCATATATTAAAAAATAAGACCAAAATTAACATTTTTGTATTTCTGATCATGTGCAACATCATTAAATGTCCTTAGAGTCAGAGCTTATCATCAGAAACCAGGAGCACAATTTTGCTTAGGCTGCACAGTCATGAAGGGTTTCAATGTCAGACTATCAATCTTCTCTTTAGATTATATTATCTGTATGGTCACTGGATTGGGGGGAAGCACTATAGGAGTAAAAAAAATATATAAGATATTGTTGTTTAAAGTGCAGTCTGTGGACAATTAGCATCACCATCTTATGAGAGATTTTCACATACATAGAATTTAAGGCATCACACTAGACCTACTGAACCAGAATATACATTTAAACAAGATCTCCTGGTGATTCATGTGCACATTAAAGTCTGAGAAGTACTGCCATAGATAATCTAGCCATGGATTGTTGAAATTTGATTGTATACACTCCATTAAACAAGGCCTTGGGGAATTTAAAAGGTTGTTTTTGATCTTTCTAGCTACTCTGCTCCTTTCAATTGCAAAAGCAACAGGGCATCTAAAACTATTTTAACCTCAATGTGGCCTTTTATAAGTTATTAGCTGAGCTATATTAAATATTATTCTATATAGTGTTGCAGTAAAATTTCTATGGCGGGAAACAGAGAAAAGACATGCTTTTTCCCCAAGAAAGTTGATTTATTAATCCTAGAGAAATTCCATAGTCAAGCTATCTTATGTACTGAACAGGGCCTACACCAAGAGAGCTACTTCTTGAAAGAATTGTCAAATACCATTCTTATATATTTAATGGGCAGAGGTGAAAATGATGATAATGAGCAGTCTTACCTTATTGCAGAGCTGAAATTTCCAAAATTTATTGAATATATGAATTGTCACATTATATGAGAAATTCAGTAGTAAGTTGTCCAGGGGTCTTGGGAGAAAAATCCCTGTTAGATAAGGAAGATCAATGGATATCAGGAGCATCTTAAGTCAAGTTTGCTAAAAGCAGAGCCTGAAATAGGGATTTAGATGCATGGGATGTATTGCAGGAGGGTTCTCTGGTGAAGAGGAAAGGAAGTAGGATGGGCTGTACATGAACAATGTGGCATGAGCTGACATGGTATCTAACTTCAACCTGATCCCACGAGGAGTTCTGGAGTATAAATTTCACCACAGAGTCCCCTCTGAGGCAAGGAAACTAGCTTGTATTGTTCCTAAGTCAGTCAGTCATTGACTGCCTCTCAAGGATAGACATGACCTCTTTGGCCAAGGGCAAGTCCCCAGAGCAGGGGTCCCCGTGATAGCCAACATAGATAGTGGCTCCTTTCTTGAGGAGATCTGGGAGGGGCACCATCAGGGCTACAAAGGAATCATACTGGGAAGGAACAGTGACTCTGAAGCATCCATACTATTACCTATGAATACAAAGCTCAGTATAATCTGACAGCCTCAGAGGAGACAGAAAAACAGATCTTGATATAGGGCATATTTTCTATTCATACATATTTATTTACTCTGTATAATTTTAGCATGCATGGTGTGCATAGTGCTAAGCTGGGCACTGTATTTTTAAAGTATTTCAATATATGGTGTCTGTCTTATTTTGGGTTCTACATTAAATGCAAACCCCGAAACAAGGACTTTGGTGCAGGTAATATATCTGGGAAATAACTTCAGGAAGCACAAAAGAGGGTTAGGAAAAGTGAGAGAGGGAAACAAGAAAAGGTTCACTCCAAAATAAATTGTGAACTGTTTGTAGTAAAAAGATTTTGTATAGCAGATCACCACTTTGGACAAATGGGGTTCAGTCCCATTGATGACTTTTTGAGGAATGCCCCAGAATTGTGCCACCATTTCCTGTCCCTTGTTTTATAAGGATTGCTTCCAGAAGTGTGATCTCCACAGTATATCCTGGCTACTATGATTGCAGGCTTTTTATAATGTGACTGGAAAGAAAAGAAGAGATCAGTTCAGATTAATCAAAGTTTTCATGCAAGAAGTAAGATTGCTCCAGCTGAGCCAGATGAAAGGCTAAGGAATACAATACTATACCAAGTAGAAGAAAAAGTTTGAACTTGACCTGCAGAGAATGAGGTGTTATGAAGATTAATATGGGCACAGTAGACAATAAAATCCTGATTTATCATGCCAGAAAACTGTAGCAAGATTAGCAAGCATGCAGCCATCAAACAAATATGCATTTAGTACCAACTGTATGCACAGCCCTCACAGCATCAGGGTCAAAGAGAGAGTGCCTTAGAACTCATCCAGTGTGGTTCTCCAGCCTGAGTTAAGTCAAGACAAAGCAGCGTTCCTCCAATGGTAAATATCAGGCCTCAAATGTGGTGCCAAGTTGCCCTCTCTCAAGGTTCAGGGAGACCACCCCAGCTGACTCAGGTTGAGCCTGTGGGGTCTTGGGCACATCTGAGAGAATTTCTCCTACATATGGTGGGCAGGTTGGTTGCTAACCCAAAGCTCAGGAGGTCAAGGTTCCAGGTCATGCCCTTCCAATGAGATTCACAAGTTTTACCCCTCTCTAGGACTCCATTTCTTTTTCTCTAAAAAATAAGGAGACCCAACTTGGGGAATGTCTGCAGCCTTCTATAAAATTCTGCTCTGATGAAACCCCAATCCTCGTTTTACAGGATGAGTACCTTGCTGATTTGCCACCTCCTCAAAATCCTGCGACACCTGCGGCATATTCTTCCAGAGAGGTCCAGCCATGCTTTGGTTCTGCCTTTAACTAGCGCGGCAAAGTCATTCCTCATATTAAAGGTCATTTGCCCATTTGCAAGGTTCATAAAGCATCAACATTCTTTTTTATTTGTTTGAAATTAGCCACCTGTATTTCCCTTAAATAAAAATCTAGTGGAAATTCTTCACCTCATCAATTTTCATAACTCAGATCAAACTCAGGCACACCTTCCTTCTGCTCAGAAAAGCTCTTCTGTGACATGTCTTGGTTTTCTTCCTAAATAAAGTTCTACCACATTTATTATTTCCCACTATATAATATTTTTAAAGAAAAAAACACTTGTGAGAAAATGTGGTGATTGGTAACAGAATAGGCTCTGCCTATGGAAAGCCTTTCTATTCGCAATACAGAGCCATTACAAAGCCAGGGAAGTGATGACTTACATAAACCTTAGCCAGAGAATCCAGGAATGAATAAAATACCATCCCAGATCTATAATGTGACAACAAATATCAGTACTCATAGTATTTCCAAATCTGCATGGTCATCAGCAGAATCTGAACATGCCAGGTGTTCAGCCTCCAAGTCCAGACAGAGATCTAAGCTGTGCTTCTCGGAATAAACCAATCTGAGAGAATCAAGAGCGCATGCTGTCCTTGAATTCGGGAGTATGTTGGCAAATGCAAGTTCAATCAAAGGCAATAATGTAACAAGTGTTCCAAGTGTAATAATAATAAATTTCACAGACAAATTAATAGGACATGCAAGACCTAAAACCTATGTGGGAATTAAAACTCCTCTTTTAAATGGGAAAAAAAATCAAACTGTGTAGAAAGAAGCATAGCATTAGTCACACACACTGGAAAGGTCTAGATGCCCAAGAACAAGGGGCATTTTTTTTATTCCACTATGAAAATAAGTATTCATGGCTAATGTTGCAGCACTAAATTGCACTAAGTGAAAATTTTCATTTGGTTGCTATTTTTGATAAAGAAACTATTTGTGAATGTTCAGTGAGGGCTGGACTCCAGAGGGATCAGATCAGAAATGGCATGTGTTTATAAGAACTTGAGAAAAGGAAAGAGTATATCTGTCAGCCTTGGACATGCAGCCGTTGATGCCTCAAATATTATGCATATAACAACTTTGGAAAACATTTTCATTTTGCCCTTTGGGACTTGAAGGAATAACTGCAAGAAAACAAAAACAACAAAGGGTCCATTTTACGTATTTGAATTCTCTAGCAGCCACATTATTCAAAATCTTAAGTTTCATAACAAGATGGCCTTGGGATAAAACTTAAAGGCCATTTAGTTCAAGTCCCCATCTATGCAGGAATATCTGATGGGTGTTTATTCTCAGCTTGGACACTTCTGGGGGGAAAGGGAGATGGGGTCGTTTGTTCACATCTCATTGTTCTGCAAAGCCATGGCTGCCTTATTTCCTTTCTTCTTTCCTTCATTCCTCCCTTCCTTTCCTTCCTCTCTCCCTTCCTTCCCTCTCCTCCCTCCCTTCCTTGCCTCTCTTTCTTTATTTCTTCTTTCTTCTGTGCCTCCTTCCTTCCCCTTCCCTTCCTTCTTCCCTCTGTCCTACCCCAATCTCTTTCCTCATTCCCTCCCTCCTTTTTCTTCTTCCACCTCCCTTCCTCTTTCCTTCCTTCACAATTTTCTTTTCCCTCCTTCTTTCCATCACCCCTCTTTATCCTTTTTCCCTCCTTCTATCCCTGTCTCCCTTTCTTCCTTTTTAAAAAAACTGCCTTGATATTGAGAAGTTTTACCTTCTGTTGTACTAAAAGTCCATTCCCTCTAAATCTCCTCATTTGGGTACAGTTCTCAGCCTCAGAAGCTAACAGAGTGAGTCTCTTTGGTCTGCGGGACTCTTTCCTTCCAAATTCTACCAAAGCTACCATGCTTCTCCTATCCAAGCTTCCAAATCTCCCCCCAAATTCACATGTATGGCTTATGAACTGGAAACCAGTTAGGGGAGGAACAAAATTTTTAATGCCTGTATATTCGTTACATGTTTATGATTTTGGTACTTTGCTTTAAGGATGCCATAAGACCTAACCAGGTAATAATAATACAGTAGTCAAAATTATTGCATGTTCACCATGTGCCCAGATAATGTACGATGTATTTACAGAGACTATCTCACTGAATTCTCTCCTCCTGCAGGAAAGCTATTTATCAGGCTTTTTGTACAGAGAAACATGCCCAGGGTCAGCCAGCTAAGAAATGACGGTGTTGGGCATTGAGCCTCTATTAATTTCCTAACCTAGTGCTCTCAAGCACTACCCAGTCCTGACTTTACATGTGTGAAGTATTTAGTTCCAAAAAGGCAGTAAAGCTAACTTTTACTTTTCCCCAGTTTTATGGTTAGCACCCCAAGGAGTGCCAGAAGTCCTGTTCCCACTTGGGAGCTCTCCACTCCTTAGACAGAGGTATTCAGCAGCCACAAAACCCACTGGGCTATGTACTGTCACCTCACCCCTAGTCTAGGCTGCTCCCTCATCCTGGACCACATTCCTTATGCCTCTCTCCATGCCATGCCTGCACCCTGCCTTTCAGACAGACCTGTGCATTCCTAGCCCGGCCTACTGTTGCACTCCAGAGATCACCTCCTTCCTGCTCTTGTCTCTTACTCAGCTCAAAAAACACCCTGGCTGTTTGAGGTTCTTACATGGGAGACTTCTCCCCTCCATCAGATTATGAGAGCTTCCAGGCCAGAATCCAGGCATACACTAGGCCCTCAACTTCTACATGCTGGACACACTGATCAATGCATCTCCTCCCCCAGCATCGCCCCTGAAGGCTAAGGTGCCCTTTCTCTCTGGAGCTACACACACAGCTCCAATTTCTCAAAGGAGTATGAGCATATCTCAGCTCCCAAATTCCTTTTCATGCTTGCTCGTCTGCTTTACAGCATCACCCAAACTCTGAATTTCTCCCAGCAGCCTGCATGGAAAGAAGGGATTTAGTAAGCAGCCAACAGTATACTTTGTGCTCAAATTCCTCATTCACACAAGACCAGAAAAGAAAAACAAAAACACAAGCCCATAATATCCCCTGGAGAGTCTCAGCTTCCAAAAGAGTTGTTAGAAGATTGCCCTTGACTGAGGCCCTGGAGAGGAACTAGTGCTTCCCGTGGCACGTGCAACCATGAGCAAAGAGCCCCGAAGCATCGGGGCATAATTTTCTCTCTTAATAAAAGATTAATTCCCATGTAAAAGGCTGCATGGGGACCATCATTACTTGCTGGCAGGGCCGTTCCATTTCCCTGTGCCGGCTCTGACCTGCTCTGGAAAGCTGTATAATGTGCTGTCAGGGGCATCATTCCAGAGATGGAGGGATGCAAATGAAACCAAGGAAGAGGATGCGCAGACATAGATTGAGACGCCAAAGTTCTGCTCTCAACGCTGACATTCCCATTTCCATTAATTGGTTTCCATTTCCACTTACCAGACCATCTCAAAGAGGCTTTCTCATTCTCCGTGGCATGATCAGTGTGTTATAAACATACCTCCGCGTGCTCTCCCTTCTGCCTGCTCACTCCCTTACTTTATAATTGGGCCAATTTCTGGTGGTGGTAGCAGCTGATACTTCTTGAACTCTTTCTAATAGGCCCTGTGTTTGGGCCTTTGAGTTATAGCTTTTAATACTCTTAAGTCCTGAGTTATAGCTTTGAGTTATAGCTTTTAATAATCTTAAATCCTGAGATAGGCACCTGTATTATTATTGTAAATCTATAATTGATAATATTATATATCATTATACATAATCAAATTAATGTTTATAAAATGTACAATGGAAGGTATGATTAAGAAATAATCTTCACTATTGTGCAGCTTAGATTGGAAAGATCATCCTGGGTCCCTCAGCTAATAAGTAGTAAGCACTGAATTTAAATCTAGGCTTTTCTAACTTTTTTAAGTTCTTGCATTTAATTAGTCTGATATACTACCTATCTGATTACTCTCTAGACAAAAAGCGTTTTTTCATGGCAACAAGGTGAGTGGCTTTTCCGCTTCTATCACACTTTTATGTATATAACAGTAAATCTGAGTCTCATCAAGGCCTATTTCAATATAGTCAGATGAAATATTAGTCCCATATCAAGAAACTGTAGAAAAGAAGGCAAAATCTTTTTCCTAGCTCTTAAAAAAATACATTCATTAAACCTAATGCAAAGCTGGTTATATTCATTAAACCTAATGCAAAGGCAAAATATTTTCAGTTTATTGTAGAGTTCCCACCCACCCCCATCTGCTCTTGGTAGTTCTTCCCCTGCCCCTGGATGACAAATTTAGCAGGCCCCATGACTTGTCTGGTCACAATTATATCATCAAAATTCCCCATCACTTTAAATCAGAATAGTAATTAAAATGCCCAATCCTTGTAACTGTCAAAGGCCTACATGGAGGAAGGAGGGGAGATATTCAGAAGTTTCTTTTCCTATACAGCTCTTTCTTCTACAGCTCTCTAAGCTTGGTTTCTGACTTTTCTAGAATTAGAACATGGGGAGGTGTTACAAGGAAGTTTATACTAGACTGAAACCTTTGTAAGGTGCCTTTGTATTTTCCAATAAACAAGAGCAATGTATACTGTTAATATTACATAAAATAGTCATCATATTATATATGATATGTAATATGGAAATATGTAATATTAAATGTCACTTGTATTTTTAAAAATTCAAAACAGCACACAAAAGAAATAACAGTCATTCATAATTCCACCACTTGAATGACCTCTGTCAACATTTTGGTGTACATCACTGATAGCTTCACCTTTGTCTATAGATTTACATGTTGCATTTGTATGTTTAAAGAAGATGCTTTCTCTAGATGGTCTTTTTGAAATCTTAGCAATGATCTTTCTCTGTCCTATGATTCTTGAGTGAGATAAATACAAAGACGTCATAAATCACCTGTTGATAACTAATATAACATCTTTGCCTTTCAAAAAGTGGTCATGTGTACAAGTTAAAGGCCTAGACCTCAGAGCTAGACTCTTTGGGGTAATTACAAATATCCCCTCCCCTTCCCAACCTAATAACTAAGTACCATTTAGTAAATGAAATCAATTAATGTTTCTATGTCTCAGTTTTCTGAACTGCAAACATGGGGATTATTATAGTAATTGTCCTCATAGGGTTATTGTGAAGTATAAAATATATAAATGATCATGTCTGTTTAACATTATTTGAAGAGTGTCCAGGAAATGTTAAGTTCTCTATAACTGTTAGCTATTAAGACGAGGATGTTGATGCTGATGCCGACATAATTACACAGTGGGAGATAACATTCTCAAGAAGCTCATAATTTACTTAGTGAGATGAAATTATACCCGTTGAATGCTAGTCTATTGTTTTAATTCTTTTAAAAAGTCATAATAGGTTTTAATAAACAAGGTGGAACTTAGTAGAATTTAAATTCATTTGAGTCTGATGTTTTTGATGTATACATGCTATTTTTCCTTGCAGTGGTTTTCCAGGTCTTCTTCATGTCCCATAAAATCCAACTCGTTTTTAGGATACAGGGATTATAGTAAATAGCCCTTATCCTAATAGATAAACTGTACCCTCGTAGAAGAGAAGCTACACATGAACCTCACTGGTGCTACCAACACTGAAGTCCACTGTGCATTCTCGTTAAACTCATCTCTGACATAGCATCAGAAAAAAAAAATGTGACGCTGAACAACCAGCATCATCCCCTCCTCCCCAATCACCTGCCAGTGGATCCCAGAGTCTGGTGTGATTGGAACATCTCTTCTAAAATTGAGAGGCCCAACAAGGACTGGGGTAGGCAGAAGAGGCTAAGAATTAAGAAGTGAAAATTCTTCAGGTATCAGCTGGCAGGATGTGGTGGGGATGGGGGTGGGGATTCATGTACCAGGAGACCATGAGACACAGTGAATGATCATGAGCCCGGATATTTTTATAATGTTGGTCTGAGAGTTTGCATGCTTTTTTCTTTCCCTTGGTTATTTCCCTCTGTTCATTGGGTTTCAATTTTGAACATGATTAAAAGTTTTTAAAGACTGAGAAAGTAAGAGCATCCCACACAGACTATCATCTGCAATGATACAGAACAGCCAGGGTTCTGTAAATGGGTCCTGGAGACACTGACATACAGGTGGTCCCTCTAAGTTAGTGGTTCTCTATCTTGGCTGCATAATGAAAACTACCTGGTAAACTTTTAAAAAGCCCAATGTCCGGGCTTCACCAGAACCAATTTCAATCAGGAGAAAAAGGAGGTGAGACCCAGGCATCAGCATTTGTTAAAAGCTCCCTGGCTTATTTCAATAAGCAACCAAGGTTGAGAACCCATGCACTTGGCTATAGCTAAAGAGTCTAGCTCTGTCCAGATCATTGCATTGTTTTCTATGTACCGAAACCCTAGATCTTAGATTAGGTCCTTGTCACAAGAGGAATCAGTGAGGTATGGGAAGATTGCAGAACTAGTTTCATGGCCTGAAGGTTCTGGGTTCATATCCTAGCTCTGTCACTAAGTCAGCTACATGGGTTTCGATCAGTTACCAAGCCTCACTATCCTTTGTCCATTCAATTGGAAAAATAATAATATTAATTTTGTAAAGGTTTTGTAAAGATTAAAGGGATGAGATGAAAAGTGCTAGCATGCTGCCAGAATATGATATGGGTTCAATAATTAATACCTGCTATAGTCATTATTTGCTAAATACCTGAAATTTTAGAAATAAAATAAAAAGCATGTGCTACTGACAGGAGAACAGTAATACCACTGTCACATACACAGGATAGCACATTTCAGATGACTATATGTTCACACTACTGATTTTTTTAAATGTTAACACCTGCCTTTAAATTCATAAGTGCTCATAATTATGGATATTAGTGTTCTAAATGGAGGGAGTATTTCCTATGCAGGATGTGATGTAGAAAGGGAATTGAAATTCAGTGGATGCATTCAGTATGCCTGTTGAAGACCTCTAAGCGATGTGGAGACATTATTGTATCCATCTTGGCAGGTATCCAGGGGAGTAGATAAGAATATGTGCTATCATCCAAGGACAGATCAACTAAGTGGCCCAAGAACTCCTGGAGTCATAAAATCATAAAATGTTTAACTTGCAAGAGATTATATAGTCCAATGACTTTAAAATATATATACTCAGCAGCAGAACAGTTTCCTCAATAGAAATCTTAACTGTTAGTGCCCAATATTTGTGAGTGAAATTCTGTTAAAGTGAGCCTCACCTACTTTGCCCTGAAGGGTTGTTTGGAGTTCTAGTGATTCCAAAGAATACACTTTGAAAATCACTGATTGACTTACAAGCACTTATGTAAACTGTTCCTTTGGTAGCATTCAGCGAAACTCCCCTCTTGGTGTTTTCGCTGCCGTGTATTCTCTTCTAGCACTGAGTATGGACTTGGCCGTGTGACTAGCCATGACCAGTGAGACATTAGCAAGCATGATGCAAGCAGATATGTTCCTGCTTCACGGTATATTCATTCTCTGAACCAGTTGCCAGGCTGTAATAAAGCTTGAGCTAGGCTACTATATGAGACTCTGGGAAAAGGGAGACCATGAAAAAGAGCATTAACCAGATGTGTGAGTGAAGTTCTCCGGATCTTGCAGCTCCAATGTAATCTCTAAACAAATGCAGTCTCATGAGAGTCTCCAAATGAGACCAGCAGAGGAACCATGAAGCCAAGGCCTAGATTACAGAATCACAAGGAAATAAAATGATTGTTGCTTTTAACTACTAAGTTTTGGGAATGATTGGCTATATAGCAAAAGGCAACCAAAAAGTTATTTGCTAGAGCCCCTATTATATCTGTAACATCTATCCTTATGCTTTGCAAAAGTGTTTTAACAATAAATACTGAACTAACCTAGTTAACCAGCAAGTGGAATAATCATAAATATAAAGTTTCTCATTCTGAACTCAAAACCTGTCCTAATTCACCTGATCCCATATCGGTGGAACAGAACCCCTAAACTCTAGATACCCAATCTAGATTCCTTAACACTCCCTATATTTTGAGGTATAAAGTGCTATTTTGGTCCCTTAGACCAGAAGTCTCAATTCATAGCAGCTAAGAACAAGATGCTTCTAAGCAAGGATATAAGACATCACAATCTCCATGGACTTTTCTCAAAGTAGAGAGCCTCTCTCAAAACTTACATCCTTTTATTTTAGATAAAGTTCTCTTTTAATGTAGTTTTCTGAATTTTGGCCCATGGTAGATTGTAGAGAAAAGGCCTTTGAAACAAGTATATTAAAACTTCAATAACAGATAAAAAGAAAATAGGAAAACTACATAAAAATACAGATAAATGTATTCAACAATATTTTAAGAATCTGGGGCTATTTGGTGTAGATACTAACAACTCTACTCACCATATGAAGTAACACAATCGTGTAATATACCAGAAGGGCTAATTAGGTATCAATGGTCTTGAGATATCAATAAAAGTTTAATACATTCTGCTTGATAATTAGTATACCTTCCAACTTGCACAATACTGTAGTGTACATATGGTTGTCAATCTGCTATCTGTCTTTTTGGGAAAATTATCACTTCTACATTCCACAGCATTCCTATTTGTTCCATATGGTTCTGGTGGAGCTGAACTCCATGACCCATAAAAAAAAAAAAGTCCTAATCCCACTTCTGTCCAAATAGTGTATTTCCTTCCATAGGCCACAGCAACTGGCTCAGAGATGGGCATGTGCCCAAGCCTGCTTCTTTAGTTTTCCCCATGATTTTTTCCAGAGTTATACAGAAAACAGTTCCCTTTCCCCCTTGATCTTCAGCTCGAAGGATGCCCTGAGCCTTGGTAGGTGGTAGGAATGGAGATGTGCTCACTGAAGCCAACTCTCTTCCACATGCAGAGAGCCTTTCTTAGAACAAAGCTAAAAATAAATAAGAATTGCCAAGAAAAAAAGAGGAAATACAAAATTCCAGTGATGACTGAGCTCCTAAATCTAACTTCGGCCTCATGCTGTGAACTTCGTAGAGAGATGAGCTTTTGCAAGTCACCTTTTTGCTTAAGTCGACTACAATTTTCTCTTGGACACAAAAGATTCTGGAATAATAAACCCATTTGGCAATTTCTAAAATGCTTTCACATTCATTACCCATTGGTCCCTCATGGTAATCTACAAAGTGATCAGGGCAGTTGGATGATCCCCCATTTTATCAGTAATGAAAACGCACCTCCCGTGAATGACCCTAAAGCATCTACACAGCAAATCAGATGTGGAGCCTGGCTGAAAAATGAGGTCCTCTGATTTTTTAGTCCAGGAAATTCCCCATTCTACTGATGTCACAAAATTACTTTCTACAAACCTCTCTTGATTAAATGCTTTCAGGGCTTAAAGTGGTAGAAATTCAGTTATGTGGAATGCATCATTTCCCACTCTCAGTGGGGAATGCAAGCATCGCTACTAGGGAGAGTATTTGAGAGGCTGCACTGTCTTTAGCATCTAGGCAACATTCAGGGACAGCTCACAGTAGGAAAACAGGCTCAGAAAGTTTTATGTTGGGTTCCTTGAATGCAGAGCCCAAGATGGGGATTCTTGTGCAAGTGACTTAGTGGGCGTGAGCTTATAGGAGAAGGCTAGAGAGGATGCAGGGTAGGGTCAAAGAAAGAGCTAAGGAAGGATGTGATGTGAGCTGGGATCTGGTCTCAGCCTGATCCCACAAGGAATCTGGAGTGAAATGGCACCAGAGTTACCCATCCCCCACTGAGGCAAGGGGGACCAATTTTGTGCCCTGATATCTGCCAGTCATTGGTTCTGGGCTGCCCCCATGCTGGGGTAAGGGGCAAAGTCTCCAAGCATTTCCTGTTAATTAAGCTGATCCTCTTGAAAAGAAACCTGGGAGCAGCTCTGTGCTCTTAACAAACAACACCTATAGTAGCTGAGCTCTAAGTTACGCTGAAAATTTTCTCGGTGGGGCATCAGTGTGCACTAAGAAGCCTAGGAAGGGCTCAGCCTGAAACACTTTTTTCCATAAGTTCCATGTGAAATGTCTTATGCTACACATACTTGGGACCAGGTGCAATGGAGTCAAATCTCATCCAAGCATTATGTTCTAAAGTAACTGTGGAAGATGCAAATAGCATGAAGTCAAAATTACCATAACATATGTATATGTATGCAAACACATAGGTACATGCGTGTGTCTACACATTTATATATACTGGATATCAGCTATGCATAATAAAGTGTCTCATCACTGTTACCATCACTACCCCATCTGGTAGTTAAGTATTATGCTCTCAAATCTGTAGACCACAGATCAGGTTTTTATAAGTGTACATAAACTTGGGTGGCTACTGGTGGATTTATTTCCTCTCTTCCCCCAAAAGAGAATAGCAAGGAAGTTTATCTCTTCTTAGAATTTGAGAGAATTACCAAGGCTGTGAATTGTCCCACATACTATTGAGCTAAAAAAATTCACTTTTCTTTATTTGTCAGAATTAAATAAATTCCATTCTCCTGCCTGGCTGATGAAAAATTCCATCCATTGTTAAAGTATAATTTACAAAAGATAACATAATAATACTTAGGCAAATATAAAATGAACATATGTTGAAGATTTACTCAACTCATTAATTACTAAGAGAAACAGTAAGGTGTTAAAACCAGCCCAAAGAACAATTAAAGATAGTTATTCATAGCCAAGTTAATAAAGGCAGGCTAGGATAGACAACTTGGCATAGACACAAAAATGGTTAATGTCCAACAGGGTGATAAGCCATAACCTTTGAGGTGATCTGTTCCACTGACTGGAAATAATTTGCATTTCTATTGAAAAATATCAGTGAGATAGCATGTAGCTTCACTGAGTCTGAGACCTCTAATCAGTAGCAAACTGCAAGTTAAAGAACATGCATTTGCCTAATCCCTGGATGGGTCTGTGCTTCTGTATGACACTGAAAAAGCAAGCCACCCACCTTTCACTTTATTTCCAAATTCTGAGTAATTTTTATTAATAATCATCATTACTGAGTCTCTCTCTCCCTGCTGATGGGCTCATGCCTTTTAGAAGCCAGGAAATAGGGGAAAAGGCCAGGCCTTTGGTTCATGAGGATATCATCTTTACCAGTGTCCTTCTGTAACCTAATTTTGTTGTGTTAAGGTCTCTGCCTTGGACTGCCTCAGTATGAAGGACAGACCCTAGGATAATCCCTAATGACCACCACCTTCTGATATCCCTGCTTTGTATAATTTTCTCCTCTTGAGTGTGAGTAGAATCCATACCTTGACTCTAGCCAACAGAATACTGCAAAGGTGAAGTGATTCTGCAGATATAAATAAGGTTACTAGCTAACTATTGGGTTAAGAGAAGTTTTCTAGGATGGGCCTCAATTAATCAGATGAGTTTGAATTAATCAAAGCTCTTAAAAGGGAGACTGAGTCTGTCACATAACCTGCTTCCTCTTATATTCTAGAGGACATGGCAGCAACAGACTTGTCACTAGTCAAGAGAACTAATTCAAACAGCATTATATCTGGGACCATCATTTAACTTTCTTTCTGTCACAGTGGAAGCCATTGGCCATGGCCTGGGCTCTCAGACCATTAAACTGTTTTCTTAGAAAATGGGAAAACATGCAAATCAATCAAAACCTGCTCCCTTTTCCCATTTTCACAAATGTAATCAGTATTACCCCAACTTCATCAGAAGGCTGAGGGTGAGGCTAAGGTGTGTGTTACATTAGCTTATTAGGGTATATAACACCAGGCAAAAGGAGCAAGAAGCAGAAAGAGTTGAGAATGAAGGAGGGAGAGATGATAAGAAGTCACTGCCAGTAGGGAAACTACATACCCAGTCATTGACCTGTGCCTTTGGGAATCCATACTTGTTACATCCCAGAGCTGGAATGTGATGGTGGCTGGGTGCAGTGAGAAAGGACAAATCAGGGAACCAGTGGCTCCCCTCCCCAGTGGTCCAAAGGCCTGCTTCCAGGGGAAGGCTGGTGGGGAAGGACAGTGTCATTCCTCCCATGGTGGCACAACTTCCAACAGCCAATGGTGGAGAAACTGTAGAGAATGTGACTCTCATGTTTTTTCCTTTCTGCCTTTTTCAGCAGGTTGAGTGTCCTAACTTCCTAGAGACTGACTGTAAAGTATTTCATCTATGCCCTAATTCTTTGTAAGAATTTAGCAGCACCCTTATCTTAGGAAAGAAAAGGGGAAAAAATGAGGAAAGTCAGCATTTCCCTTGCCTTTTCAAAATAACAGAGCTGAGTTGAGCTTCTCTGGCCCTGTGATCTTCTAGGACATTGTAGTCTCCTCGAAACTCTACTCCAGCATCTAGGATCAGAACCATTTCCTATGAACCTGTAAGGCCGAGATTTGCCCCAATCACAGTGTAAAGGGAAGCATGATCTTCTTTCCAGAAAGAAGTTCTGCACAGACAAGGAATACAAGGCAGTTCAATTACATTATAATTGACTCTAATTGGCCCTCCCACTGGCTGTTAAATTCTTATCTGCAGCATGGTAGCACATTAGAATGCTCTAATACCTCTATCCTACCCAGAAGAGCACAATAGAAATGTAAAAAAAAAAAAAAGCAGCTGAGCTTGGAAAACGAGTTCCATTGAGGTAAAAAAAAAAAAAATGGAAGCCATTTTAGGAGCCTTTTCAGAGTTCTCAGAGGAGAATGTGACACTTCTGACTGCCTTCTAACTGCAGAGAAAGAAGGAAAAAAAAGTTCTTGAGGGATTATTATCAAGCACTAAGACAGCTTCTTAAATTAACATATCTTTCAAGAAACTTCTCTACTTTCCTTCATTTGTTCAGTGTTCATGGACTCCAGGTAGGTGCCAGGCACTGTGTTAGGACTGGAGATATGGAGAACAGATGACATATGTAAAGCCCAGCAAAGGAGAGAAGATTCAGTTAAAAAGGACATCAGGACCCAATAAATGTTTAAGGTTGGGGAGAGGGGGTGTGCAGAGACCCCAGATGGTGTGCTCCAGGCAGTAGGAAGAACAAGAGAGAAGGGCTACATTCAAAATACACAGTAGGAATGAGCTCCTAGAAAACAGGGAAGCAATCCCCCCACTTTTGTCTTCCAGAATGGCCTACTGCAGAGAAGCACCTCCTCCATAAAACTTAGAGAAAATTCAAGATAACCTCCTTATTTACCTAGACAAGGCCAGACACAGACCCTTCAAATTTCCCCTCCTGAGAATAGCTGTCTTCAAGGTAAAACACCCTCTGATATATTGTCTTGTCCTGCCCCTGCCCTTCATCACATGCCCCCACACCCAACTCTTCCTAGCCTTGTTCACTCTTCTCTATACGAGCAAAGGTTGCTTAATTCTTGAGATGCTGGAAGATTTTATGGACAGAATCTTCTCCCAATTGCAATAGCCCTTCTCCCCTCACCTTGAAATTATCCTTTAGAATAAAGCCTTCCCTTGCTAATTTCTGATTTGTTTTCTATTTGACACAAATGAGCGTCTGTACCCAGCACCTCACTTTAAGAACCACTGATATAGAACCAGACAGGGAGAGGCAAGGGACAGGGTTGCCAGAGAATTAGGCAGAAGCCACAACATTAAGGACCACAGAAGACACACTTTGAGGTCAGGCACTGTTGAAGGAGGTCAGGCACTGTTGAAGGATGGAAACAAGAAGTCATCTAATCACAACTGCCTCTTTGGAAAATCCTTCTGTCTGAAGCTGGAAGAATAAATTGGAAGGGGTGAGAACCAGGGCAGAAGGCCTATGAGGAGGCTGCTGCATGATCCTGGTGAGAAGTGATGGGGGCCTGGGCTGAGGTGGGGTGGGGAGCTAATGACTGGAGAGAAGCAGAGTCAAGTGGTATTTGGGATAATGGCATGCACAGGGCATAGCGGCTGACTGGGGTGGGGCATGAGGAAGAGAAGGGAGTCCCTCATGGTCCCTGACTTTCCAGCAGTAAATGAGATGCCGCTATTAAAAAAAGAAAGCTTGGGAGAGAAAGCCGAGGCTGTTGTCATCTTGAGTTCAGTTTGTTGGAGAGACCTGTGTGAAGATGTCCACTATGCAACTGGACAGAGGGTTCTAGAATGTCAAAGTCTGGTCAAAGAGAGGACACAGAGTAAGAAGAAAAGGGAGCATGGATAGAAGCCTGAGGAAAAGCAGGTAGACAGATGACTGACCTGATAGTCAGTCCTCCAGGGGCCGTCAATGCTTGCCTCAGTCCTTCCTCAACAGTCTTCTAATGCTCATATTCCTCTCACAATTAAATTACATGGGACATGACTGCCTTTCCTCCACTAGACTACAAGTGGAGAACACTGCTATGCATTAGAAGTTTTGCCAGCTGTCCCACAAGGATTCTGATGTCAATTCTAATGTGTGTGCACGTGGGCACAAGGTGGGGGGTTCTCCACATCAGCAAGCAATTCTCTGACACCAGATATTTGTCCTCTCATTCAACTCAACTCTGACCTATTTACCCAGAGACAGCATCAGATTCCACAGCTTAAGGGCTCAGTCTCACAGGAGTGTCACCTCTCCTAACTTCAGATGCTAACTGCAAGTTGCAGTTGTTACCTGGACTTAACGACCAACTGGCTAGAAATCAGAGGTTCCCACAAACACCTTCTTGGGTTTGATTAACATTCTAGAGCAGCTCACAGAATTCAGGAAACCTGTTTACTCACAAGATTACAAGTTTACTACAAAGGATATTAAAGCAATCAGTAACTGGCTAGATGAAGACATGCAAAGGGCAAGGTCCCAAACAAAAGAGCTCCTGTCCTTTTAGAGTTTGGGTCCTGCCTCAGTGGCACCTGGAAGTGTTCTGGTTTCCCACCCTGGAAGTTCTCCAAATACCCTCCTTTTGGGTTTTTATACTGGCTTCATTAAATAGATAAGATGGTTAAATCATTGACCATTGGTGATTGATTCAACCTCCAGCCTCTCTCCTTTCCCTGGTAGTCAGGGGGTGGGACTGAAAGTTGCAACTCTCTATTCACAAGGTTGGCTCCACTGACAACCCATTCCCATCCTTAGGTGCTTTACCAAAGAACCATTTTAACATGACAAAAGACACATTTATTGCTCTCCTCATTGAGGAAATTCCAAAGGTTTTAGGAGCTCTGCTCCAAAATTGGCAAAAAGACCATATATGTTTTATCATAAATCATAATATCACATCCTATCTAGTGTTTCTTTTTCTTAAAGAAAGTACTTAACAAAATCAACCTTATTAATTTGTCAGTGTTTGTTTTTAAGATAAAGAAAGCAGATAACAAATATCAGAAATCAATTCTCCCTTCACTCCTTTCCTCTAGCATCATTAAACAAACTGAAAAGTGGCAGATGATGGACTGACCCAAGGATGAAGACACTGCCCAGCAAGCCCAAACCAGGCATGCAAATGGAGAGTTCACACTTGCAAATGGTGTTAAAGATCCACCATATTGATTTCTTAAAAAGAAATAAAATGTAGCACTGTGCCCCAGAAACTGTTTGTCATATGGTTGTGCATATTTATAGAGAGACTGTTATATTTTTAGTTGGAGGGGGGTGAGTTTTTTCTCAGTTTCTATGGTAAATCACTTGTAAAGTCTGGATTTGTATGATTAAAGTAATAATGTTGAATTGGCCAATTTACCCAAATAGGAAATGCACCGAATTGCCAGGATTTAAAAATACATGCACCTTTTACAAGCAGAACCACACTAACAGAACAAAATGGAAGGCCTTTCTTTTTTTTTTTTTTTTAATATACCATCTTCAGACATGAAGTTAAAGTCCCTAAATTCCACTTGCCTCCCAACTCTATGGTTCCCTGGGGTCTGTGTGCACTCAGCATGGGGGAGTAGGAAGCAGGATTCCTGCCCTCAGGACTCAGCTCACCTTAAACCCAGGCTGAGTTTAAGTTTCTTAAATATTTATTTAATAAATAAATAATTTTTCAAAAAAGGTATTTAAGAAAAAACAAAAAAAGACAAGATAGAAGGTATAAATGAAGAAACTGGGTTAATCATGCTGATCCTTAAAGAGTAAGTAACGGACTGGATCGAACTTGACTAGGGAAAAAGTAGCAACAACTGTC